>NC_041391.1:534513906-534570741 GCF_002162155.2 Triticum dicoccoides | reverse complement strand
ACGGAAATTGGACCGAACCCCAAGCGAAGAAACATACACTAACTAACCATCAAGCACAGAAGAAGAAAATTAACTCTTTTTTTACCTCGAAGGGGAAAAGAGCGAAGTTTATATCTTAAACCCGAGAGAGATTTCGGGCCCTAATTGGAACTGGGAGCAAAGAGAAGCCATAATAAATACTCCCTCTGTCTCAAAATATAAGGCATTTTTGACAGTTTTGAGACATAAGGAGTACAAACCAAGTTGTGTGGGACCTACACGCACGAGGGAAAGCACCAACCAACACTGGCACTTGGCACTGGTCACTGGTGTCTGCTCTAGTCCTCTGAATGCGACTCGCTGGCCTCGCGACAAATGACACAGGGGAAATTGGTTAGTGCGTGGTTGCACTTCAGCTATAGGAAACTTAAGGGAAAAAACCAGGATATTCATATTTTTTTTCCTCTTTGAATCAGATCTAGAGGTATTTTTCCAAAATAAACTTCGAAGAGAACAGAAAAAGAGTAAAAAACGGCCGGCAATCTGGATCACGTATCCAAAAGAAACTTCGAAGAGAACTAACCAGCATCTTCGTTTGTGCAATATGGATCACGTATTCTGCTGAGTTGGGGTATCTTAACCCTAGAAATTTGGATGTTAGGCCCAGCATTCACCATTTTTCAACATAGAAAACCATTAATTAGAGATGTAAAATACACGGCTTATAGCATTCTGTTGTGCAACTGTTTATTTTTTAGAAACTCTGTTCTCAAAATTCTAATCCTGAGTAATGTTGCAACATGTCAAAGGAAGTCTAACCTGAAGAAGTGCAGGGAAGAATTACAGCTGTGTGTGGCCGGCTGGTTCAGGGGAAGTTCAGGGTGGGCGTGGCGGCTCGTGTGCCGGGGCAGGCTCCTGGGCAGTGGCGATCTCGCGGACGGATAGTAGAAAAAAAATTGAGTCTTTTTGCTGGTAAAAAAGAGAAGGTGAGGTTGTATCTTGTTAGTTGGGTTTCCATTGGCCGCGGAAATCATACCTGGCCGATCTGATGGGGCTGCCTGCAGCTTCAAAACTCGAGCAGATTGCTGCATAATAGTCTTGTTGTAGCCTGGCCGATCTGTGAATATTTGATTGTAGGTGAAGGAGGGGCGGCCGCCCACTCGACGGTGCTGATCAGGGCGACGAGGGAGCCTGGCAGGGCGGCGTCGATGCAGTGCAGGGCGGCGACGATCCGATGCAGGGCAGGGCGGCGACGATCCGATGCAGGGATCAAGGTCGCCGTGCAGGGAGGCGTCGATGCAGTGCAGGGCTGGCGATGAAAGGCAGGGAGAGGGGCGAGGGACACAATTAGGTTGAGTTTCCTTTTTTGCGAGTTGGTTAGATGGTTAGATTAACGTGATTTGAGGGGCTGCAGAGGTGGGACGGGGAGTTTCATATTTTCATCTGGTGGAGTACGGTCAGTCTATGTAAACTGCTAAGCGCACACCAGATCTCGAATAAATTAATGATGGCTGTTAGATGGGGTTGTGCGGGCTTCATCCTGTGGTGGTGATTTGGGTGACGTGGCTGTGGACGTTTTGCGGGTGCATGTAAGAAAGTTTTTGTTTGATTGTTTAATAGTAGTGATTAAGCCTGGCCGATCTGTGAATATTTGATTGTAGGTGAAGGAGGGGCGGCCGCCCACTCGACGGTGCTGATCAGGGCGACGAGGGAGCCTGGCAGGGAGGCGTCGATGCAGGGCAGGGCGGCGACGATCCGATGCAGGGATCAAGGTCGCCGTGCAGGGAGGCGTCGATGCAGTGCAGGGCTGGCGATGAAAGGCAGGGAGAGGGGCGAGGGACACAATTAGGTTGAGTTTCCTTTTTTGCGAGTTGGTTAGATGGTTAGATTAACGTGATTTGAGGGGCTGCAGAGGTGGGACGGGGAGTTTCATATTTTCATCTGGTGGAGTACGGTCAGTCTATGTAAACTGCTAAGCGCACACCAGATCTCGAATAAATTAATGATGGCTGTTAGATGGGGTTGTGCGGGCTTCATCCTGTGGTGGTGATTTGGGTGACGTGGCTGTGGACGTTTTGCGGATGCATGTAAGAAAGTTTTTGTTTGATTGTTTAATAGTAGTAATTATGATTATGATTATGATTATGATTAATAGTAGTGAAGAGAAGATGGAGAGTCCCAACAGAAGTCCTTGAGTGTACCCTGACGGCACTCCATCCTCAGAGTTAGCCAGGCTGGTACAAAATTCTGCAAGTATCTAATTTCCCAGCTCTTTCCATTATGTGTGTATTAGTTCAAATCGCGTGCATACTTTAATAATGCTCTCAAATCTCTGCTTACCCTGGAAATCCAGATACAATGCATCACGTAGTTTTCCTGTTTTAGTTGCCATTAGCTAGATATTCATAGAATTCAAGTTAGGTCTATTTGAGCTGCAAGGATTCATACTACACTCGCTCATTATTCTTGCAGATATCTCTTGTTAATTTTCATAGCATAAATGAGACGTGAATGTGTTATATTGGATGCTTTAAGTTCATGTTTGCGTTTTGACAAAGGAAAAGTGGTCCCATTTTTTTGGCACAGACACAGTATCTCAAGTTTTGATCAAATGAATCCCAGTTACCACCATACGGCTTTCAATTGGGAGGGGCATTTTTGGCTCCGGGGAGCACATGGTCTCGAGTGAACAGTAACACGAAAAATAATAAAAAAAATGTTTTCAAAAAATTCTGAAATTTTGTGGATGCTCGTGTTAGTGTCGCAAGCATGCATGACAATTTTCATGCGAATCGGAGAAGCAGTGTTTTGTTGGTAAGAAAACAAAATGTGGGTGACATTTGGGGTTCAATTGTTTTTTTTGCAAAGGCCAAAATGCTTGACCGTTGTGCTCAAAATTTGCAGGTAGCGTCTGGATGTGACTACGAACACATAAAATTTTGTCTTGATTTTTTTGACATCTTTTTGGCCTGGGAGGCGAATTGAATTTCCGTTTTTAACTCCACTTCTTTTTCCGGTCGTTTCGCTCTGTCGACTTTTTGTATCTTTTTATCGGTAAAAATAAAAATATATGTCAATATTTTTAGAGCTTTGCGTATTAGAAGAAAAACACCTGGACCTAACAAAATTGGGGCAGCGGATGAAGTCTCTTTGAGGGTGGACGTCCGCAGGGAGACCACAGGTAATACGAAGATATTAACACAGCTGGAGTCAAGAGGCTCGCTGGTGACCAATGGGTTGGGCCTAGATACCTAAAACCAATTTTATTACGAGTGTTTTATTTGCTTCTCTTCAATGAAAAAATCATTTTCTCAAGAACAGGTTCTTTTTTTTGCAGGCCAATCACAATTCTTCAATTAAAATTCAAACTATTCATGGGAGAAAAGTGAATCGTTTAGGTCATGAAGGATTCACAATGAGAACTGCAAGTTTTTGGAGCAAAGATATTCATTCAAGTCATTTCGGAAAATAACATGTACATGTAAAGAAAGGAAAATTCTAATTACACGTAAAAATAATCAAATAAAACATGCTGCGCATTATAAATAGATAGAACGCACATTATCAAAATCAGCTGAGTGGTCACAAAGCCAAACATTAGTACTACATCATAACCATTATAAACGAGTAGGCCCTCTTTCAGGTGATCATCGTTGAACCTCAAAACTGATCACGGCAATCAAGTCATCGTCGGTGCGCAACAAGTTGTTCTTGGAATTTTCCGCATTGCCTGGTTCGCCCGCTCTGTTAGGACATCTTCAACTACGACTCACAAATTTTGAGACCAGGCCGCAGACACGAATACAAGAGACCACTATCAAATTCTAGCCGCATACATCTCAATTTGCATTTGAACTAACAAGATGAAACTCATACAAACCGGCTTTTATTCATCAGAGTTCGGATAGAAAATAGCACAAATCATTCATACATAGCATGCAAATTAAGTCTAGTACAACAATGTCTTAAATTCGATTAGATTAGAGCATCTACAGACAGGCACCCAAACCCAAATT
The DNA here is from genome assembly GCF_002162155.2 of Triticum dicoccoides. Classification (NCBI taxonomy): domain Eukaryota; kingdom Viridiplantae; phylum Streptophyta; class Magnoliopsida; order Poales; family Poaceae; genus Triticum; species Triticum dicoccoides. Next base: position 534,566,746 of record NC_041391.1, on the reverse strand, counting down.
CGACTCAGACAACTGTCATGCCCAATATGCGACCTTATCCTAAAGAAACTCGAAGGTCCCACCAAAGATAGAAACGCATATTGGAGACGCTTTTGCAAGGTGGATATCATTACATCGTACCATTGCATAATAGTTGGGGATACACACAAAATGCATACAATGCCACATGAATAAAGCAACATACATGAGAGCAACATCCGACTACGGATGAAACACAAACAGAAACTCAACCGACATCCACCCTGCTAACCCAGGCTGCCGACCTGGAACCTATCCCCTGATCGACGAAGCAGAAGAAGAACTCAAAGCAATCAAGCATCGCTCTCGCGTCATGATCATCGCATTACCTGTACCTGCAACTGTTGTTGTAGTAATCTATGAGTCACGAGGACTCAGCAATCCCACTACCATGGGTATCAAGACTAGCAAAGCTTAATGGGTAAGGAATGGATAAGTGGTGAGGCTGCAGCAAGCGACTAAGCATGATATGGTGACTAACTCACGAGTACAAGAATAAGATGAGAAGCTACGCAAACGTTCGCTAACTAGTAATGATCAAGAAGTGATCCTGAACTACTTACGTTCAAACATAACCCCACCGTGTTCTTTTCTCGACCCACTCGAAAAGAGACCATCACGGTTACACATGCGGTTGGGTATTTTAGTTTGAATCTGGTGTCAAGTTCTCTACAACCCGATATTAACAAATTCCCATCTGCCACATAACCGCGGGCACGGCTTTCGAAAGTTTAAACCCTGCAGGGGTGTCCCAACTTAGCCCATTATAAGCTCACGATCCGCGGAGACAATCCTCCATCGCGGGACATCCGATCAGACTCAGGGTCCCGGTGCACAAGACATTTCGACAATGGTAAAACTAATCCAGCAAAGCCTCCCGGCGTGTCGACACCCTGATAGTGGCCGCGCATATCTCGTCTCAGGCCACGTCTGGATAGGTCAGCCTGCGAGTAAAATCAGATCCTTGAGTTGCCCCGTGGTGGCCCCGCAGTCTACCTGTTTGGAACCAACACCATCAGCGCTGGCCCCTCCCTGCTATGTAGAAAAAAAATCCTCGGGTTCATGACGCCCTATGCCAATTAATTATTTAGTTAAGTATTGTTATGGCAAATGTTAAAACTAATGTTCGGCCTTGCTGGAAGAGTTTTATTCAAAGCGAACTGTCAAGAGGGGCCCATAAACCCACACAATGTTAGGGACGCAAAATCAAGAAACATAACACCGGTATGACAGAAACTAGGACGGCAAGAGTAGAACAAAAACACCAGGCATAAGGCCGAGCCTTCCACCCTTTACCAAGTATATAGATGCATTAATTAAATAAGAGATATTGTGATATCCCAAAATAATCATGTTCCAACATGGAGGAATCTTCAACTTCACCTGCAACTAACAATGATATAAGAGGGGCTGAGCAAAAGCGGTAACATAGCCAACCAACGGTTTGCTAGGAAGGGTGAAAATGTTAGATGCTGACATGACAATTTGGGAGGATTGATAAACAAGTGGTAGGTAGCGCAACATAGCGATAGAACGAAGCAACTAGCATAGCGATAGTAGTGATATCCAAAGTGACGGTCATCTTGCCTGAAATCCCACTAGAAAGAAGAACGAGTCCATGACGAAGACGAACGGGCGAAGGCGAACCAAGCGTAGACGAACGAATCCTCACGATCGCAACGAAACATGAACTATCGAGAAGAAGCACAACCGGAAAGAAGCAAACAACAAGGTAAACACACAAGCATAAACATGACATGATGCACAAATAAGTATGATGCATGTCCGGTTTAAATGTGCATAGCATGGCAAAGTGAAACAAACAACCCTACAACTTAAGTGGAGCTCAATATGCAACGAGTTGCATATTGACGGAACGCCACATTCAATTATTTATTTCTCTCTTGTTTATGTACCCCAACAATATTAAATGTTGTAAACATGGCAAGAGGTGAAGCATAATAAAACTACATGCTTAGGCAAGTTTAAATGAGGCCGGAACACAAACAACAATTCCAGAAAACCCCCATATGCATATTTTGAATTTAATGCAAACAACAATTTTAAACATTTTAAATGTTGTTATCATGATGCGGATGATATATACAAGTTTTATGCATTTTTTATGAAAATGTGGACATGAAGATGATAAGGAGCACTTGGTCACCATGGCGGAAAGAATTGGGTGCCACGGTGACGAAAACAGAAACGATGCCATGCAACATTCCGGTTCCGATAACTCGTTGAGCGACCGGTGCAAACGAAGATGTGGATGTGCGGAACATGCAAAAGATGGTGGGGTGATCCCGGTTACCGGGTTCCCACGTGTCGGCGGCATGGCAACCGAGGAGGAATGTGCAAAGACAACTCGGACACGGTTCAAACATGAGCATCTCATACAACATGCATTCATTCTCGGAAGGTCGTCTCAGAGGTTATACCTTTGAAGCGTGCTTTTTCGGAGCGGTTCGAGTTCATTGAGGGAAGTAGACGTTCTCGCGACGGTAGTGGAAGTAGTGGTTCACGAGTCGAATAGGAAGTAGTCGTTCATGTTCCGTAGATGTTCGGGGTCGCGGCAAGGAACTTTACGTCCATGGGGTCTTCTAGGTCGACGGTAGTGGTACACACATCGTCGTGGAAGTGGTGGTTCACGTTTTGAAGAGAAACTTGACGAATCCGATTTCCTCAACGGTCGAGAGTACTGGTACTTGACGCAATCCACGCGAAGGGTGCTGGTTCGGGCAACGGTCTTGACGAAGGTGTACTTGGCGAGTAACCCGGACGCGATAGTCCTCGGACTTGAGGCTTCGTGCCCGGAAATGGTCTTGGCCTTGGCAGTGATTCGAAAAGGGGCCTTGTGGAGACAACCCAACGAAGGCATGCTGCGGTCGAAGGGCCATTGGTCTTGTGCCCGCAAGGAACAAAACATGGAGGCGGCTGCGGCTAATGCGACCGAGCAAAACAACGAGCAAGGCCAAAGTGACCATGGTGGATATGAATGAGGTGGGGCCAGGAGGTGATGCGGGGGGTCATCGGCATAGGAAAGGCGGGGAAGATGGCCGAGCCGAACTATACAGCGGACAGAGTCCATGGCGGAGGAGCGAACGCGGTGAGGGAGACGGGCATTCGGCTGGAAGATGCAGAGGCGCCGGAGTTGACGAGCTCCTGGTCGAGCAGAGGGCTCGGGCAAGGCAACGGCGCCTGATACGTCTCCAACGTATCTATAATTTTTGATTGCTCCATGCTACTTTATCTACTGTTTTGGACTATATTGGGCTTTATTTTCCACTTTTATATTATTTTTGGGACTAACCTATTAACCGGAGGCCCAGCCCAGAATTGCTGTTTTTTGCCTATTTTAGTGTTTTGCAGAAACGGAATATCAAACAGAGTCCAAACGGAATGAAACCTTCGGGAACGTGATTTTCTCACCGAACGTGATCCAGGAGACTTGGACCCTACTCCAAGAAGTAACCGAGGAGGTCATGAGGGTGGGGGCGCCCCCCCTAGGGCGCGCCCCCTACCTCGTGGGCCCCCTGTTGCTCCACCGATGTACTCCTTCCTCCTATATATATATACGTACCCCCGACAGATCAAATACGGAGCCAAAAACCTAATTCCACCGCCGCAACTTTCTGTATCCACGAGATCCTATCTTGGGGCCTGTTCCGGAGCTCCGCCGGAGGGGGCATCTACCACGGAGGGCTTCTACATCAACACCATAGCCTCTCCGATGAAGTGTGAGTAGTTTACTTCAGACCTTCGGGTCCATAGCTAGTAGCTAGATGGCTTCTTCTCTCTTTTTGGATCTCAATACAATGTTCCCCCCTCTCTTGTGGAGATCTATTCGATGTAATCTTCTTTTTTGCGATGTGTTTGTTGAGACCGATGAATTGTGGGTTTATGATCCAGATTATCTATGAATAATATTTGAATCTTCTTTGAATTCTTTTATGTATGATTGAGTTATATTTGCAAGTCTCTTCGAATTATCCGTTTGGTTTGGCCAACTAGATTGGTAGTTCTTGCAATGGGAGAAGTGTTTAGCTTTGGGTTCAATCTTGCGGTGTCCTTTCCCAGTGACAGCAGGGGCAGCAAGGCACGTATTGTATTGTTGCCATCGAGGATAACAAGATGTTTTTTTATCATATTGCATGAATTTATCCCTCTACATCATGTCATCTTGCTTAAGGCGTTACTCTGTTTTAACTTAATACTCTAGATGCATGTTGGATAGCGGTCGATGAGTGGAGTAATAGTAGTAGATGCAGAATCGTTTCGATCTACTTGTCTCGGACGTGATGCCTATATACATGATCATACCTAGATATACTCATAATTATGCTCAATTCTGTCAATTGCTCAACAGTAATTTGTTCACCCACCGTAGAATACTTATGCTCTTGAGAGAAGCCACTAGTGAAACCTATGGCCCCCGGGTCTATTCTCATCGTATCAATCTCTATCACTTTATTATTTTCTTTGTTTTTACTTTGCCTTTTACTTTTCACTTTGCATCTATATATCAAAAATACCAAAAATATTATTTATCATCTCTATCAGATCTCACCCTCGTAAGTGACCGTGAAGGCATTGACAACCCCTAATCGCGTTGGTTGCGAGTAGCTATCGTTTTGTGTAGGTACGAGGGACTTGTGCGTGGTCTCCTACTGGATTGATACCTTGGTTCTCAAAAACTGAGGGAAATACTTACGCTACTTTACTGCATCATCCTCTCCTCTTCGGGGAAAACCAACGCAGTGCTCAAGAGGTAGCAAGAAGAATTTCTGGCGCCGTTGCCGAGGAGGCTCATGCAAGCAAGTCAACCATACCAAGTACCCATCACAATCCCTATCTCTCGCATTACATTATTTGCCTCTCGTTTTCCTCTCCCCCACTTCACCCTTGCCGTTTTATTCACCCTCTCTTTCCCAATCTCCTCCTCTCTTTCCCATTTGCCTTTTCCCCTTTGCCTTTTTGTTTGCTTGTGTGTTGAATTACTTGTTGCCATGGCACAAGATAATACCAAATTGTGTGACTTCTCGAATACCAATAATAATGATTTCCTTAGTACTCCGATTGCTCCTCTTAATAATGATGAGTCTTGTGAAATCAATACCGCTTTGCTGAATCTTGTTATGAAAGAACAATTCGCCGGCCTTCCTAGTGAAGATGCCGCTACTCATCTAAACAATTTTGTTGATTTGTGTGATATGCAAAAGAAGAAAGATACGGATAACAATATTGTCAAATTGAAGTTATTTCCGTTTTCTCTTAGATATCGTGCTAAAATTTGGTTTTCGTCTTTGCCTAAAAATAGTATTGATTCTTGGAACAAGTGCAAATATGCTTTTATCTCTAAGTATTTTCCTCCCGCTAAGATCATCACTCTTAGGAATGATATTATGAATTTTAAACAACTTGATCATGAGCATGTTGCCCAATCTTGGGAAAGAATGAAATTGATGCTTCGCAATTGCGCTACTCATGGTTTGAATTTATGGATGATCATACAAAATTTTTATGCCGGATTGAATTTTGCTTCTAGAAATCTTTTAGATTCGGCCGCGGGAGGCACGTTTATCGAAATTACGTTAGGGGATGCTACAAAATTTCTTGATAATATTATGGCCAATTATTCTCGATGGCACACCGAAAGATCTTCTAGTAAAAAAGTGCATGCTATAGAAGAAATAAATGTTTTGAGTGAAAAGATGGATGAACTTATGAAGATGTTTGCTACTAAAAATACTTCTCTTGATCCCAATGATATGCCTTTGTCTACTTTGATTGAGAATAATAATGAATCTATGGATGTGAATTTTGTTGGTAGGAATAGTTTTGGAAACAACGCGTATAGAGGAAATTTTAATCCTAGGCCTTATCCTAGTAATCCTTCTAATAATTATGGAAATTCCTACAACAATTCTTATGGAAATTTTAATAAGATGCCCTCTGAATTTGAGATTAGTGTTAAAGAGTTTATGAATTCACAAAAGAATTTTAATGCTTTGGTTGAAGAGAAATTGCTTAAAGTTGATGATTTGGCTAGGAACGTTGATAGAATTTCTCTTGAAATTGATTCTTTAAAGCTTATATCTATTCCTCCTAAGTATGATATCAATGAGTCCCTCAAAGCCATGAGAATTTCCATTGATGAGTGCAAGGAAAGAACCGCTAGGATGCGTGCTTCCAAAGATGCCTTTATTAAAGCGTGTTCTTCCAATTCATATGAAAATCAAGATGAAGATCTAAAATTTATTGATGTGTCCCCTATTAAATCTTTGTTTTGAAATATGAATCTTGATGAAACTGAATATGATCTTCCTTTACCTAGAAGGCGTTCTAAGAATTCGGAGTTTCTAGACCTTGATGATGAAATTGATGAAAGTGGGATTGAAAGAAATAAAAACCTAGATGTTGCTAAACCCACTATTTTGGATCTCAAGGAATTTAATTATGAAAATTGCTCTTTGATTGGTTGTATTTCCTTGTTGCAATCCGTGCTAGATTCTCCTCATGCTTATAGTCAAAATAAGGCCTTTACCGAACACATTGTTGATGCCTTGATGCAATCTTATGAAGAAAAACTTGAGTTGAAAGTTTCTATCCCTAGAAAACTCTATGTGAGTGGGAACCTACTATTAAAATTAAAATTAAAGATTATGAGTTTCATCCTTTGTGCGATTTGGGTGCTAGTGTTTCTACTATTCCCAAAACTTTGTGTGATTTGCTAGATTTCCGTGACTTTGATGATTGCTCTCTAAACTTGCATCTTGCGGATTCTACTATTAAAAAGCCTATGGGAAGAATTAATGATGTAATTATTGTTGCAAATAGGAATTATGTGCCCGTAGATTTTATCGTTCTCGATATAGATTGCAATCCTTCATGTCCCATTATTCTTGGTAGACCTTTCCTTAGAACGATTATTGCAATTATTGATATGAAGGAAGGGAATATTAGATTCCAATTTTCCATAAAGAAGGGCATGGAACACTTCCCTAGAAAGAAAATAAAATTACCATATGAATCTATCATGAGAGCCACTTATGGATTGCCTACCAAAGATGGCAAAACCTAGATCTATCCTTGCTTTTATGCCTAGCTAGGGGCGTTAAACGATAGCGCTTGTTGGGAGGCAACCCAATTTTATTTTTATTTTTTGTTTTTGTTTCTGTTTATGAATAAATAATACATATAGCCTCTGTTTGGATGTGGTTTTATGTTTTAGTCAGTGTTTGTGCCAAGTAGAACCTATAGGATAACCTACGATGATAGTTGATTTGATTCTGCTGAAAAACAGAAACTTTGCACGCACGAATATAATTTTGTTAAATCACAGGAACGTGATTTTGCGTTAATTCTTTTTGCTTATGTTCAATAGATAAATTTTCCAGGACTTCCTATTTTGGTAGAATTTTTAGAGTTCCATAAGTTTGCGTTAGTTACAGATTGCTACAGACTGTTCTGTTTTTGACAGATTCTGTTTTGCGTATGTTGTTTGCTTATTTTGATGAATCTATGGCTAGTAAAATAGTTTATAATCCATAGAGAAGTTGGAATACAGTAGGTTTAACACCAATATAAATAAATAATGAGTTCATTACAGTACCTTGAAGTAGTCTTTTGTTTTCTTTCACTAACGGAGCTCACGAGATTTCTATTGAGTTTTGTGTTGTGAAGTTTTCAAGTTTTGGGTGAATTCTTTTGATGGATTATGGAACAAGGAGTGGAAAGAGCCTAAGCTTGGGGATGCCCATGGCACCCCCAAGATAATCCAAGGACACCAAAAAGTCAATGCTTGGGGATGCCCCGGAAGGCATCCCCTCTTTCTTCTACTTCCATTGGTAATTTACTTGGAGCTATATTTTTATTCACCACATGTTATGTGTTTTGCTTGGAGCGTCTTGTATCAATTTGTGTCTTTGCTTGTTAGTTTACCACAATCATCCTTGCTGTACACACCTTTTGAGAGAGCCATACATGAATTGGAATTTGCTAGAATACTCTATGTGCTTCACTTATATCTTTTGAGCTTGATAGTTTTGCTCTAGTGCTTCACTTATATCTTTTGAGCGTGATAATTTTTGCTCTAGTACTTCACTTAGATCTTTTAGAGCACGGTGGTGGATTTGTTTTAAAGAAACTATTGATCTCTCATGCTTCACTTAGATTATTTTGAGATTCGTTATTAGCATGGTAATTTGCTTAATGATAATATACTTGGTATTCAAGATATGTGAAACTTTCTTTTGAGTGCGTTGAATACTCAGATAAGTTTGATGCTTGATAATTGTTTTGAGATGTGAAGGTGATAATATCAAAGTAATGCTAGTTGGGTGATTATGAATTTAAAGAATGCTTGTGTTGAAGTTTGTGATTCCCGTAGCATGCACGTATGGTGAACCGCTTTGTGATGAAGTTGGGGCACAATTTTATTTATTGATTGTCTTCCTTATGAGTGGCGGTCGGGGACGAGCGATGGTCTTTTCCTGCCAATCTATCCCCCTAGGAGCATGCGCGTAGTGCTTTGGTTTTTGATGACTTCTAAATTTTTGCAACAAGTGCATGAGTTCTTATGATTAATGTTGAGTCCATGGATTATACGTACTCTCACCTTTCCGCCTTTGCTAGCCTCTCTAATACCGCGCACTTTTCACCAGTATCATACACCCACCATATACATTACTTAAAACAGCCACCATACCTACCTATTATGGCATTTCCATAGCCATTCCGAGATATATTGCCATGCAACTTTCCACCGTTCCGTTTATTATGACACGCTCCATCATTGTCATATTGCTTTTTGCATGAACATGTAGTTGACATTGAATTTGTGGCAAGGCCACCTTCATAATTTTCATACATGTCACTCTTGATTCATTGCACATCCCGATACACCGCCGGAGGCATTCATATAGAGTCATATTTTGTTCTAAGTATCGAGTTGTAATTGTTGAGTTGTAAGAAAAATAAAAGTGTGATGATCATCATTATTAGAGCATTGTCCCAGTGAGGAAAGGATGATGGAGACTATGATTCCCCCATAAGTCGGGATGAGACTCCGGACGAAAAAAGAGAAAGGCCATAAAAAAAGAGAAAAGGCCCAAACAAAAAAATGAGAGAAAAAGAGAGAAGGGACAATGCTACTATCCTTTTACCACACTTGTGCTTCAAAGTAGCACCATCATCTTCATAATAAGAGAGTCTCATATGTTGTCACTTTCATATACTAGTGGAAATTTTTCATTATAGAACTTGGCTTGTATATTCCAACGATGGGCTTCCTCAAAAGTGCCCTAGGTCTTCGTGAGCAAGCAAGTTGGATGCACACCCACTTAGTTTATTTTGTTGAGCTTTCATATACTTATAGCTCTAGTGCATCCGTTGCATGGCAATCCCTACTCACTCACATTGATATCTATTGATGGGCGTCTCCATAGCCCGTTGATACGCCTAGTTGATGTGAGACTATCTTCTCCTTTTTGTCTTCTCCACAACCACCATTCTATTCCACCTATAGTGCTATGTCCATGGCTCACGCTCATGTATTGCGTGAAAGCTGAAAGAGTTTGAGATTGCTAAAGTATGAAACAATTGCTTGGCTTGTCATCGGGGTTGTGCATGATTAAATACTTTGTGTGATGAAGATAGAGCAACAGCCAGACTATATGATTTTGCAGGGATAACTTTCTTTAGCCATGTTATTTTGAGAAGACATGATTGCTTTGATTAGTATGCTTGAAGTATTATTACTTTTATGTCAATATGAAATTTTGTCTTGAATCTTTCGGATCTGAATATTCATGCCACAATTAAGAAGATTTACATTGAAATTATGCCAAAGTATCACTCCGCATCAAAAATTCTTTTTTATCATTTACCTACTCGAGGACGAGCAGGAATTAAGCTTGGGGATGCTTGATACGTCTCCAATGTATCTATAATTTTTGATTGCTCCATGCTACTTTATCTACTATTTTGGACTATATTGGGCTTTATTTTCCACTTTTGTATTATTTTTGGGACTAACCTATTAACCGGAGGCCCAGCCCAGAATTGTTGTTTTTGCCTATTTCAGTGTTTCGAAGAAATGGAATATCTAACGGAGTCCAAACGGAATGAAACCTTCGAGAACGTGATTTTCTCACCGAACGTGATCCAGGAGACTTGGACCCTACTCCAAGAAGTAACCGAGGAGGTCACGAGGGTGGGGGGCGCCCCCCTAGGGCGCGCCCCCTACCTCGTGGGCCCCCTATTGCTCCACCGACGTACTCCTTCCACCTACATATACCTACGTACCCCCGATAGATCAAATACGGAGCCAAAAACCTAATTCCACCGCCGCAACTTTCTGTATCCACAAGATCCCATCTTGGGGCCTGTTCCGGAGCTCCGCCGGAGGGGGCATCTACCACGGAGGGCTTCTACATCAACACCATAGCCTCTCCGATGAAGTGTGAGTAGTTTACTTCAGACCTTCGGGTCCATTGCTAGTAGCTAGATGGCTTCTTCTCTCTTTTTGGATCTCAATACAATGTTCTCCCCCTCTCTTGTAGAGATCTATTCGATGTAATCTTCTTTTTTGCGGTGTGTTTGTTGAGACCGATGAATTGTGGGTTTATGATCCAGGTTATCTATGAATAATATTTGAATCTTCTCTGAATTCTTTTATGTATGATTGAGTTATCTTTGCAAGTCTCTTCGAATTAACGTTTGGTTTGGCCAACTAGATTGGTAGTTCTTGCAATGGGACAAGTGTTTAGCTTTGGGTTCAATCTTGCGGTGTCCTTTCCCAGTGACAGTAGGGGCAGCAAGGCACGTATTGTATTGTTGCCATCGAGGATAAAAAGATGTTTTTTTAATCATATTGCATGAATTTATCCCTCTACATCATGTCATCTTGCTTAAGGCGTTACTCTGTTTTAACTTAATACTCTAGATGCATGCTGGATAGCGGTCGATGAGTGGAGTAATAGTAGTAGATGCAGAATCGTTTCGATCTACTTGTCTCGGACGTGATGCCTATATACATGATCATACCTAGATATACTCATAATTATGCTCAATTCTGTCAATTGCTCAACAGTAATTTGTTCACCCACCATAGAATACTTATGCTCTTGAGAGAAGCCACTAGTGAAACTTATGGCCCCCGGGTCTATTCTCATCATATCAATCTCTATCACTTTATTATTTGCTTTGTTTTTACTTTGCCTTTTACTTTTCACTTTGCATCTATATATCAAAAATACCAAAAATATTATTTATCATCTCTATCAGATATCACCCTCGTAAGTAACCGTGAAGGGATTGCCAACCCCTAATCGCGTTGGTTGCGAGTAGCTATCGTTTTGTGTAGGTACGAGGGACTTGTGCATGGTCTCCTAATGGATTGATACCTTGGTTCTCAAAAACCGAGGGAAATACTTAGCTACTTTACTGCATCATCCTCTCCTCTTCGGGGAAAACCAACGCAGTGGTCAAGAGGTAGCATCGCCATGAACGAAGGGAGCAGGAGCTCAGGGAGGAGGCCAAGCGCTGTGTCACGAGAGGAAGGGAGGCGGGCGCTGGTGAGGGGCCTCGCTGGTGGCCAGCTGGCGAGGCTGGAGTTGGCCGACGAGGGGGTTGCGCGGGATCAGGAGGAAGGGGTCGAGGCGGCTCGCGACGAAGGAGAAGGACGAGGGGATCGGGTCGAAGCAGCGGGACGGAGAGATGGCACCGCTGCGAGGAGGAAGATGGGGATCGACGAGAGGAGGGGATCGAACTAGGGGTGGCGGCGCGAGGGAGGTGACGGGGGAGAGAGATGCGTGGGGGCTGGGATTGGTCGGGGCTAGGGTTAACAGTGGTTTAGGTGGGCTTAAGGGGAATTGGGCCAGTCTGGGCTGCGGGCTAGAGTTGGTGGGTTGCTCTCTCTTCCAAAAACAGAAGGGGAAAATAGAAGGAAAGAAAAGGAGAGAAAACAAGATGTTAGAGAGGCAATTTGGGAATGGAGTTAATTTTCCTGGGCTCACGGAAATGGTCTTGATCCAGAAAAATTGCAAAGATACGTGTTGAAGGGTTTGAATACAACCTCATTTGAATTACATTCAAAATAGTTTAAATAGGAAGTGGGAGTTTGGAAGGTCAAAAAATGTTCAGATTTTTGGTGGAGCGTGGATGTGAGACAAAATAATTATCGACAAAGTTTGGGGACCAAACTTGAAGTAGGGAAGGCATGAGATTTAAAATGTAAGTGTGTTATCGTGATTCCAAAGTTAATGGAATATTTAATAGTAGCTCCCAAAATATTGGGAGGATATGTTATGAAGAGAAATCACCATGTGAATTCCCTCAATTTAAATAGATCAACGATATATGAAATTTATTTAGCTGAGGTTTAAAAAGGGCTGTATGATGACATGATGCAATGATGGATGCAACAAACAAAACAAAACACACGACGACAACGAGAAACATGGAATAGCTGGAAGTCTTCTGGAGCGTCGGTCTCGGGGCGTCACAACTCTCCTCCACTTACAAGAGATCTCGACCCGAGATCTAAGGATGGCACCGGGGAGAAACTGAAGAGGAAAAGGTAAAACAAAGTTGCTTCTTTGACAAACGAGTGAAACCAATGAACCTTGAAGGGTTGAAAACTTGAAAGAAAGAACACAACAGAGATGAACGAGACTGCCAACACTCCGTTCGACAAGAGCAACAAGGAATACGACGAGAACAAAGAGCTCAAGGAACAATATAGACTTTGAACCCACTCCGGTTACAACGAGATATAGAAGGAATAAGAACAAAAGAATTCAGACAACACTCCGACTGAAAAGCGAAGGAATTGAACAAGAACGTGACAAGATGGAATGATACTTGATGAAATCAACAACACACTGCCTCCGGAACTATTGAAAGAATGGCACAAGGGGTAAGAAGGATTTCAGACAACACTCCGATTGAAAAGAGAGGCAAAACTTGATAAGCTGAAAGAACTTGAATGAGAACACAACACTCCGGTTAAATGGATAAGCAAGAAAATAACATGATCTTGACAAAATGAGGTGATGGCTGAAGAGCGCAGCATCACAATGACTCCGAAACAAAAGAATAGAAGCTAGATCGTTGGGATAAAGGGAACAGAGAAGGAAATGACAACTCCTACCACAACTGAATTTGGAAAGCATCCTTGCAAAAAGGTTAGAGCAGAGTTGTTGGAAGACCAACAACGAAAAGAATAAGTTTGTAGTGGGCTTATGGAAACATCTCAACATTATGAGGTGATGACCGACCACTAAAGGAAACAATTGCTTGCTTTAGATCGACGAAGAGATGAACACTTCTTCCACCAAGATGATAAAGAGATAACTTGGATCATTGATAAGCACCACAAATAGCAACATTCCCAATGGAAGGCTTTTAGGTGAAATCTATATGAAGATACTCCAACGAAGAAATTATGATGGGTTGAAACAACTCATGATCGAAGAGAAAATGATGGTTTTAAATTATCTCATTCTTGACAACTTGTGAATCATGAAACATGAAGAGAAATTGTCAAGGATGACATAACACCATCTCAAAAGATAAGATAGAAGGAATTGCACTTCGGAATGCACGATGAAGGATGCTTGAACTCCTCCAACAAGAATCTTGAAGAACACTTCAAGAATGAATTAAATCCTTGATGAACCACCATGTCGAGCCTCCATGAAGAACTCCGGACAGGAAATGATAACATAAAAGAATTGAAGGTTGAAGCGAACAAGATTGAAGCCTTGCAATGATTTAGATAGAGCTTCGTGATGATACATCCAAGAAAACTTGGAACTCTGGAAAAGAAAGGTGAGCAACTTGAATCGAGAATTGATACCACGAATGAACTCTAGAGGAAGGAATTAAATCATCTCGAGGGAAAACAAGAATAAGGATTATGTCATGCTTACCCTTCGCCATCTTAAATTGATGACAGGCAATGGATAGGCATGCTACTTATTCTCGTTGAAAGGATTAAGAGAGATATAGGCAAGTTTGAATAAGTTCTTCAGCGAACCACCGGTAGGAATTGAAAATGAACGTAGCAAAGGGACGAATCACCGGGAAGAACTAGAAAACAAAGAAAGATCCTTGGGGAAATTTAGATATAAGAGAAAGAAGAGATCACGAGCTGACTAGAGCATAATTAAGCGATGCACCGGTAAGATTTGGAGAACGAGAGATGAAATATGAGAATGAATAATTCTGAGATGATGGGATCCGGAGAATCAAACTGAAAAGACTCCTGAATTGCTCCGGATGGGTGAGAAGAATTCTCACAATCGAAAACAATTATGAGAGGATGGCATAAAGCTAGAACCATGAATCTTCAAGAGAACGGGCCGAGATTTAGAGAAACTCTTCTTCGGTCTTCAAAGCTGAAAATGACGATGATGAACCACCAAAATTGTTGAGACACTCCGGAACAATGAAGAATAGAGTGGTTGATTCAAAGGTGAAAAGAATTTGAATGTGATCTTGGAGAAGGCATATGACTGATGGAATCTATGCTTACTCAAACTTTGAATAGATTTTGAGAATAGCTCCGGAAAAATATTTAGAAGAGTCAAGTAAGATCCTGGGAAAAGACCCGTGGGTTAAGGCCCACTCAAAAGAAACACCGTTGAAACAATTTTGAAGAGAGATTGCACCAGTTGAATTAAATGACTTGAATGAGATAATAATCTCCAAATAGCTTGAACGGATTAAGAATGGAAACATGAATCTTCTAAGTTATATTCAGCACTCCGGACATGAATAGACAAAGGTGAACGACTAAGAAGTCCACCGGCATGAGAAAGCATTTTGAAAGGAGGAAAGAGATATGATGAACACCGAGAGCTTGAAATTAATCCACTGTAGAAGAAAACGAGCGAAGAATGACAAACTTGAAGCTCCCTTAGCATCTTCATAAGAAACATCGGGTAAAAACATTAAAGGAAAAGAATGAAGAGACTTCACTCAATAAAATGGATACTTGATTAAGGATATATGAGTCCTTGAAGAAAAGGGTGGAAGGGAGGTAAAAACAAAGGCAACTTGGGACAGATGGAACAAACACCATTGAGCAAACTTAGAATTGATCTTGCGGATGGGGAGAATGATGTGATCATCTCAAATAGAAGCGCACCGGTTGGAAATAGAATTGGGATGACAATCTCAATGATCAAGAAGGATTGTTATTCACATAGAAATATGAGAACACTGCTTAGAAAAGGTATATGGAATCAACATTTGGCATTGAAGCAACTCGAATACCACAACTCAAAACAAAAACAAAGGATTTGGCTTGCAGAATAAGCCGAAAACAAACATATGATAGAGATTTCGCCCAAAGTGTTCGTGATGAGGCCCCACGGGCACGACGTACAACGGACATCATGAATGACAAACGAGACATCCCCGAATCAGCATAGCCAAGGATTCTTTAAGACGCCTCGCGACCACTGTAAATCGACCGTGAAAAGCGAATCGCTAGACGTTGGACCCCAATCTCACATCATGCATCTGTCAGAAAGATATCCTAGGAGATACTTGAATTCCCACCTATGAACTCCCGAAATTCTCTGGTTATGCAATCTGGTGTTGGGGATATAGGGAGGCACAATATATATCACACAACTAACAAGCCCTACGCTCCAACTGTATCCATCCGTCGACACATAACCAAGAAAACTCCGGAAATTGTGTACCTCGACCTTCGAAAAGCATCCGATATACGAGCTGTGGCAATACTCCCGAACTCCCTCCCTAGTACTGGGTGGCGTCGAGGTTATCTCACCACTAACTGCATATAAGAGATTTTCGATGTCGGCAAGCTCAGGTATACCGGAACTGCAACGATAAAATTGTGACGACAACACCTCGGAGCTCAACTCCCCCGGACACTGCCACAACCCCTAAATTTCAGGAGGCACCAAGAACAATGTTCTCGTCACAACAATATCGGAACGATCCCAAGATACCCGCGTGATCCTAAATTTTTTAGTGAAAATGAGGAGAGTAAAGTCAAAACATCTACGTCAGGAGTCCTCACCAGAGTGACGAAGGGGCCTGAGGAGTAAACAGAATCCAACTCTCTGATATATATAATCCTAAGACTCAAAACAGTTTTCTTCTAGACTCAACATCGGCCAAACTACACGATCAATCAAGGAGGCTCCTAGGGTCGGTCGAGGCTCTGTTACCAACTTGTCACGCCCAATATGCGACCCTATCCTAAAGGGACTCGAAGGTCCCACCAGGGATAGAAGCGCATATTGGAGACGCTTTTGCAAGG
Organism: Triticum dicoccoides; assembly: GCF_002162155.2. Lineage (NCBI taxonomy): Eukaryota > Viridiplantae > Streptophyta > Magnoliopsida > Poales > Poaceae > Triticum > Triticum dicoccoides. The sequence continues at coordinate 534,550,422 of NC_041391.1, read as the reverse complement.
TGGATATCATTACATCGTACCATTACATAATAGTTGGGGATACATACAAAAGGCATACAATGCCACATGAATACAACAACATACATGAGAGCAACATCCGACTACGGATGAAACACAAACAGAAACTCAACTGACATCCACCATGCTAACCCAGGCTACCGACCTGGAACCTATCCCCTGATCGACGAAGTAGAAGAAGAACTCAAAGCAAGCAAGCATCACTCACGCGTCATGATCATCGCATTACCTCTACCTGCAATTGTTGTTGTAGTAATCTGTGAGCTTGAGACTAGCAATCCCACTACCATGGGTATTAAGACTAGCAAAGCTTAATGGGTAAGGAATGGATAAGTGGTGAGGCTGCAGCAAGCGACTAAGCATGATATGGTGGCTAACTCACAAGTATAAGAATAAGATGAGAAGCTACGCAAACATTCGCAAACTAGTAATGATCAAGAAGTGATCTTGAACTACTTACGTTCAAACATAACCCCACCGTGTTCTCTTCTCGACCCACTCGAAAAGAGACCATCACGGTTACACACGCGGTTGTTTATTTTAGTTTGAATCTGGTGTCAAGTTCTCTACAACCGGATATTAACAAATTCCCATCTACCATATAACCGCGAGCACGGCTTTCGAAAGTTTAAACCCTGCAGGGGTGTCCCAACTTAGCCCATTATAAGCTCATGATCCACAGAGACAATCCTCCATCGCGGGACATCCAATCAGACTCGGGGTCCCGGTGCACAAGACATTTTGACAATGGTAAAACTAATCTAGCAAAGCCTCTCGGCGTGTCGACACCCTGATAGTAGCCACGCGTATCTCGTCTCAAGCCACGTCCGGATAGGTCAGCCTACGAGTAAAACCAGATCCTCGGGTTTCCCCGTGGTGGCCCCGTAGTCTGCCTATTTGGGACCAACACCATCAGCGCTGGCCCCTCCCTGCTATGTAGAAAAAAAATCCTCGGGTTCAGGATGCCCTATGCCAATTAATTATTTAGTTAAGTATTGTTATGGAAATTGTTAAAACCAATGTTGGGCCTTGCTGGAAGAGTTTTATTCAAAGCGAACTGTCAAGAGGGGCCCATAAACCCACACAATGTTAGGGACGCAAAATCAAGGAACATAACAACGATATGAGGGAAACTAGGGCGGCAAGAGTGGAACAAAAAAACCAGGCATAAGGCCGAGCCTTCCACCCTTTACCAAGTATATAGATGCATTAATTAAATAAGAGATATTGTGATATCCCAAAATAATCATGTTCCAACATGGAGCAATCTTCAACTTCACCTGCAACTAACAATGATATAAGAGGGGCTAAGCAAAAGCGGTAACATAGCCAAACAACGGTTTGCTAGGAAGGTGAAAAGGTTAGAGGCTGACATGGCACTTTGGGAGGCTTGATAAACAAGTGGTAGGTAGCGCAACATAGCGATAGAACAAAGCAACTAGCATAGCAATGATAGTAGTGAGATCCAAAGTGACGGTCATCTTGCCTGAAATCCCGCTAGGAAGAAGAACGAGTCCATGACGAAGACGAACGGACGAAGGCGAACCAAGCGTAGATGAACGAATCCTCACGATCGCAACAAATCATGACCTATCGAGAAGAAGCACAACCGGAAAGAAGCAAACAACAAGGTAAACACACAAGCATAAACATGACATGATGCACAAATAAGTATGATGCATGTCCGGTTTAAATGTGCATAGCATGGCAGAGTGAAACAAACAACCCTACAATTTAAGTGGAGCTCAATATGCAACGAGTTGCATATTGACGGAATGCCACATTCAATTATTTAGTTCTCTCTCGTTTATGTACCCAACAATATTAAATGTTGTAAACATGGCAAGAGGTGAAGCATAATAAAACTACATGCTTAGGCAAGTTTAAATGAGGCCGGAACACAAACAACAATTTCGGAAAACCCCCATATGCATATTTTGAATTTAATGCAAACAACAATTTTAAACATTTTAAATGTTGTTATCATGATGCAGATGATATGTACAAGTTTTATGCAATTTTTATGAAAATGTGGACATGAAGATGATAAGGAGCACTTGGTCACCATGGCGGAAAGAATTGGGTGCCACGGTGACGAAAACAGAAACGATGCCATGGCAACATTCCGGTTCCGATAACTCGTTGAGCAACCGGTGCAAACGAAGATGTGGATGTGCGGAACATGCAAAAGATGGTGGGGTGATCCCGGTTACTGGGTTCCCACATGTCGGCGGCATGGCAACCGAGGAGGAACGTGCAAAGACAACTCAGACACGGTTCGAACATGAGCATCTCATACAACATGCATTCATTCTTGAAAGATCATCTCGGCGGTTATACCTTTGAAGCGTGCGTTTTCAGAGCGGTTCGAGTTCGTTGAGCGAAGTAGACGTTCTCGTGATGGTAGTGGAAGTAGTGCTTCACGAGTCGAAGAGGAAGCAGTCGTTCATGTTTCGTAGATGTTCAGGGTCGCGGCAAGGAACTTGACGCCCACGGGGTCTTCGAGGTCGGTACACACGTCGTCGTGGAAGTGGTGGTTCATGTTTTGAAGAGAAACTTGCCAAATCCGATTTCCTCGACGGTCGAGAGTACTGGTACTTTGACGCAATCCACGCGAAGGGTGCTGGTTCAGGCAACGGTCTTGACAAAGGTGTACTTGGCGAGTAACCCGGACGCGACAGTCCTCGGACTATAGGCTTCGTGCCCGGAGATGGTCTTGGCCTTGGCAGTGATTTGAAAAGGGGCCTTGCAGAGACAACCCAAAGAAGGCATGCTGCGGTCGAAGGGCATGGGTCTTCTGCCCGCAAGGAACAAAACATGGAGGCGGCTGCGGCTGATGCGACCGAGCAAAACAACAAGCAAGGCCAAACTGACCTTGGTGGATATGAACGAGGTGGGGACAGGAGGTGATGCAGGGGGTCATCGGCATAGGGAAGGCAGGGAAGATGGCCGGAGCCGAACTATACAGCAGACAGAGTCCTTGGCAGAGGAATGAACGCGGCGAGGGAGACGGGCATTCAGCTGGATGATGCAGATGCGCCGGAGTTGACGAGCTCCTGGTCGAGCAGAGGGCTCGGGCGAGGCAGCAGCGCCATGAACGAAGGGAGCAGGAGCTCGGGGAGGAGGCCGAGTGCTGTGTCACGATAGGAAGGGAGGCGGGTGCTGGTGAGGGGCCTCGCTGGTGGCTGGCTGGCGAGGGTGGAGTTGGCCGGCGAGGGGGTTGCGCGGGATCAGGAGGAAGGGGTCGAGGGGGCTCGCGACGGAGAGGGACAGATGGCGGCACTGCGAGGAGGAAGATGGGGATCGACGAGAGGAGGGGATCAAACTAGGGGTCACGGCGACGAGGGAGGCGACGAGGGAGAGAGATGCGTGGGGGCTGGGATAGGTCGGGGCTAGGGTTAACAGTGGTTTAAGTGGGCTTAAGGGGAATTGGGCCGGTCTGTGCTGCGGGCTAGAGTTGGTGGGTTGCTCTCTCTTCCAAAAACAGATGGAAAAAATAGAAGGAAAGAAAAGGAGAGAAAATAAGATGTTAGAGAAGCAATTTGGGAATGGAGTTAATTTTCCTGGGCTCACCGAAATGGTCTTGATCTAGAAAAATTGCAAAGACACGTGTTGAAAAGGGTTTGAATACAACCTCATTTGAATTACATTCAAAAGAGTTTAAATAGGAAGTGGGAGTTTGGAAGGTCCAAAAATGTTCAGATTTTTGGTGGAGCTTGGATGTGAGACAAAAGAATTATCGACAAAGTTTGGGGACCAAACTTGAAGTAGGGAAGGCATGAAAATTAAAATGTAACTGTGTTATCGTGATTCCAAAGTTAATGGAATATTTAATAGTAGCTCCCAAAATATTGGGAGGATATGTTATAAAGAGAAATCACCATGTGAATTCCCTCAATTTAAATAGATCAACGATCTATGCAATTTATTTAGCTGAGGTTTAAAAAGGGTTGCATGATGACATGATGCAATGATGAATGCAACAAACAAAACAAAACACACGGCGACAATGAGAAACATGGAATAGCTGGAAGTCTTCTGGGGCGTTGGTCTCGGGGCGTCACAACGACCCTCTCAAATGGGCCTCAAACGTCCGGGCTGACCGACACCCCTCATATCCAGCCCAAATATGGGATGGATATGGGGGCACCCGAGCGCGCCCGCCACGTCGCACCCGGCCCATGCTGCCCACCTGGCCCCACATATATTTCTTCCCGTCCGTTTGCCAGACCAAACCCTAGCCATTCACTCCACACCCCTCTGTCACCGAAGCTCGTCTCCGGCATTGTTCATCCGTCTCCGGCAATGGCGGGCAGTGGATCCGAGTCCTTCACCTCTAGATCCATCGATACCGAGTAAGGATGGCAATGGGTCGGGTTTGGACCGGGTTGAACAATACTAAATCCATATCCATATCCACGAAGATAGTGTTTGCCCGCCCATGAAAAAACCATGGGTGAAAATTTGTGTCCATGTCCAAACCCGGTGTACATTCCACATCACCTCCATGACTCTCCGGACTATTTATGTGTGTTGCTAGTTTGGCAGGAAGACATCACAAGATGTGTACCACGGTATGGTCAGTGAGGACACACCTGCACTTGAGAGATTACGTGTACTTGATAAAGTAGGTCCAACAAGAATCAATGTCATTTCTGCACCGAAATTGACAGTGCTGGGCTACTCGTCTGACAAATACTCCGAACTTGTTATTGGATCCACACCCATCCAGGTACAACAACCATCTTCTACCTCTCCTTCTATAAATTAACATTATTTCTAATTTTGAAGATATTTGTTTGTATGTCATTCAGAAAATGATTCCGATAAACCTGACCGCAAAACTATGCACAGTGAAGGTCTTGGCACTAGAATCTATCGGCCCCAACCTGGAGCAAGTTGTCTCTTTCCTAAGATGCTTTCCGTGCTTGGAGAAGCTATATATCGAGGTGATGTTCCTTTCCTGTTAAATGTTAACCATAAGGGAGTTCAATTTGTGACACCTTTTTCCAAGTTTACAATGACAATGTACTATGATTTCTGAAGGATTCTTTTGGAGGATTTTAGTACATACATGTCTCCTTTTCCAAGTTTACAATGACATGCTTGATCCATATGGTTACAATCCATATGCATTTCTCCTTTGGATTCATCTCTACTAGTTTTCTTAGGGAACTTTTCATCCACTCCAACATCTTGTGAAGATCGAAGATGGCATGTTAATGCCCATGTTAATCATGTCAGATCGAAGATGGCCTGTTAGTGCATTTTACAAATCCCGCAAACCAAATAGGCATGTAGTAGTGTTCAAAACTGCATCTAGACACTAACATATTTTCTTCTTTTGCAGATAAGATTAGGCCTCGTGGTGGATAATGTAATACAATATAACAATCACGTCGAATGCCTGGATCTGCATCTCTCAGAAATTACTTTGAACTCCTACCAAGGGACCTTACCGGAGATTATATTCGCCAAGTTCTTTGTTGTCAGAGCAAGGGTGCTGAAGGTAATGAGGTTTGCCCTACATTTATTTCAGAAAAATGAATGGTTTGTTGATCAGCACCGGCGCCTGCGGCGGAATGGAATAGGCTCCAAAAATGTTGAATTTCATTTTGGAACTTCAGATGACAGAGTAATCGGAACTCATCGTGTCAACCCCATACATGACTTCTCAGTGGCCGACCCCTTTGCAAAAGTTGTGAGGTTTCGAAACCAGACTTAGAAGTGGTAATATTAGTTTGAACCTCTCTAATATCCATGTTCAGCGGGTCAGCGCGAGCGTTTGCAGCTGATGAGCTGAATTTCATTTCTAATATCAGTTTGAACCTTGTAATCTTCGAATTTGAGCCATATAACTCTGGAATTTGAACCTTGTAATATTTTGAGCCTTTGTGGTACAATCGTTGAAATGGCATCGTATGAGACTCGTATATTGGTAGCACTATTTTGACCTTATGGTCTTAGATTTGATTTTATTAACCATTCTCGAATCTGTTTACCTTGTCAATCTCACAGCACACGATCTGTATAGCTAACTTGACTGCGATCTTGGACATTATTGCATTTCTTCCACCATGTGCCCTGTAGAGCACAAAATTCGAGTGTCCTTCATCACCCTTCTGTGTAACTTTGACCTCATCACCCACGGGTAAACTTACAACCAAAGTCATTCCACACACTTCATTTTTACAAAGCTTTTTGCCAATAAATGCCCATGATTTGTCCCTCTTCTAGCCGATGCATGGCAAAACAAGCCGAGCGGGAAGCTTGCGTGGTAAACTGCACGGTGGCGCGGGAACAGGCTTACCGACGATACATTTGGCACCTCTTCGAGACCACGCATGGTCAAACTGCGGTGCGGTGTTGTCAAGCGTGCACTGGAATCCTCACTGTGGTGCAGTGTTGTGAAGCGTGCACTGGAATCCTCCGCTATGAACGTCATGACAAGATGTGATGATTACAGTCTGGCTGGCCCCCATTTGTTACAACGGCTATTTCACCCTTGTGCTTCCTCAACCTTTCGATCGCGCCCCACCGTTGCAAGAAGTACACCCACCACAACAAATTCTTAGAGAGTATCCTGCACAGCTCCAATGGTGCTCCAAGCGGCTAACGACGACGAGCAGCAGTTCACCATGCATGCCATGGTGGACACCCACCAAAGGTTCACGGAGCTCTTGGTAGTGTACACCAACAACCATGTCTGGGTGGAGCACTCCATCCGCATCATGGAGCTGTTGCTTGCCGACGAGAAGTACAAGGTGGTTGGGTTCGACCTCGAGCACACCTGAGCTCGTGCCGAGTCTCGTCCCAAGGTCATCGTTGCCCATATGTGCGTGCGCCACCACATCCTCGTCTGCCACTACTACCTGGCCACAAGGCCTTGCGAGCATTTCGCCAGGTTTGTCAACAGCCCCCACTACATGTTCGCTTTGGTGGACATCACCAACGATGTCAAGGTGCTCAAGAATTTGGGCATCGCCTGCCAGAATCTTGTCTACATCTAGGGCCAATACAAGATCTGGGGCAGCAAGGAGCATGAGAAGGACTCACTGGTTCACCTTGCCGAGCCCATCATCGACCCCTACTACAGAGACATGAAGGATTCCTGCAACAACGACAAGCGTGCCTGGCACTCGACCTGGATGGAGAAACTTGACAAAGCTCACGTCGTGTAAGCGGCCAAGGAGGCATACACGTGCTACAACATGTACATGCGGATCATTGACATGAGGAAGTGCGTCCTTCCCCAAAACAGCCAGGGATCTAGCCGGAAGCAGAGAAATGGCAAGCATCATCGCAACAAGAAGTAGATGATTAGATCCTCATTTCTCCTAGTTTAGTATGCATGCAATTGCTTACTTTGGTGTGTGAGAATGTTATGTGTGTAGTCACTTGTGTAATTGTATGCTTAATTTGGTTGTGCAATGCCGTCTTTTGAAGTATATATGTTGATGCTCTGTAGACAGAGCAAATCACATCGCACATGGACTAAACAAGGGAACCCCTCGGTGATGATTTCATCAATCACTGACAATTGTATACCAGCAATCGTTTGCTCACAACACACACGCCTTGTTAACAGAAATCATCTGTGTTGTTATCAGTCTTCCCACATATTTCTGATTAGAGACTTGTTTGCCGCGTATCACACACATCTTGTTAAGTTGAACCGTTTATGTTCTCTTGGCTCAACGCAAACAGTTCATTCGAGTGAACTGTATACCGTATATCACACACACCTTCATCTGGCTGCCCGATTCTGTTGTTCCACCTCATCACAAATAGTTCATCTGAGTGAACCGTATGCTCTACATCACACACGCCTTCATCTGGCAGCCCGTTTCTTTTGTTCCGCATCATCGCAAATAGTTAATTGAACTGAACCCTATGCCCTGAATCGCACACGCAACAAAAATCTGAACCGTGTTTGATGGATCCATCATTGCAAATGTTTTGCACATTTTTGACGGGTTTTTTACAACACCATTTGCGATTATTGCATCGCACACAATTTCGTCGAAGGGTCTCTGATCATAGTGTCGCGTTAGCAGCATCCTGCAGTAGTGCAATCACTATCTTATCCGGAAGATTAACTCCCACTTTATTCAAGCGATTGTAGTACCCAGACATTCTGAGCACGTGCTCACTGGCTGAGCTACTCTCCCCCATCTTGTAGGCAAAGTACTTGTCTAAGGTCTCATACCTCTCAACACGGGCAGGAGCCTGAAATACCAATTTCAGCTCTTGGAACATCTTATATGTTCCATGGCCTTCAAAATGTCTTTGGAGCCCCGATTCTAAGCTGTAAAGCATGGCACACTAAACTATCAAGTAGTCATCATACTGAGCTTGCTAAACATTCATAACATCTGCATTGCTCCTGCAATAGGTCTGTCACCTAGAGGTGCATCTAGGACATAATTCTTCTGTGCAGCAATGAGGATAATTCTCAGATCATGGACCCAGTCCGCATCATTGTTACTATCTTTCAACTTATTTTTCTCTAGGAACATATCAAAAAAATAGGGGAGCTACATCACGAGCTTCTAATCTACAACATAGATTTACAAATACTATGAGGACTAAGTTCATGATAAATTAAGTTCAGTTAATCAAATTACTAATGAACTCCCACTTAAATAAACATTTGATAATCCCCAAGTGCAGGGAACCATCATAGCAATTTCCAAAGGGTGGAAGTCATAAGCATGGAGTGTCGAACCCACAAGGAGCTAAAGGTTAGATTAATATTCTCTCGAGACCTATCTTCCAGTAATACGACTCTACGTACACTGAACATTTGCTTCCAACTAGAAACGAGAAATAAAACTATGTTGTATGTATGAAGAGGATAACTTTGCATGATATAGGAGAGCTAAAATATAAAAGTAGGTGATGTTATCATAAAGTTAGAATATATTACTTAAGTATTATAAATAGCGAGTGTGGAATAATGATGGGTCGGTGTGCGGAATTGTCCTAGGCAATTGTTAACAAGATCGGTAGTCGTCATTGCAATTTCATATGAGGGAGAGGCATAAGCTAACATACTTTCTCTACTTGGATCATATGCACTTATGATTGGAACTCTAGCAAGCATCCGCAACTACTAAAGATCATTAAGGTTAAACCCAACCATAGCATTAAAGCATCAAGTCCCCTTTATCCCATACGCAACAACCCCCTTACTCGGGTTTATGCTTCTGTCACTCAAGCAACCCACTGTAAGCGAATCATGAATGTATTGCAACACCTTACAGTGATTGGAACTCTAGCAAGCATCCGCAACTACTAAAGATCATTAAGGTAAAAACCCAACCATAGCATTAAAGCATCAAATCCCCTTTATCTCATACGCAATAACCCCCTTACTCGGGTTTATGCTTCTGTCACTCAAGCAACCCACTATAAGCGAATCATGAACGTATTGCAACACCCTACACCGGGAATCCCTCATGCTTGCGCGACACAGAGGGCACCATAGGACAACACCAATAATAAAACATGCAACTCAAACAAATCTAGATCATCAATCAACCCAAAGGCAAAGGAAATGTACTCAAAACATCATAGGATGGCAACACATCATTGGATCATAATATGTGGCATAAAGCACCATGTTCAAGTAGGTGATTACAGCAGGGTGCAGGAGAGTGGACCGCTGAAAAGAGATGAGGATGATGATGATGAAGGTGATGTTGATGAAGACGATCACTGCGGCGATGATTCCCCTCCCGATGGCACTCCGGCGCCATCGAGGGAGAGGAGGAGAGGTTCTCCCCCTTGTGCTTCTTCCTCCATGGCCTCCCCCTGGTTGGGGAGATGTTCTTCCTATGGTCCTTGGCCTTCAGGGCGATGATGGCCCCTCTGAGATCCTCCTCCATGGCCTCTGGTGATGATGGCCCCCTTCGGCAGGGTGCCGGAGAAGGCCTAGATTGATCTCTCATGGTTCTGGAGGCTTGCTGAGGCGGAACTTCCGATCTCCCTTCTGTTCTGGTTTTTTTAGGATTTATAGGAAGGGTTGGCATCGGTTTCACGTCAAGGGGGCCCACGGGGAGTCTACGAGATAGGGGGCGCCCTCCACCCTTGTGGTGGCCTCGGGACTCCCCTCCGGTAGCTTTTCATTCCAATATTTTTTATATTTTCTAAAATTATTCTCCGTTGATTTTCAGCGCATTCCAAGAACTTTTGTTTCTACGCAAAACAACACCACGGTAGTTCTGCTGAAAACAGCGTCAGTCCAGGTTAGTTCTAATCAAATCATACCAAAATCATGTAAAAATACTTCATAAATTATAGATACGTTGGAGACGTATCAGCATCCCCAAGCTTAATTCCTGCTCGTCCTCGAGTAGGTAAATGATAAAAGAAATAATTTCTGAAGTGTGAATGCTAGCAAGTGCACAAGTTTGATCAATGATAATTCAATCACCTTTACTAGCATCATTATATATCATAGCAGTAGCTCAACTTATAGAACTCCTCATGATCAAGTAACAAACTATTCACATGATAAAGTATTGATCATAAGCTTTCTTGAAAACTAACAAACCATGATCTTAGACATCAAACAATTGCAATTCATCTTATTTTCAGGAAGGGTCTATGTAAGAGCTTTGATTTAGCAAACTCCACATACTCAACTATCATTTAATCTTTCACAATTGCTAACACTCACGTGATATTTATGGTTTCAAAGTTTTAATCGGACACAGAGAAAGATAGGGGCTTATAGTTTTGCCTCCCAACCTTTTACCTCAAGGGCAATGTCAACAATAATACTTTATGAAAACCTATATCCAAGTGGATATATATATCCGGATCGCTCCAACACAAAGTGCTTGCCAAAGGAACAAGTGTAAAAAGGAAAGGTGATGATCACCAAGACTCTTGTATAAGGGTAGAAGATAAAAGTAAAAGATTGGCCCTTCGCATAGGGAAGCAGAGGTTGTCATGTGCTTTTATGGTTGGATGCACAAAATCTTAATGCAAAAGAACGTCACTTTATATTGCTGCTTGTGATAAAGACCTTTATTATGCAGTCTGTCGCTTTTATTTCTTCCATATCACAAGCTCGTATAAAGCTTATTTTCTTCACACTAATAGATCATACATATTTAGAGAGCAATTTTTATTGCTTGCACCGATGACAACTCACTTGAAGGATCTTACTCAATCCAAAGGTAGGTATGGTGGACTCTCATGGCAAAACTGGTTTAAGGGATGTTTGGAAGCACAAGTAGTATTTCTACTTGATGCAAAGAATTTGGTTAGCATGAGAGGGAAAGGCAAGCTCAACATGTTGGATGATACAAGACAATATAACTTCTACTCAGATATAAGAAAACATAACCCATTAAGTTGTCTTCCTTGTCCAACATCAACTTTTTAGCAGGTCATATTTTAATGAGTTCTCACAATTACAAAAGATGCCCAAGATAGTACATTTATATGTGAAATTTCTCTTCCTTCAATATTCTTCCATGAATTGTTCAAGTGACCAATACTGCATTTGCTAACTTTCAATAAATTTACCACATATACTTATTATGTGTGAATTCATTACTCTCCATGGTATAAGTATATGTAACATATATAAATTCAGATTTATGATACTCAATTCATTCAACCATTTACTCATACGATATATGTGAATCACGTGAGTAAATGTCAAACTACTCCAAAAAGATATAAGTGAAGGACAATGAGTAGTCAAATAATTAACTAGCCATGAGAGGATTCTCTTTCATTCAAGATTTAAGATCCAATGATTTTATTCAAACAGCAAGTAAAATTGAAAATACGCTCCAAGAAAAACACATATCATGTGACGAATAAAAATATAGCTCCGAGTAAGGTATACCGATAGTTTTGAAGACGAAAGAGGGGATACCTTCCGGGGCATCACCAAGCTTAGATGCTTGAGTCTTCCTTGAATATTACCTTGGGGTGCCTTGGGCATCCCCAAACTTAGGGTATTTCCACTCTTTATTCGCTTCATATCAATATCTCATCCAAAACTTGAAAACTTCAATCACACAAAAGTTAACGGAACTTCGTGAGATGGGTTAGTATGATAGAGTAAATCATTCACTTTGGTACTGTCAAAGACAAGATTCATAATTTTTCTCACACAATGCCTACTGTACCACATCATTTATACAATTTATATTGAGCAATATAAGCCATAGAAACTAGAAAACAAGCAAAGTATGCATTGAAAACAGAATCTGCCAAAAATAGAACAGTCTGTAATGATCTGAACAACAACCATGCTTCTGCCACTCCAAAATTCTGAAAAATTAGGACAACCTAGGAAATTTGTATATAAATCTTGTGTAAAAGTTTCAGATCAAAAGCACACTTCTGTGATTTTTTAAAATCTGACAATGAGTGCAAAAGTTTCTGTTTTTCAGCAAGATCAAATCAACTATCACCGTAAGCCATCCCAAAGGTCTTACTTGGCACTTTATTGAAACAAAAGCTATAAAACATGATTACTACAGTATCTTAATCATGTGAACACACAAAAACAGTAAGGATAAATATTGGGTTGTCTCCCAACAAGAGCTTTTCTTTAATGCCTTTCTAGCTAGGCATATCAATGATGCTCATATGAAGGATAAGAATGAAAACATAACGAGAGCATCATGAAGCATATGACTAGCACATTTAAGTCAAACGCACTTCCTATGCATAGGTATTTTGTGAGCACACAATTTATGGGAAAAAGAATCAACTAGCATAGGAAGGCAACACAAGCATAACTTCAAAACTTTAAGCACATAGAGAGGAAACTTGATATTATTGCAATTCCAACAAGCATATATTCCTCCCTCGTTATAATTTTCAGTAGCATCATTAATGAATTCAACAATATAACCATCACATGAAGCATTCTTTTCATGATCTACAAGCATAGAAATTTTACTACTCTCCACATGAGCAAAATTCTTCTCATTTGGAATAGTGGGAGTAAACTCAACAAAATAACTATCATGTGAGGCATACTCCAATTGAAAATTAAAATCATGATGACAAGTTTCATGGTTAACATATTCCTTTATAGCATACATGTCATCACAATAATCATCATAGATAGCAACTTTGTTCTCATATTCAATTGGAACCTCTTCCGAAATAGTGGAATCATTACTAACTAAAGTCAAGACCTCTCCAAATCCACTTTCATAAATATCATACTAAGATTCAACACCCTCCAAAATAGTGGGATCATTACTTCCTAAAGTTGACACTCTTCCAAACCCACTTTCGATGATAGTCTTATTCATACTCCAAAAGATATAAGTGAAGTTCATGGATCATTCTACAATTAATATATATTAATCAATATCCAGGCTCAAAATATATAAGTGAAGCACACGAAGCATTCTATAAAACCATACTCAAAAGATTTAAGTGAAGCACAGAGAGCATTCTATAAAGTCATACTTAAAAGATATAAGTGAAGCACATGAAGAATTCTATAAATCAATGAAGGGCTATCTCATATTAGCATGGTTCTTAAAGAAAAAGAAAAACACAAAGGACACAAATCATGTGAAAAATACAAAAACCAAGGTATACCAATAATTGTCGAAGAAGAAAGATGGGATGCCAACCGGGGCATCCCCAAGCTTAGATGCTTGAGTATCCTTGAAATATTTACTTGGGGTGCCTTGGGAATCCCCAAGCTTGAACTCTTTCCTCTCTTTCTTCTTCTCATATCGGTAACTCCTCGTTCTTCGAACACTTCATCCACACAAAACTGAAAAAAAAACTTTGTGAGATCCATTAGTATAATAAAGCAAATCACTACCTTTAGGTACTGTTGTAAACTCATTTTAATTTAATATTAGCACTATATAAACTGTATTCCGACTTCACCATGGCTCATACCCCCCGATACTACCCCTAGATTCATCAAAATAAGCAAATAACACAAAGAAAACAGAATCTATCAAAAACAGGACAGTCTGTAGTAATCTGGAAAATTCGTATACTTCTGTAACTTCAAAAATTCTAAAAAATAGGAAAATGTAAACAAATTGTATAGAAGTACTGTGCAAAGAGTTTCAGGCCTGTTTGACTTTCTAGTAAAAAAGTAAATTCACGCGCTATAGTCAAAGTTTCTGTTTTTGCACTACACGTAGTAAACAAACACTCTATTCATCCTAGAACCAAAGCTTGGCACATTATTTTTATAATACAATGGATATATAGAAGGGGGTAACTATTTCTGAGAAAATTCCATGAAAAAATTGTTTCCATGAGCAAACACAAGTGTTCAAGGTCGACCCTCACTTCTCCAATGCATAACTTTCCAATCACTTCTCTTTTTGAAAAACTTTTTAGGTATATGAGGCAAGTGAATCTTTTTGTATTTTCACTTTTTCAATTTTTTTTTGTATATTTCACCCACAACTAAACAAAAACAAAAGGGAAAACAAAATATACTTAGTGAATAAAGAAAACAAGCATACACGAGAATATCAACCCCACACTATTGCTCCCTGGCAACGGCGCCAGAAAAGAGCTTGATAATCCCCAAGTGCAGGGAACCATCGTAGCAATTTCCAAAGGGTGGAAGTGATAAGCATGGAGTGTCGAACCCACACGGAGCTAAAGGTAAGATCAATATTCGCTCAAGTCCTATCTGCCACTGATACGACTCTACGTACACCGAACGTTTGCTTCCAACTAGAAACGAGAAATAAAACTATGTTGTAGGTATGAAGAGGATAACTTTGCATGATATCGGAGAGCTAAAATATAATAGTAGGTGCTGTTATCATAAAGTTAGAATATATTACTTAAGTATTATAAATAGCGAGTGTGGAATAATGATGTGTTGGTGTGCGGAATTGTCCTAGGCAATTGTTAACAAGATCGGTACTCGACATTGCAATTTCATATGAGGGAGAGGCATAAGCTAACATACTTTCTCTACTTGGATCATATAAACTTATGATTGGAACTCTAGCAAGCATCCACAACTACTAAAGATCATTAAGGTAAAACCCAACCATAGCATTAAAGCATCAAATCCCCTTTATCCCATACGCAACAACCCCCTTACTCGGGTTTATGCTTCTGTCACTCAAGCAACCCACTATAAGCGAATCATGAACGTATTGCAACACCCTACACCGGGAATCCCTCACGCTTGCGTGACACGGAGGGCACCATAGGACAACACCAATAATAATACATGCAACTCAAACCAATCTAGATCATCAATCAACCCAAAGACAAAGGAAATGTACTCAAAACATCATAGGATGGCAACACATCATTGGATCATAATATGTGGCATAAAGCACCATGTTCAAGTAGGTGATTACAGCGGGGTGCAGGAGAGTGGACCACTGAAAAGAGATGCGGTTGATGATGATGATGATGATGATGGTTATGTTGATGAAGACGATCACCGCGACGATGACTCCCCTCCCAATTGCACTCTGGCGCCACCAAGAGAGAGGAGGAGAGGTTCTCCCCCTTGTGCTTCTTCCTCCATGGCCTCCCCCCTGGTTGGGGAGATGTTCTCCCTCTGGTCCTTGGCCTTCATGACGATGATGGCCCCTCCAAGATCCTCCTCCATGGCCTCCGGTGATGATGGCCCCCTCTGGCAGGGTGCCAAAGAGGGCCTAGATTGATTTCTCGTGGTTCTGGAGGCTTGTGGCGGTGGAACTTCTGATCGCCCTTCTGTTCTCGGGTTTTTAGGATTTATAGGAAGGGTTGGCATCGGTTTCACGTCAAGGGGGCCAACGAGGAGTCCACGAGATAGGGGGCGTGCCGTCCGCCCTCGTGGTGGCCTTGGGACTCCCCTCCGGTAGCTTTTCATTCTAGTATTTTTTATATTTTCCAAAAATATTTTCCGTTGATTTTCAGCGCATTCCGAGAACTTTTATTTCTACACAAAAACAACACCATGGTAGTTCTGCTAAAAATAGCGTTGGTCCGGGTTAGTTCTAATCAAATCATACCAAAATCTTGTAAAAAATATTATAAACATGGCATGAATACTTCATAAATTATAGATACGTTGGAGATGTATCAACATCCCTCAAGTTATCTAAGTGATACGTGATCCAAATAACCTAACCCATGTCGGATCATCACGTGAGATGTGGTAGTCATCAATGGTGAACATCTCTATGTTGATCATATCTACTATATGACTCACGTTCGACCTTTCGGTCTCTAGTGTTTCGAGACCATGTCTCTACATGCTAGGCTCGTCAAGTTTAACCCAAGTATTCTGCATGTGCAAAACTGTCTTACACCCATTATATGTGAACGTAGAGTCTATCACACTCGATCATCATGTGGTGTCTTGAAACGACGAACTTTCGCAACGGTGCATACTCGGGGAGAACACTTATATCTTGAAATTATTGAAGGGACCATCTTATAATGCTACCGTCGTTCTAAGCAAAATAAGAGCATAAAAGATAAACATCACATGCAATCAAAATATGTGACATGATATGGCCATCATCATCTCGTGCTTTTGATCTCCATCTCCAAAGCATAATCATGATCTCCATCGTCATCGGCTCGACACCTTGATCTCCATCATTGCGTCGTGGTCATCTCACCAACTATTGCTTCTACAACTATTGCTAACGCATAGCGATAAAGTATGGCATTTGCATTTCATACCAAAAAAACAACCATAAGGCTCCTGCCGGTTGCCGATAAATTACAAAACATGATCATCTCATACAATAACGTATATCACATCATATCTTGACCATATCACATCACAACATACCCAGCAAAAACAAGTTAGACGTCCACTACTTTGTTGCTACAAGTTTTACGTGGCTGCTATGGGTTTCTAGCAAGAACCGTTCTTACCTACGGCAAAAAGTACAACGGTGATTTATCAAGTTTGTTGTTTTAACCTTCTTCGAGGACCGACCATAGTCAAATTAAATTCAACTAAAGTAGGAGAAACAGACACCCGCCAGCCACCTTTATGCAAAACTAGTTGCATGTCAGCCAGTGGAACTGGTCTCATTTGCGTGGAGATGTAAGGTTGGTCCGGGCCGCTTCATCCCACAATGCCGCCAAATCAAAATAAGACGTTGGTGGTAAGTAGTATGAACATCACTGCCCACAACTTCTTTGTGTTCTACTCGTGCATATCATCTACACATAGACCTGGCTCTTGATGCCACTATTGGGAATGTTGGATGGAAAAGAAAAAAAATCTATGCACACGCAAGATCTATCCATAGATATGCATAGCAATAAGAGGGGGAGTGAGTCTATGTACCCTTGTAGACCGTAAGCGGAAGCATTTCGTAATGCGGTTGATGTAGTCGAACTTCTTCGCGCTCCAACCGATCAAGTACCGAACGTACGACACCTCCGAGTTCTGCACACTTCAGCTCGGTGACGTCCTCGCCTTCTTGATCTAGAAAGATGGGCGAAGTACTAGATGAGTTCCGACAGCACAACAGCATGGTGACAGTGATGGTGAAGTTATCTCCGCAGAGCTTCACCTAAGCACTACAAAAATATGACTGAGGGAAGAACTAGAGGGAGAGGGGCACCGCACACGGCTAGGGAATCGTGGTGTGTCTTTCCCATATCCTTCCTCTCATATATATAGGTGGAGGGGAGGCAGCCCCTAGGGTGCCCCAAGTGGCTGGCGGCTACCCTAGGGCGCTTGCCCTGGCCGAATTCCCCCTTTCCATATTTGTGTAGGGGGGGGGAGGAAAGGGGGGTTGGCTGCCTTTTGGGTGCTTCCCCTTTCTTCCCTCCCTCTTTGGTACGTGGGCAAGGGGTGGAAGGGGCACACCAGCCCTTGTGGGCTGGTGTGCTTCTCCCCTTTGGCCCATAAGGCCCATACACTTGTTGGGGGTGTCCGGAACGCCTTCTGGTGCGCCGATGACTACCCGGTGCACTCCGAAACTCTTTCCGTGTCCAAATACCATCGTCCTATATATCAATATTTACCTCTTGACCACTTCGAGATTCCGTGTCATGTCCGTGATCTCATCCGGGACTCCGAACAACATTCGGTTATGAAATCATATAACTCATATAACACTATATCGTCAACGACCGTTAAGCGTGCGTACCCTACGGGTTCGAGAACTATGTAGACATGACTGAGACACCTCTCCCGTAAATAACCAATAGCGGAACCTGGATGCCCATATTGGTTCCTACATATTCTACGAAGATCTTTATCAGTCAAACCATTATGCCAACATACGTAATTCCCTTAGTCCATCAGTATGTTACTTGCCCGAGATTCGATTGTCGGCATCTCTATACCTAATTCAATCTCGTTACCGGCAAGTCTCTTTACTCGTTCTATAATACATCACCTCGTAACTACCTCCTTAGTCATTTGCTTGCAAGCTTATGTTGTGTATTACCAACAGGGCCCCGAGATACCTCCCCGATACTCGTAGTGACAAATTCTAATCTTGATCTATGCCAACTCAACAAGCACCTTCGGAGATACTTGTAGAGCATCTTTATGATTACCTAGTAATGTTGTGATGTTTGATAACACACAAGGTATTCCTACGGTATCCGGGAGTTACATAATCTCATAGTCGAAGGAATATGTATTTGACATGAAGAAAGCAATAGCAATAAACTAAACGATCATAATGCTAACTAACGGATGGGTCTTGACCATCACATCATTCTCCTAATGATGCGATCCCGTTATCAAATGACAACACATGTCCATGTTAGGAAACTTTAACCATCTTTAATCAATGAGCTAGTCTAGTAGAGGCTTACTAGGAACACGGTATTTATTTATGTATTCAAACATGTATTTAAGTTTCCGACCAATACAATTCTAGAATTAATAATAAACCTTTATCATGAATAAGGGAATATAAAATAACAACTTCACTATTGCCTCTAGGGCATATTTCCTTCAGACACAATGATGGAGGCGGGCTCCGATGACTCCGCCCTGACTCCCGCGCCTCTAGTGCACGTCGACTTCACCATGGAGCAGACGCATGCGCACCTCAACACCGCCATGGCGGAGGTGTAGCCTGCACTGGTGCCTTTGTCGGTGTTCTAGAAGGTGCAGGAGGAACAACGGTACAACCCGTTCCTCTTGGAGCAGCATCGGTTGGCGGAGTGCCAGATTTATGGCGAGCGCGTGAAAGGATCAAGAAGAGGTGTCTAGAGGGGTGGTGATTAGACACTCAACAAGCAAAAGTAGCAGTTTTTTAAGCTCTTCAAGTTGAGGTGGAGTTTTAGCACAAGTTAAAGCATTCACAATACATTTCAAGCAAGCATTGCAAGAGTATATGAGCAGCAAAAAGTAAAGCATGCAATTTTCAAGAAAGTAAAGGGATGGGATTGGAGTGTGCAAATGCAATTGGAGACACGGAGATTTTTTGCGTGGTTCCGATAGGTGGTGCTATCGTACATCTACATTGGTGGAGACTTCAACCCACCAAGGGTAACGGTTGCGTGAGTCCACGGAGGGCTCCACCCACGAAGGCTCCACGAAGAAGGAACCTTGTCTATCCCACCATGGCCATCGCCAATGAAGGACTTGCCTCACTAGGGTAGATCTTCACGAAGTAGGCAATCTCCTTGCCCTTACACACTCCTTGGTTCAACTCCACAATCTTGACGGAGGCTCCCAAGTGACACCTAACCAATCTAGGAGACACCACTCTCCAAAAGGTAATAAATGGTGTGTTGATGATGAACTCCTTGCTCTTGTGCTTCAAATGATAGTCTCCCAAACACTCAGCTCTCTCTCATAGATTTGGATATGGTGGAAAGATGATTTGAGTGGAAAGCAACTTGGGGAAGGCTAGAGATCAAGTTTCTTGTGGTAGAATTGGAATGTCTTGGTCTCAACACATGAGTAGGTGGTTCTCTCTCAGAAAATGAGTAGTGGAAGTGTAGGCACGTTCTGATGGCTCTCTCTCTCTCTCTAATGGAGAAGGGGGTGGAGGGGGTATATATAGCCTCCACACAAAATTTAGCCGTTACACACATTTGACCCAACTTGGTGAGACCGAAGAGAGAAACCCGGTGAGATCGATCTGGGTCAAAATGTGAACATTAGGATTTTCAGTGGGACCGACATGATGAACTCAACGAGACTGATGTGCTAGGTTAAAGGCAAAATCTCATCTTGGTGTGACCGACTGCATGAACTCGGTGGGACCGATTTCAGTAATGAGCAAACACAGAGTTGGTCAGGCAAACTCGGTGTGACCGATTGCACATCTCGGTGAGACCGAAACAAAGCAACATGTAACAAAGAGTTTGCAAGGCCATCTCGGTGAGACCGAGATCCTATTGGTGAGACCGAACTGATTAGGGTTTCTGGCAGTGGCTATGTCAATGAACTTGGTGGCGCCGGATGAATCAGATCGTTGGGGCCGAGTTTGACTTTAGATTTTGTACATATTTGGAATTGAGAAAGTGGTTGAGGGATTTGGAGCATATCACTAAGCACTTTGAGCAAGTAGACCATTAAGAAACACCTCATCTCCTTTTAATAGTATTGGCTTTTCCTATGGACTCAATGCGATCTTGTATCACTAAAATAGAAATGAAGAGTCTTGAGCTTTTGCAAATATTTGTCCTTAGCATCTTGAAGGGGTTCCACATCCTCTTGTCCATGCCACGCCTTTGTTGAACTCTCTGAAATGCACTAGATAAAAACATTAGTCCAACAAGAGATATGTTGACATTAATTACCAAAATCACCCAGAGAGCACTTGTGCTTTCAATCTTCCCCTTTTGGTAATCGATGACAACATACATCAAAGCTTTAGATAAAGATATGAAGAGTAACAAGTAAAGCTCTGGAAAGACATGTGACATGCATTGGCTCCTCCTACATGTATGCAATCATGTGAAGATAGACTATGAAAGCATGTGAATGCATAAGCATGTCAGAGCAAGCAATGAGCTACATGTATCTTGGCTATATGCATCAAAGCAACTAATGTAAATATAGAAGATGTACCTTCATGTTCATGAGTCCTTCTTGCAAACAATATGTACATCAGCAAGAGATCATCATGCACATGAGTGTGATGCATATACGAACCTTGTGGTCTTGAGCTGACTTTGGAAAAGATGAACTTGAGAAAACAAGGTTATATAACACAAGAACACCTACTAATCAGAGCAAGTTCAGGAAACCACAAGAGTACCAAGATTGGGATGACATGTAGTGAGTGAGCACTTAGTAATCTATTTGGATATAGACATGTCCCCAAGGATTAAAGATATGCAATGAATTCCAAAGACTTTCTTCCCTTAGATATGAACTCTTTATCCCCCTGAATCTGATATTGGATAATGGAAGAAGATAGGGTAAGAGAAAATCAGAGCAAAGATAGAGAAAAATAACATCTACTGACATGTATTTCCCCTCTTAAAGACATGTGCCTTCTCTCCTCTATGGATAATAGGCATCTGGAGAAGCTTAAAGTATGCTTTCTCTCTTATGTGATAAGCTTTGATGTGCTCTCTCTCCCCCTTTGACATCAATTTCCAGGAAGGGACCTTCTGGAGCATGAGTCAAACAGGTTTGGTCCTTGAGTCACACGACAAAGCAGCATGTAGTTTAAGATGCGAGTAGAGGATAAGAATCATCGAGTGGAGCTGGAGAAGAATTGACAATTGCAATGGCAAAATGTTTTCTCAGTAGTGAAATCGTTAACGCCGATTCTTTTGCATCGGTGACACCGAGTTGGCAGTGTCAGAGATGATGCATATCAGTCAGACCGGGTTCGTCCGTATCGGTTGTACTAATGAACACACTGCAATGGAACATTACAGTTCGGTCTAGCCAATAGGCAGAAATCGGTGATGCCGAGTTCAATAAAGAGGAAATATTTTGTCATCTCAGCTCACTTGGCAAATAAGATCTCACAAGGATTTGCAAGGAATTAACTAAAGAACTTGCAATGAATTAGATGCAGGGAATGCAGAAAATAACAGAGAAAAGAAAAGAAATCTAGATGAAGTTTTTTTTCAAGCAAGCAAGAGACAAATGCAAGAACACAACGAAACACTAGAGAACTTCATCTAGAATTGGTCGGTGAAAAAGTCACCTATGTTAGAGTATATTGACTTAGGAGTCAAGTGAAGTCACTTGATCATAGGTCATACTCATCGTTTAAGCTCAAAATGGGGTTGTCGTTTTTCCTTTAAGCACTTTGATGTATTCTCATCTTGTTGAGTTGCTTTGACCCATGACTTGGGGTAAAGCATCTCTAAGATGGAATAACATACCTTGGTGGTGGTGTTGATCTTGATCATGTAGTTGAACTTGTGTAGGATGCTCAAGGTTGATGTAGTTCATCAAGAGTTGGGAGCACCACTTGTAGTTTGAGTTCATATACCTACATGGGTTAGTTTTGAAGGAAGAGCACTTGTGTATCCAAAATGACAATCATGAAATTTGATATCAAATGAACTTTGATATATGGAATTTGTCAAAGGATATGTTGAAAGGATTCATTCTTCCATGTCTTCAACCACCATATTGTAGAGACTTGGTGATGTAGAGATTGCTCAAGATGTGAGTGAGTTGCAATCTCATAGATTTGGGCTTATCCAAGTACCTACAAGGGTTAGATAACATGAAAGGGTACAAGTATAGATCCAAGACATATGATCATCATCATAAGAGAAATATCAAGGATTAGTCATAGAAAGGCTCATGCCTTGCATGCATCCAAATGGAGTTTCTACTCCAAGTTTGAGGCATCAATGATGTTCAATACACCTCTCAAACGGCAAAATTCTTTCCGATCAAGCGGTTTGGTGAATATATCCGCCAATTGCTTATCGGTATGAACATGCTTAAGATCGATGTCTCCTTTAGCAACATGATCTTGAATGAAATGATGACGAACTTCAATATGCTTAGTTCGAGAATGTTGCACAGGATTGTGAGCAATCTTAATAGCACTTTCATTGTCACAAAGCAATGGAACATGTTTCACATGTATCCCATAATCTTGAAGAGTTTGGGTCATCCAAAGTAAATGAGCACAACATGAACTGGCGGCAAAGTATTCCACTTTGGCGGTAGATAAGGATATCGAGTTTTGTTTCTTGGAGGACCAAGAGACGAGAGATCTACCAAGAAATTGACAAGTACCTGAAGTGGATTTTCTATCAACCTTGTCTCCGGCATAGTACGAATCGGAGTAGCCAACAAGATCAAAAGGAGACCTCTTACGATACCAAATGCCAAAGTTTTGTGTATGAATTAAGTATCTCACTATCCTTTTCATAGCATTAAGATGACATTCTTTGGGGGCCGCTTGATATCGTGCACACGTGCACACACTTAGAATAATATCGGGATGGGAGACACATAGATATAACAATGAACCGACCATTGAGCGGTAAACCTTTTGGTCAACCGGTTCGCCATAGTTAAGTAAAGATGTCCACTAGTAGGCATGGGTGTTTTCATACCTTTGATTTCTTGCATGTTGAACTTCTTGAATAAGTCCTTGGTATACTTTGTTTGGGAAACAAAGGTACCTTCCTTAGTTTGCTTGATTTGCGAACCAAGAAAGAACTTGAGTTCACTCATCATAGACATCTCAAACTTCCCGGACATTAGCCTTCCAAACTTTTGACTAAAATGAGGGTCAGTCGAACCAAATATGATATCATCCACAAAAATTTGGCACACAAAAAATTCACCATTAACCCGTTTAGTAAAAAGTGTAGAATCAATTTTTCCAATCTCAAAGTCTTTTTCAATAAGGAACTTAGTCAAGCATTTAAACCACACTCTAGGAGCTTGAGTAAGACCATAAAGAGCTTTATGAAGTTTGTAAACATGATCGGGTTTTTTTGGATTAACAAAGCCGGGAGGTTGTTTAACATAAACTACCTCCTCAATTTCACCATTTAGAAAATCACTTTTAAATGTCCATTTGGTATAATGTTATATCATGGTGATTGGCATAAGCAAGTAAGATGCGAATGGATTCAAGTCTAGAAACGGGGGCATATGTCTCACCATAGTCCATACCTTTGACTTGAGTGTAGCCTTGAGCAACGAGACGAGCCTTGTTGTGCACAACTTTTCCATCTTGATCTTGCTTATTCCAAAACACCCATTTGGTTCCAATGACATTATGCTTCTCATCGGGCTTTTTAACCAATGTCCATAATTGATTCCTCTCAAAATTGTGTAGCTCTTCATGCATAGCGTTCACCCAATCCGAATCATCAAGAGCATCTTCAACCTTCATAGGTTCAATACTAGAAATGATTGAGTAATTTTCACAAAAGTTAGCCAAACGAGTTTTAGAGCGAGTAATTCTCCTAGTTTGAATATCATCGAAGATTTGTTCGACGGGATGATCTCTTGAGACTCTTGCTCGAACTCATGAGAGCTTTTGTTTGTGTCGGGGTGGAACATCCTCTTCATTTTCTTGTTCTTCCTCTTGTCTTTCTTCATTGTCGTTGGTGTTGTTGTTCTCTTGTGGAGGCGGAGATGGAGATCGATGAGGTTCATCTTGTTGTACATCCTCGTTTCCATCATCTTGATGTGTTCCACTTGTGGATGCCTCCAAGTCAATGTGTGGTTCACCTTGGCGTGAAGTTGAGGCTTCCACTTGGACGGAGGAGGTACTCTCCTTCACCTTCATTGGGCGAATCTTACCAATAGACAGGTCTTGTATTGCTTCTGAAGGGTCTTTGTCACCTACATCAATTGGCAATTGCTCTACTTGCGAGCGGTTAGATTCATCAAACTTCACATCTACCGTCTCTTCAACCTTTCCGGTGAAATTGTTGTAGACACGGTAAGTGTGAGAGTTTGAGCCATAACTGAGTAGGAAACCTTCATGAGACTTAGGAGCAGATTTTGAACGACAATGCTTATCAAGAATATAGCACTTTGATCCGCATACTCGAAAGTATCCAACTTGGGGTTTGTTTCTGGTGAGAAGCTCATATGCCGTCTTGCCGAGTAGCTTGTGAAGATATAGACGATTTGTTGCATGACAAGCTGTCTCAACTGCTTCCGCGCAAAAGTGTTTTGGCGTCTTTTACTCATCAAGGATCATTCTCGCCATCTCAATAAGAGTCCGGTTCTTCCTCTCAACAACTCCATTTTATTGAGGTGTGTACGTAGCCGAGAACTCATGTGAAATCCCTTCTTCATCAAGAAAGGTGTCCACATTGGTGTTCTTGAACTCCGTTCTGTTGTCGTTGCAAACCTTCTTGATCTTCACTTCAAATTGATTTTGGGACTTCCTAGCAAAGTTCTTGAAGATCTTTTGGACCTGCGATTTATCATCAAGAAAGAACACCCATGTAAATCTTGAAAAATCATCAACAATGACCAATCCAAACGAGTTACCATCGAGACTCTTGTAGGCATTGGGACCAAAAAGATCCATGTGAAGTAGCTCGAGTGGTCTTCTCGTGGTCATGATGTTCTTCACGGGATGACTTCCTCCAACTTGTTTTCCTGTTTGGCAAGCACTGCAAAGTCTATCCTTGTCAAATGTAACATCTTTAACACCAAGGATATGATCACCTTTAATAAGCTTATCAAGATTTCGCATGCCCACGTGACCTAACCGTCTATGCCACAACCAACCTTTATAAGATTTAGCAATTAAGCAAGTTCTAGCTTGAGCCTTTTTAGTGAAATCAACAATGTATAAATGACCTCTACGTATACCAGTAAAGACCATATTATGATTATCTCTTCGAAACACTTGGCAATCTACTTCAGTAAATAGGACATTGAAACTGAAATCGGCTAGTATAGATATGGAAAGTAAATTGTAGCCAAGAGATTCAACGAGCATAACATTTTGTATGGAGTTTCCATCTGAGATGGCCACCTTACCAAGGCCAACCACCTTACCCTTTGAGTTATCACCAAAAGTGACATACTTTCGAGGGCCGTCATTTTCAGCAAGCTCATGAAACATATCCTTGTCTCCGGTCATGTGATCGGTACATCAACTATCAAGAACCCATTCCTTTCCTCCAACCATGTAGCCGCGAAGGTTAGCCATAAGACCAAAGTGTCTCATAGACTCATCGAGATCAAAGTCACTATCATCATCCTCATCATAGTATCCATGTTCAACATCGTCTTGTGATTGATTATCACCTAGAGAGAGTGATTCATTAAATTTGTGATCATGATAATGTGCGTCTTTATGAATTCTAATGACTTCTGAGATGATATTACTAATGATCCCGACATCTCCTTTGGCACGCATAAGGTTACGAAGCTCACATAGACAATCACCAAACTTAGGATCATTAGGATTCATCTTATTTAAAGTAATGGACTTTTGAAGACTCTCATCTAAATTTTTCAAGGAATAGTCTGGAAAGCGTTCCTCAAGATATCTCCATATCGTGTAAGCACATTCAAGAGTAGCCAAGCACGAAATCAAATTTCTAGGCAATCCTCTAATGATAAGATTGATAGTTCTAAGATTGCGAATCATGTCAAGGGACTCATCGGGGGTAGGATGCAAAGAATCAATATGGGGCGCACAAGGGCTATTAATGTACTTGTCCAATTGATATTCATTGAAAATCTCAAGCATCTCATTTTTCCAAGCATTATAGAACTCTCCATCAAGCATAGGCACTCTACGTCTAAAACTCCCCATCGTAGACTCATCCATCTTCCTCCAATGGTGATTAAACCAAAGCAATGGAGACCAATGCTCTAATACCAATTGAAAGGATCGAGAAGAGGAGTCTAGAGGGGGGGGGGGTGATTAGACACTCAACAAGAAAAAGTAGCAGTTTTAAGTTCTTCAAGTTCAGGTGGAGTTAGTTAAAGCATTCACAATACATTTCAAGCAAGCATGGCAAGAGTATATGAGCAACGGAAAGTAAAGCATGCAATTTGCAAGAAAGTAAAGGGATGGGATTGGAGTGTGCAAATGCAATTGGAGACACGGAGATTTTTGGCATGGTTCCGATAGGTGGTGCTATCGTACATCCACGTTGGTGAAGACTTCAACCCACGAAGAGTAATTGTTGCGTGAGTCCATGGAGGGCTCCACCCACAAAGGGTCCACGAAGAAGCAACCTTGCCTATCCCACCATGGCCATCGCCCATGAAGGACTTGCCTCACTAGGGTAGATCTTCACGAAGTAGGCGATCTCCATGCCCTTACAAATTCCTTGGTTCAACTCCACAATCTTGACGGAGGCTCCCAGGTGACACCTAACCAATCTAGGAGACACCACTCTCCAAAAGGTAATAAATGGTGTGTTGATGATGAACTCCTTGCTCTCGTGCTTCAACTGATAGTCTCACCAACACTCAACTCTCTCTCACAGATTGGGATATGGTGGAAAGATGCTTTGAGTGGAAAGCAACTTGGGGAAGGCTAGAGATCAAGTTTCTTGTGGTAGGATTGGAATGTCTTGGTCTCAACACATGAGTAGGTGGTTCTCTCTCAGAAAATGAGTAGTGGATGTGTAGGCACGTTCTGATTGCTCTCTCTCTAATGGAGAAGGGGGTGGAGGGGTATACATAGCCTCCACAAAAAATCTAGCCGCTACACACATTTGACCCAACTCGGTGAGACCGAATAGAGAAACTTGGTGGGACCGATCTAGTTCAAAATGTGAACGTTAGGATTTTCTATGGGACTGACATGATCAACTCGGTGGGACCGATGTGATAGGGTTAAGGCAAAACCTCATCTCGGTGTGACCGATTACACGAACTCGGTGAGACCGATTTCAGCAATGAGCAAACAGAGAGTTGGTCAGGCAAACTCGGTGTGACCGATTGCACATCTCGGTCGGACTGAAATAATTGCAACAGGTAACAGAGAGTTTGCAAGGCCATCTCGGTGAGACCGAGATCCTATCGGTGAGAATGAACGGGTTTCTGGCAGTGGCTATGTCAATGAACTCGGTGGCGCCGAATGAATCAAATTGGTGGGGCCGAGTTTGTCTTTAGGTTTTGGACATATTTGGAATTGATAAAGTGGTTGAGGGATTTGGAGCATAGCACTAAGCACTTTGAGCAAGTAGACCATTAAGCAATACCTCATCCCCTTTTAATAGTATTGGCTTTTCCTATGGACTCAATGTGATCTTGGATCACAAAAATAGAAATGAAGAGTCTTGAGCTTTTGCCAATATTTGTCCTTAGCATCTTGTAGGGGTTTCACATCCTCTTGTCCATGCCATTCCTTTGTTGAACTCTCTGAAATGCACTAGATAAAAGCATTAGGCCAACAAGAGATATGTTGACATTAATTACCAAAATCACCCCGGGAGCACTTGTGCTTTCAGCGCGCGAGCGAGGAGGCTGTGGCGAATCCAAATTTCATCATGGAGCAGCGTGCCATCTATGATGCCATCCGCGCTCAAGCCGCAGCTCTCCAGGAAGCGGCAGCTGTGGAGGCGCATCTGCAGGCGATCATGGAGGAAAAGATCGCTAGCTGCGCCTCCTACGCACCGCCAACGAACCATAAGCCGACCCGGTGGGACGACGACAGTGTCGGCGACACAATTTCCCTCGCAGACCTCACGGCCACCGGTGACAGACAAGGCGCGAACTCCTCCGAGGGTGAGTAGGTCAAGGGAGGTGGCAGGGCCTTGTGTTCCATGTGCGCTGGTCCGTCTCCCGTGTTCTACTCTTCCTCGCTGGAGGCTGCGCCTTCACTTCATCGGTCTTATCGTCGGTGCTCATGGAGACGTCTGAAGGAGGACGACCCGGGCTTAGACGTTGGGTGCCACCGCCGTAGGATAGGTTTAGGGTGATCTTTTTTTTGTTCCAAATGTTCGAAATGTAATTGAATTCATCGTATTTGTATGAAATCCATCATGTTTGTAAGAAATCCGGCCGTGTTTGCATGAATTTCATCTGATTTGCTGAAAATGAGTTTAAAATGTATGCGGCTAGCGTTGGATGGCATCCTCCCGCATCCGTGTTCGCAGACTGATCCCCCTGTCCACGGACGGATGCAGAAGGATTTTTGTGAGTTGTCGTTGGAGATGCCCTAACCACCCAACCATGATGATACTTGGTACTATAAAGGGACCAAATTTTGTTGTCCAATATTTTTTTTGCTCTATGTAAGAAACAACTTATATTCTTTTTTAGAAAAAATAACAACTTATACTCTGATATATCTTGTGTTTTCTTTATGTTGCCTTTGCATTTTACATTGTTCACATATCCTTGCAAATACCATCATCAATTAGCTAAAGATAAGACTTGATAGACTTGATTTTAGTTGCTTAGAGATAAAAATAGAGAATGCTTTGTGTTGAATTGGCAGTTATCCCTAAATAATAGTAGGGTGACCAAGACTACAAATTTGCACAAAGTACCTAACCTTAAATATAGCTTTTCCACAAAAGAAATTGTATATATATATCTAGCTGGCCTTGCCTTGACACATCATAGGTTCGGACCGCGGTGCTCCCCATTTTAGTTTAAAATTTTAAATTTAAAATAATTTAGCCCGTTTTTATAGGATAAATAAGCAACAGTTGTGTAGGCTAAATGTCTAATGCGCCTACTCTGGTGGCTATCTACGTTAGTCACTTAGAGCATTTCCAACAGGCGCGGCCAGATAAGCCGCGTGCTGGAAAAACCAGTTATTTGACATGCTCCAACAGACGTGTGAAAGTTAGGCGCGCGAAGAAAATGGCGCGCACGAAAAGAGCGGCATGACGCGCGACAGTGTTGGTGCGCAGCGTCCAATGCACTGGTTAAAAGTCGCGCGCGGGCGCTCGCCAACCGCCACCCATTCCCTCCGCGCGCCTTCTTCCTCGCCTATTCAGTGCCCCACCGCCGCCGCGCTTTATCCCCCGCCTCTTCCATCACCCCTCCGCCGCTATGCCCTCTCCCCCTGTATCTTCCAGCGCTCCGCCATGCCGCCGCGCCCCCGGAGCAGCTCGGGCTTCTGCGGCGTCCGCCTCCGACCCTCCGGCGTGCATTACGCGGAGATCCGCTCCGGCCGATACATGCCTTGGGCTCAGAACATTCGAGACAGCCCACGAGGCCGCCCGCGCGTACGATGCGACGGTGTGGCGCCTCGGGAGGCTACAAACACAGATGAACTTCTCCGACGTGCGGACGCACGAGCAGGCGGAGGAACTCACGCCTCCCCCGCGACTAGTCACCGAGGAGGATCGCTGCGTCCAGCAGAGGCGGGAGCGTCGCCTCATCATCGCCGAGGCGGATGAGCACGCCGTGACGGTGTGGTGGGAGCGCTTCCCGCGGGATGTCGTCACCGAGAACGAATTCTGAGCACAGAGGAGGGCGGAGCGAGCCGCGCGTCAAGCTGACAAGCGTGCACGAAAGGCATTGGCGGAAGCCCAGTGCAAGCTGGGACCTACGTCGACCTGGGACGAGGATGATCCTCGGTGGGTTGACGTGTTTACGATCATCGGACTACGCCACCGAGGAGGACGAGGAGTAGTTTTATTTGCATCGTTATCTAGTTTAGCCTCCTTTTATCTAGTTTTATTTGTATCGTATAAACTAGCTTGTGGTTGTTGGGCTTGAATTTTATGCTATGAATTTGAACTATATATTGTTTTATATTTTTTCATATGTGTTGCTTCAATTTTTTTTCAAGCGCCGGTTGGTCGCGCACTGGATTTTGCAGCGTCTGCTGGCACTATACCGGCGCACTAGATTTTGCACCGCTTGGTAAAGCAAACACCCTCCTACGCTCTAAAAAACGCTATTTCGGCGCTGGAAAAAAATTAGCGCGCCGCGCAACCCCGCGCCTGTTGGAGATGCTCTTACCCAGCAGATTCGTGGGATCAAATATCACCTGATGTAATTTTTTTCATTTTATTTGAGGAATTTTGTACTTGAATAAATAAAATGCAAGGGAGTTATCTGGAAAAAGAACCCTTCCAGCCACTTACACGTGGACCTACGCCGTGTTAGCACGCCACATATGCAGGACGTACGCCCGGATACTGTAGAAAGCACAGTATTTGCATATTCAGTCAAGTTAAGTCACCACAATTCTGTATTTTATAATTTTTCAAACTAAACTAAGCACCGAACGCAAGTTCTATGACTCCCGGTGATATTATCACTTAAAAAATGTTAAGTTTCTTAGTACGAACGACCGATAAAAATCAATATTTTCTGTCTACGGTCGACAGAAAAAATTGCATAAAATTATATCTCTGAAACTTGTTGAAACTTGGCATTTTTAGATGCAAACACCCGTAAGTTTCATCATTAAAACTTAATTTAGAGATTTTGTTTTTTACTGTGCCCTCGTGCAGGATTCAACTACTTTGTGAATCGCGAGGCAAATCGAGCGGGCGATAGAGCTTGGAAGCTGAGTGCCCCGCACTCGCGCGCCGCTGCGAATTTCAGATGTTGTTTACCTACTCGCCATTCTTCCTTTCGCATTGTACGATCTACGTAGTACAAAACTCAGAATCTAAAAAAAAACTTTGATAGTACAAGCACCACGAAATAGTATACGATCTAAAAGAAAGTATTCGAGTAGGGAAGAGAACGCTTACCCCGACACAAAGAGAACGAGTATACAAGAGCATCTAACAAGCAAAGAACATGAGCATAAGTAATTTGGGATTTACTCCTCTAATCAGGACCTAACTGAACTTTCTAAACCGTATAAAGGAGGAAAAAAAAATTACCCCGCCTCCTAGCGGTCGGCTGAAAATACTCGGCCGCGACTGTGTAGAGTAAATTTTCTGTCCCGTGACCACGTCCCGAGAGCGCTGGAGGCATGAACTGCCATGGCCACCCCAGCTCCTCGCCACCGGCCTCCGAGTTGCTACTCCAGCACCCGCCGTGGCCACACGAGCAGCGTGTTGGCGAGCTTGAGCCGTTGGGCGCCTTGCATGTCGCCGGCAGCTCGTTCGTGTCCACGCTGACGAAGACGACTGTCGGCATTCTGCGAACGGGGGTCTTTAGACTTGTCTGCCTGCGGCCCGCGGCGTGGCTCAACCAGCGGCCCAGTATGATCCGTCTCCATCAACCCGAACACTCAAGACTCTCGCGAGGGGCCAAGCCTCGCGGGGCGGACGACACAAGGCCTCCTCAGGGGCGGCCGCGCCAGGCAGGCTCGCGAGGAGGCGGAGAAATCAAGGCAAGGGGTATCTCGCGAAGTGCCCATGACGCAAGCCATCACGACCAAGGCCAGGCGGGCGCCAGCCAGCGCAGTGTCCTCGTTTTTCCTTTGGTGCAAAGGGGGCAAGCGCAGGCGCCGAGTACCGAGGCATCAGGCAAAGGTTTCTATATAGGTGCAACGAGACCAAGACCAGCAGGACAGTAGGACGGAGGTCACCATGAAGCCCAAGACGGCGTCACCACCAGCGCCTTTGGCAGACGAAGACCACCTTTAATCAGGATAGACTGTACTACCCGTCCCCTTTCAAAATGGACGTTGTCGGAACCCTTCCCGCTCAATATTTGGGAGGAGGATCAGGGCCTCTATAAATAGGGCTAGCCACCACAGTTGGAAATGAGTTAAGTTCATCCGCACACCACACCACCGCAAGAACACCTCTCCTCGCGAGGCTGTTCTTCCCCTGTACTGTTCATCACCAGCCCAAGAGGCAATCCACCAGCACACACAGGAGTAGGGTATTACACCACAATGGTGGACCGAACCTGTATAAATCTTGTGTCTCTTGTGCTGTGAGTTCATCGAGTTAGCTTAGAGATCACGGCGAGGCTGAGGCCGTGTTTCAGTAGAGGGAAATCTTCGTGCGCACCCCAGAGTTTGAACCTGAAGGGTTTTGTCGGAACCCGATATCCGACATTTGGCGCGCCAGGTAGGGGTGCGCCGAAATCTCTTTCCGCTGATCCGCGTCTCATCGCTTCGCCGCATCCATGTTGGACGCCCGCCGAGCCCGCGCCGAGCGTCGGGCTGCTCTCGCCGCTCACGTCGCCCAGACGGCCCCTGTCGGCGGGCCTCCCCCTCGTTCTCCGTCGCCTGCCGCCAATGCCGCCACCGACCCGGCGGGGAACGAGCAGCAAGCATCTTCGTTGCACCCATCGGTGCGGCGGGAAGACCGCACCGCCACTTCGTCACTGACCCCAGCTGGCTCGTTGTCTCACGCTCATCGCGCCCCCACGACCGCGCAGGCCGCGATGCTTCTGGCACGTGAGCTCCTGCATTACCGCCCCGTCGACGACCTCTACAAAAAATGGCTCGCCCGCATCACCGAGCCTGTCAGCGCCGCAGGAGGCTCTCCCGTGCCGTCCCTCTCGCTACCTTGCCCTCCACCAGGTGCGGGCGACACGGCTCAGGGAGCGCCTCCACGACCTCCGCCCAATACGGCGCCCTGGCTCCAAGGCGCGCGGCCCCTGGGCGTGACCCACCGCATCCAGCATCCGCGCAACAAGAAAGAAGCTGCCAAGAAATCCCTCGGGCTCAAGAAGGCACCCCCGTGCTCCCTGCACCAGTGCGACAAGACCGCGTACTGCCTCTGGCGGCGGTGCGCGGGTACCATCAAGAGCAAGCTCCGCGTCAGCAAAGGGCTCCGGTGACCACAGCAGGTTGTCGCGCCTTCACCACCGAGTTGCGTAGCGTCGCCTGACCGGGCAAGTTCAAGCTAGACCTGCCTCCTCGCTACGACGGCACCGCCGACCCCGCGGAGTTCCTGCAGCTCTACGAGCTGAGCATTGAGACGGCCAACGGAGACGAGAAGGTCATGGCGAACTGGTTTCCCATGGCGCTCAAGGACGGTGCACGCACGTGGCTCCTGAACCTACCTCCCGGCTCGATCTCCTCCTGGGACGAGATGCGCAGCCGCTTTATCGCCAACTTCCAGGGCACTCGTGACCTCCCCCCGGCCGCGGGTGACCTGCGCCGCATCAAGCAACAGCCTGGGGAGACCCTGCAGAAATACATCCATCACTTCAACAGCGCCCGACTCAAGATCCCCAAGGTGAAGGATGAGGCCATCATCTCGGCGTTCTCTAATGGCGTCCGTGACGTCAAGATGAAGGAGGAGCTCGCCATCCACTAGGAGTTGTGCACATCCCTGGAGCTGTTCAACCTGGCGACCAAGTGCGCAAGAGCTGAGGAGGGACGCCTCTCCCTTCTCGAGCTTCCAGCTGCTGATCCAGAAGAAAAGAAGACCAATGCCAAGGACATGAAGCGCAAGGGAGTAGCTGTGCTCGCGGCAGAACCAGACACGAAGCGGGGCAGGGACCAGCCAGAGTCGTCCAAGGGCAGCCGACCATTCTGCGCCTACCACAACCTCCACACCAGCGACTGCCAGGAGCTCAGGGCCGTTCGAGAAGGACGCTTCGGTCGATGCCCCGAGCGCAACGACCGGGGCTACGACCGAGGAGGAGGATGAGTCGGAGGACGATGGGACGACCATGGCCCTCGCCAGGAGTGGCGTGACCTACCTCGTGAGGATCACTAGCAGGACCAGCCTCGCGAGGGCGACTGGAGGGATCAGCCTCGCGAGGACCGCCCACAGGGCAACACAGGCCTTCCTCCTCTACCGCCACCGCCGAGAAGGAATGACGACCATCATCAGGACGAGGCGGCTGGGGGCTTCCCGGAGCCACATGCTATCGCTTGCATCTTGGGCGGAGCTCAAGCCCCAGCCTCTCAGCACATCTTCAAGCAGTTTGCTCGCGAGGTGAACGCAGTCCTTCCCAGGCTCGAGGCCACACGCCCGCTCAAGTGGTCCAAGTGCGCCATCACCTTCAGCTCAGCAGATCAACTCAAGTGCGTGGCTACTGCTGTCGTCCTCCCGATGCTTTGTTCCCCAGTCATCAGCAACATGCAAGTCACCAGGACCCTCATCGATGGCGGCGCAGGACTTAATGTTCCGTCCGTTGAGATGTTCGACAACCTTCAAGTGCCATATGATCAACTTCAGCCTACCAAGCCTTTCTCAGGAGTCACCGACGGTTCCACCAGACCGATAGAGCAGGTCCACCTCCCTGTCACCTTCGGCAAGCGTGACAACTACCGCACCGATCTCATCGACTGCGACATCGCCCACATCCACCTGTCGTACAATGCCATCCTCGGGTATCCAGCCCTGGCCAAGTTCATGGTAGTGACCCACCACGGCTACAACGTCCTCAAGATGCCAGGAAGCGGCGGAATCATCACGGTCCCCTGCTAAGAAAGATATGCGGTGTGCTCCCTCGAGCATGCCTTCCAAGCTGCATCAATTGAGGACCCGGACGACAAGGGTGAGAACCCTCCGGAGGCCATATCTAGGAAGAAGAAGCAGTCGCTCAGGGCGAGGCCTCAGGAGGTCGGCATCTCAGGTGGAGTCACGTCAGGATCAGCGCCCGTGCAAGGGGCGCCTCCTTCCATCGCATAGGAAGGCGCGCCCGGCGCCCTCCTCGGGCAGGGCTCGGGGGCTCTTTTCTGGAGGGCCTCGGACCTTGCCAACATCACGAGGGAGGCGCTCAGGCACCACTTGGAGGCGTGCTTCACGACACGTTTCCCTCAGGAAGGCACAGGGAATGGAAAGCCCAACGTTCAGGAGTTCATCACCAAGACCGCTCAGGAGCTTCGGGAAGCAAGAGCCATGCGCGGGGATCACGGCTTGCCTAGCGTGGCTCCCCATCCAGGAGAGGATGGTGGGCTACGCGTCTGCATCGATGTCCCAGGGCTCAACCGAGCCGCATCTCAGGAGCGCCTCTGGCCTTCGCACGTGGGACGTTGAGAGGGTCCGCCGCATAGCTATGTTCGCATGCCTTTTAGCCTGCCAAATGCGGCTGCCACCTACCAGCGTCACCCGCAGGGCATTTTGGCGGCTCGGGAGGCCAGGCATCACGCGGTCCTAGCGGAGATGGAGGCAGTCCTCAAGGAACCGCCTGGACCCCCAGAGCCTGCCGAGGCTCAGGGCCCTGGTGGCTCGTGAGGGTCGGCCTCTTCAGCGCGCACCTTCAGCTACCTCAACACCCCTTCTACAACGGTACCAGGTGACATCTTCCAAGTTCATTTCAGCTGGGAGTGCCCTCAAGGATGCATCATTCCCAGGCCACGTGGGTCCGTCCCTGCGGCATGCATCTTTTTCTTATGTCTTTAGCTTACCTTTCTAGGGGCGTCCCTCGGGCTGCATCATCCCCAAGCCGCTTGGGTCCGACCCAGTGGCATGTATCCATCTTGCGTTTACCTAAGCTGATTTGCCTTTCATGCCTAACCTACATGTGATTATCACCTGCTCGATTGACGTCTACCATGGGAGTCGCTTGCACTGGCACGATGCTTGCGCACGGGTCCGTCATTGCAACACTGACAAATCTGAGCGGCCGAGCTCTGGCCTGCGGCAGCCCCGTGCGCGTCACCTCACCAGACCCTCAGTGCCCTCACCTCTCACTCAGAGCAGCCAATGGTCGTCCGACAATTGTAATGGCACCTCGTGTTTCTCTCGTGCTAATTTACAGGAACCTCTTGAGGGTTTCAGCGGGCGGCACCACGAGCTCTCTCTCTCTCTCTCTCTCTCTCTCTCTCTCTCTCTCTCTCTCTCTCTCTCTCTCTCTCT
>NC_041391.1:534456672-534513522 GCF_002162155.2 Triticum dicoccoides | reverse complement strand
TAAAAGGGGGGCTCCTGAGCATCGCGACTCAGGGGCTCTTACTGGATCTCCAGCCCTCACCCCCTGGCCTTGACCACGACATCGCGACCTGGCATACCAGCGGCGGCTGAGCTTGCTCGAGGGCCGGGACCTGAGGACGCAGAGCACGAAGGAGGGTGCGGGAAGAAGGGGGAAGCTCACGAGGGCCTAACCTAGCTGCGCCACGGTCGCCGATGCACGAGTCTGGCACACTTCAAAGGAACGACTCAAGATCACCGAGACAAGTTCCACGCTTGGAATAGATAATCGTCACAACAAAAGATTCCCACTTGCTACGGCTCTGTGATGGCAACGTTGCCTTCCTTTCTCACCTCTCGGCAGCTGCTTGCGTGCTAAAGGGGACCTCCTGAGCATCGCGCCTTGATACGTCTCCAATGTATCTATAATTTTTGATTGTTCCATACTATTATATTACCCCTTTTGGATGTTTATGGGCTTTATTTTACACATTTATATCATTTTTGGGACTAACCTACTAACCAGAGGCCCAGCCTGTATTGCTGGTTTTTTGCCTATTTCAGTATTTCGAAGAAAAGGAATATCAAACGGAGTCCAAACAGAATGAAACCTTCGGGAGTGTGATTTTTGGAACGAACGTCATCCAGAGGGCTTAGAGTGCAAGTCAAGAAGTAGCCGAGGCCTCCATGAGATAGGAGGGCGCCCCCCCTACAGGGCATGCCCCCTGTCTCGTGGGCCCCTCGGGAGGCCACCAACATACTTCTTCCACATATATAAGCCTACGTACCCCGAAAACATCCAGGGAGCACCTGAAACACAATTTCCACCGCCGTAACCTTCTGTATCCGCGAGATCCCATCTTGGAGCCTTCGTCGGCGCTCCGCCGGAGGGGGAATCGACCACGGAGGGCTTCTACATCAACACCATAGCCCTTCCGATGAGTTGTGAGTAGTTTACCACAGACCTTCGAGTCCATAGTTATTAGCTAGATGGCTTCTTCTCTCTTTTTGGATCTCAATACAATGTTCTCACCTCTCTTGTGGAGATCTATTCGATGTAATCTCTTTTTGCGGTGTGTTTGTCGAGATCTGATGAATTGTGGGTTTATGATCAAGTTTATCTATGAGAAATATTTGAATCTCCTCTGAATTCTTTTATGTATGATTGAGTTATCTTTGCAAGTCTCTTCGAATTATCAGTTTGGTTTGGCCTACTAGATTGATCTTTCTTGCCATGGGAGAAGTGCTTAGCTTTGGGTTCAATCTTGCGGTGTCCTTACCCAGTGACAGAAAGGGTTGCAAGGCACGTATTGTATTGTTGCCATCGAGGATAAAAAGATGGGGTTTATATCATATTGCATGAGTTTATCCCTCTACATCATGTCATCTTGCTTAATGCGTTACTCTGTTCTTTGTGAACTTAATACTCTAGATGCAGGCATGAGTCGGTCGATGTGTGGAGTAATAGTGGTAGATGCAGGCAGGAGTCCGTCTACTTGTTGCGGACGTGATGCCTATATACATGATCATGCCTAGATAATCTCATAATTATTCGCTTTTCTATCAATTGCTCGACAGTAATTTGTTCACCCACCGTAATACTTATGCTATCTCGAGAGAATCGTCTAGTGAAACCTATGGCCCCCGGGTCTATCTCTTATCATATTTGCTTCCAATCTACTTTTATTTGCATCTTTACTTTTTGCATCTATATTATAAATTACCAAAAATATATTTATCTTATCATACTATCTCTATCAGATCTCACTTTCGCAAGTGGCCACGAAGGGATTGACAACCCCTTTATTGCGTGGGTTGCGAGTTCTTTGTTTGTTTGTGTAGGTGCGTTGGACTTTTGAGGAGCCTCCTACTGGATTGATACCTTGGTTCTCAAAAACTGAGGGAAATACTTACGCTACTATTGCTGCATCACCCTTTCCTCTTCAAGGAAAACCAACGCAAGCTCAAGACATAGCAAGAAGAAATTCTGGCGCCGTTGCCGGGGAGGTCTTCGCTCAAGTCAAGACATACCAAGTACCCATCACAAACTCATCTCCCTCGCATTTACATTATTTTCCATTTGCCTCTCGCTTTCCTCTCCCCCACTTCACCCTTGCCGTTTTATTCACCCTCTCTTTCCCTATCACCTCCTCTCTTTCTGCTTGCCTTTTTCTGTTTGCTTGTGTGTTGGATTACTTGTTGCCATGGCACAAGATAATACCAAATTGTGTGATTTCTCGAATACCAATAATAATGATTTCCTTAGTACTCCGATTGCTCCTCTTAATGATGTTGAGTCTTGTGAAATCAATACTGCTTTGCTGAATCTTGTTATGAAAGATCAATACGCCGGCCTTCCTAGTGAAGATGCCACTACTCATCTAAACAACTTTGTTGATTTGTGTGATATGCAAAATAAGAAATATACTGATAATGATATTGTTAAATTGAAGCTATTTCCGTTTTCACTTAGAGATCGTGCTAAAGCTTGGTTTTCATCTTTCCCTAAAAATATTATTGATTCTTGGAACAAGTGCAAATATGCTTTTATCTCTAAGTATTTTTCTCCCACTAAGATCATCACTCTTAGGAACGATATTATGAATTTTAAACAACTTGATCATGAGCATGTTGCCCAATCTTGGGAAAGAATGAAATTGATGATTCGCAATTGCCCTATTCATGGTTTGAATTTATGGATGATCATACAAAAAATTTATGCCGGTTTGAACTTCGCTTCTAGAAATCTCTTAGATTCGGCCGCGGGAGGCACGTTTATGGAAATCACGTTAGGAGATGATACAAAACTTCTTGGTAATATTATGGCTAATTATTCTCAATGGCACACCGAAAGATCTTCTAGTAAACAAGTGCATGCTATAGAAGAAATCAATGTTTTGAGTGGAAAGATGGATGAACTTATGAAGTTGTTTGCTACTAAAAATACTCCTCTTGATCCCGGTGATATGCCTTTGTCTACTTTGATTGAAAATAATAATGAATCTATGGATGTGAATTTTGTTGGTAGGAATAGTTTTGGAAATAATGCTTATAGAGGAAATTTTAATTCTAGACCGTTCCCTAGTAATTCCTCTAATAATTATGGAAATTCCTACAATAATTCTTATGGTAATTTTAATAAGATGCCCTCTGATTTTTAGAATAGTGTGAAAGA
The DNA here is from genome assembly GCF_002162155.2 of Triticum dicoccoides. Taxonomy (NCBI): domain Eukaryota; kingdom Viridiplantae; phylum Streptophyta; class Magnoliopsida; order Poales; family Poaceae; genus Triticum; species Triticum dicoccoides. The sequence goes on along the minus strand of NC_041391.1, from coordinate 534,510,351 downwards.
ATTTATGATTTCTCAAAAGAATTTTAATGCTTTGCTTGAAGAAAAATTGCTCAAAGTGGATGATTTGGCTAGGAACGCTGATAGACTTTCACTTGATGTTGATTCTCTTAAACTTAGATCTTCTTCCCCTAAGCATGATATCAATGAGTCTCTCAAAGTAATGAGATTTTCCATTGACGAGTGCAAGGAAAGAACCGCTAGATTGCGTGCTAAGAAAGGTAGCTTTATAAAGGCGTCTTCTTCTAGTTTCCATGAAAATAATGATGAGGATCTTAAAGTTATTGATGTGTCTCCTATTAGATCTTTGTTTTGCAATATGAATCTTGATAATAATGGGACTGAATATGAGTCAACTTTACCTAGAAGGCGTCCCAAAAATTCAGAGTTTTTAGATCTTGATGCTAAATTTGGTAAAAGTGGGATTGGAGAGGTCATGACTTTAAATAGCATTGAACCCACTATCTCGTATTTCAAGGAATTTGATTATGATAATTGTTCTTTAGAAGGTTGTATTTCCTTGTTGCAATCCGTTGTTAATTCTCCTCATGCTTATAGTCAAAATAAAGCTTTTACCAAACATATCGTTGATGCCTTGTTGCAATCTTATGATGAAAAACTTAATTTGGAAGTTTCTATACCTAGAAAACTTAATGATGAGTGGAAACCTACTATAAAGATTAGAATTAAAGATCATGAGTGTTTTGCTTTGTGTGATTTTGGTGCTAGTGTTTCCACGATTCCAAAAACTTTATGTGATATTCTAGGTTTCCATGATCTTGATGATTGCTCTTTAAATTTGTACCTTGCGGATTCCACCATTAAAAAGCCAATGGGAAGGATCAATGATGTCCTCATTGTTGCAAATAGAAATTTGGTGCCCGTAAATTTTATCGTTCTTGATATAGATTGCAATCTTTCTTGCCCTATTATTCTTGGTAGACCTTTCCTTAGAACGATTGGTGCGATTATTGATATGAAGGAAGGGAATATTAGATTCCAATTTCCATTAAAGAAAGGCATGGAGCACTTTCCAAGAAAGAAAGTCAAATTACCTTATGAATCTATCATGCGAGCTACTTATGAATCAAGTGCCAAAGATGGCACTACTTAGATCTATCTTCACTTTTATGCCTAGCTAGGGGCGTTAAACGATAGCGCTAGCGGGGAGGCAACCCAATTTTCTTTGTGTTTTTTGTTTTTGTTCCTGTTTAGTAATAAATTTTGCATCTACCTTCTGTTTAGATGTGTTTTTATCTTTTAGTTAGTGTTTGTGCCAAGTAGAACCTATAGGATAACCTATGATGATAGTTGATTTGATTCTGCTGAAAAACAGAAACTTTAGACACACGAATTTAATTTTGTTAAATCACAGAAACGTGATTTTGCGTTGATTATTTTTGCTGATGATCAATAGAAAATTTTTCCAGGACTTCCTATTTTTGTAGGAGTTTTAGAGTTCCAGAAGTATGCGTTAGTTACGGATTACTACAGACTGTTCTGTTTTTGACAGATTCTGTTTTTCGTGTGTTGTTTGCTTATTTTGATGCATCTATGGCTAGTAAAATAGTTTATAAACCATAGAGAAGTTGGAATACAGTAGGTTTAACACCAAATTAAATAAATAATGAGTTCATTACAGTACCTTATGTGGTGGTTTTGTTTTCTTTCACTAACGGAGCTTATAAGATTTCCTATTGAGTTTTGTGTTGTGAAGTTCTCAAGTTTTGGGTAAAGCTTTGATGGACTATGGAATAAGGAGTGGCAAAAGCCTAAGCTTGGGGATGCCCTTGGAACCCCAAGATATTCAAGAATATCCAAAAGCCTAAGCTTGGGGATGCCCCGGGAAGGCATCCCCTCTTTCGACTTCGTTCATTGGTAACTTTACTTGGAGCTATATTTTTATTAGCCACATGATATGTGTTTTGCTTGGAGCGTCGTGCATCATATTAGTCTTTGATTTTTAGTTTACCACAGTCATCCTTGCTGTACACACCTTTTGGGAGAAGCCTATTTGATTAGAATTTATTAGAATATGCTATGTGCTTCACTTATATCTTTTGAGCTTGATAGTTTTTGCTCTAGTGCTTCACTTATATCTTTTAGAGCATGGCGGTGGCTTGACTTTATAGAAATTGCTAGTCTCTCATGCTTCACTTATATTATTTTGAGAGTCTTTTATAACAGCATGGTATTTTTCAATGGTTATAAAATTGGTCCTAGAATGGTAGGCATCTAAGTTGGGTATAATAAAAACTATCATAGGAAGTGAATTGGATGCTATGATCAATTTGATACTTGCTAATTGTTTTAAGATATGGAGGTAGTGATATTAAAGTCATGCTAGTTGGGTGATTATGAATTAAAAGAATGCTTGTGTTGAAGTTAGCAAGTCCCGTAGCATGCACGTATGGTTAAAGATGTGTAACAAATTTGAAACATGAAGTGTACCTGGCTTGTGCATCCTTATGAGTGGCGGTCGAGGACGAGCGATGGTCTTTTCCTACCAATCTATCCCCCTAGGAGCATGCGCGTAGTGCTTGATTTTTGATGACTTCTAAATTTTTGCAATAAGTATATGAGTTCTTTTGACTAATGTTGAGTCCATGGATTATACACACTTTTACCTTTCCACCATTGCTAGCCTCTTCGGTACCGTGCATTGCCCTTTCTCACCTTGAGAGTTGGTGTAAACTTCGCCGGTGCATCCAAATCCCGTGATACAATACGCTCTATCACACATAAACCTCCTTATATCTTCCTCAAAACAGCCACCATACCTACCTATTATGGTATTTCCATAGCCATTCCGAGATATATTGCCATGCAACTTTCCACCGTTTCGTTTATCATCATCATGACATACTTTGCTTTTGCCATATTGCCATTGCATGATCATGTAGTTGACATCGTATTTGTGGCAAAGCCACCATGCATTATTTTGCATACATGTCACTCTTGATTCATTACACCATCCCGGTACACCGCCGGAGGCATTCATATAGAGTCATATCTTGTTCTAGTTTCGAGTTGTAATTCATATGTTGTAATCAATGAAAGTGTGATGATCATCATTATTAGAGCATTGCCCAAAAAGAAAAAAAAGAAAAGGCCAAAATAAAAAAAGGAAGGCCCAAAAAAAGAAAAGAAAAAGAAGAAAAATGAAGAAAATAAATAAAAAGGGCAATGTTAGTATCTCTTTTTCCACACTTGTGCTTCAAAGTAGCACCTTGTTCTTCATGTAGTGAGTCTCATATATTGTGCTTCAAAGTAGCACCATGATTTTCATATACTGAGTCTCATATGTTGTCACTTTCGTATACTAGTGGGAATTTTTCGTTATAGAACTTGGCTTGTATATTCTTACGATGGGCTTCCTCAAATGCCCTAGGTCTTCGTGAGCAAGCAAGTTGGATGCACACCCACTAGTTTTCTTTTGTTGAGCATTCATTTATAGCTCTAGTGCATCCGTTGCATGGCAATCCCTACTCCTCATGTTGACATCAATTGATGGGCATCTCCATAGCCCGTTGATTATCCTCGTCAATGTGAGACGTTCTCCTTTTTTGTCTTCTCCACACAATCCCATCATCATATTCTATTCCACCCATAGTGCTATATCCATGGCTCATGCTTATGTATTGCGTGAAGGTTGAAAAAGTTTGAGATTATTTAAGTATGAAACAATTGCTTGGCTTGTCATTGGGGGCATAGAAGTTGGATACATCTTTGTGTGACAAAAATGAAGCATAGCCTAACTATATGATTTTGTAGGGATGAACTTTCTTTTGCCATGTTATTTTGAGAAGACATGATTACTTTGATTAGTATGCTTGAAGTATTACTATTTCTTTTATCAATATTAACTTTTATTTTGAATCATTTGGATCTAAACATTCATGCCACAGTAAAGAAAATTACATTGAGAATTATGCTAGGTAGCATTCCACATCAAAAATTCTATTTTTATCATTTACCTACTCGAGGACGAGAAGGAATTAAGCTTGGGGATGCTTGATACGTCTCCAACGTATCTATAATTTTTGATTGTTCCATGCTATTATATTACCCCTTTTGGATGTTTATGGGCTTTATTTTACACATTTATATCATTTTTGGGACTAACCTACTAACCGGAGGCCCAGCCCGTATTGCTGTTTTTTGCCTATTTCAGTATTTCGAAGAAAAGGAATATCAAACGGAGTCCAAACGGAAAGAAATCTTCGGGAGCGTGATTTTTGGAACGAACATGATCCAGAGGAGTTGGAGTGCAAGTCAAGAAGTAGCCGAGGCCTCCATGAGATAGGAGGGCGCCCCCCCCCTACAGGGCGCGCCCCCCTGTCTCGTGGGCCCCTCGGGCAGCCACCGACGTATTTCTTCCTCCTATATAAGCCTACGTACCCCGAAAACATCCAGGGAGCACCCGAAACATAATTTCCACCGCCGTAACCTTCTGTATCCGCGAGATCCCATCTTGGAGCCTTCGTCGGCGCTTCGCCGGAGGGGGAATCGACCATGGAGGGCTTCTACATCAACACCATAGCCTTTCCGATGAGTTGTGAGTAGTTTACCACAGACCTTCGGGTCCATAGTTATTAGCTAGATGGCTTCTTCTCTCTTTTTGGATCTCAATACAATGTTCTCACCTCTCTTGTGGAGATCTATTCGATGTAATCTCTTTTTGTGGTGTGTTTGTCGAGATCCGATGAATTGTGGGTTTATGATCAAGTTTATCTGTGAGAAATATTTGAATCTCCTTCGAATTCTTTTATGTATGATTGAGTTATCTTTGCAAGTCTCTTCGAATTATCAGTTTGGTTTGGCCTACTAGATTGATCTTTCTTGCCATGGGAGAAGTGCTTAGCTTTGGGTTCAATCTAGCGGTGTCCTTACCCAGTGACAAAAAGGGTTGTAAGGCACGTATTGTATTGTTGCCATCGAGGATAAAAATATGGGGTTTATATCATATTGCATGAGTTTATCCCTCTACATCATGTCATCTTGCTTAATGCGTTACTCTGTTCTTTGTGAACTTAATACTCTAGATGCAGGCAGGAGTCGGTCGATGTGTGGAGTAATAGTAGTAGTTGCAGGCAGGAGTCGGTCTACTTGTTGCGGATGTGATGCCTATATACATGATCATGCCTAGATAATCTCATAATTATTCGCTTTTCTATCAATTGCTCGACAGTAATTTGTTCACCCACCGTAATACTTATGCTATCTCGAGAGAAGCCTCTAGTGAAACCTATGGCCCCCGGGTCTATCTCTTATCATATTTGCTTCCAATCTATGTTTATTTGCATCTTTACCTTTTGCATCTATATTATAAAATACCAAAAATATATTTATCATATCATACTATCTCTATCAGATCTCACTTTCACAAGTGGCCGTGAAGGGATTGACAACCCCTTTATTGCGTTGGTTGCGAGTTCTTTGTTTGTTTGTGTAGGTGCGTGGGACTTTTGAGGAGCCTCCTACTGGATTGATACCTCGGTTCTCAAAAACGGAGGGAAATACTTACACTACTATTGCTGCATCACCCTTTCCTCTTCAAGGAAAACCAACGCAAGCTCAAGACGTAGCACGCCTCAGGGGCTCTTACTGGACCTCGGGCCGCTCACCTCCTGGCCTTGACCACGGCATCACGACCTGGCATACTAGCGACGGCTACAGCCTTCCAGGGGACCGGGACCTGTCAGCGTAGAGCGCCAAGTCGTCGCGAGGTTGGAAAGGGGGAACCAAGCCGGGACAGGACAAGCATTCGCACGATTTCATAACAAGGATAACATCAACAAAAGATGTCGAAAACCCTTTACACGCCCCCGCGCGGTGTTTTCTCGATTCCTCACAGGGAACAAAAGACGAGAACTCTGAGGGACCTTAACTACACGCGCCTTTGTAGCCGACGCCATCATCAACAGTGGGCCATGGGAGGCCGGCGCCAACCCCATCCAGATCAGCTATAACGACGGCCCGATGCTGCCGCCTTGCTCCGGGCGCAGCACGAGCTCGGGGGCACATAGCTGTCGTCGCTTGATAACCCACAAGTGTAGGGGATCGCAACAGCTTTCGAGGGTGAAGTACAACCCAAATTTATTGATTCGACACAAGGGGAGCCAAAGAATATTCTTGAGTATTAGCAGTTGAGTTGTCAATTCAACCACACCTGGATAACTTAGTATCTGCCGCAAAGTATTTAGTAGCAAAAGTGGTATGATAGTAATGGTAACAGTAGCAACAATAAAGGTAAATGTTTTGGGGGGTTTTGTAGTAGTTGTAACAGTAGCAACGGAAAAGTAAATAAGCGAAGAACAATATGTGAAAAGCTCGTAGGCAATGGATCAGTGATGGATAATTATGCCGGATGCGATTCCTCATGCAATAGTTATAACATAGAGTGATATAGAACTATCTCCCATTCATCAATGTAATGTAGGCATGTATTCCGTAAATAGTCATACGTGCTTATGGAAAAGAACTTGCATGGCATCTTTTGTCCTACCCTCCCGTGGCAGCGGGGTCCTAGTGGAAACTAAGGGATATTAAGGCCTCCTTTTAATAGAGAACCAGACCAAAGCATTAACACATAGTGAATACATGAAATCCTCAAACTACGGTCATCACCAAGAAGTATCCCGATTATTGTCACTTCGGGGTTGTCGGATCATAACACATAATAGGTGACTATAGACTTGCAAGATAGGATCAAGAACACACATATATTCATGAAAACATAATAGGTTCAGATCTGAAATCATGGCACTCGGGCCCTAGTGACAAGCATTAAGCATAGCAAAGTCATAGCAACATCAATCTCAGAACATAGTGGATACTAGGGATCAAACCCTAACAAAACTAACTTGATTACATGGTAAATCTCATCCAACCCATCACCGTCCAGCAAGCCTACGATGGAATTACTCACGCACGACGGTGAACATCCTGAAATTGGTGATGGAGGATGGTTGATGATGACGACGGCGACGAATCCCCCTCTCCGGAGCCCCGAACGGACTCCAGATCAGCCCTCCCGAGAGAGATTAGGGCTTGGCGTGGCTCCGTGTCGTAAAACACGATGAAACTTTCTCCTTGATTTTTTTCTCCTCGAGACGGTATATATGGAGTTGGAGTTGAGGTCGGAGGAGGTCCGGGGGGCCCACGAGATAGGATGGCGCACCCTAGGGGGGCGCGCCCCCTGTCTCGTGGACAGCCCGTGGGCCCCCTGGCCTTGATTCTTTCGCCAAAAATTCTTATTAAATCTGAAAACTGCCTCCATGGATTTCCAGGACATTCCGAGAACTTTTCTTTTCTACACATAAAACAACATCATGGTAGTTCTGCTGAAAACAGCGTCAGTCCGGGTTAGTTTCATTCAAATCATGCAAGTTAGAGTCCAAAACAAGGTCAAAAGTGTTTGGAAAAGTAGATACGTTGGAGACATATCATCGCTCGTCTCCGGAGTCACGAAGAGCTCGGGAGAATTGCTGGACTCCCAAGCATCGTTGCTGCTGCTGGAGGAGCCGTTGGGGGAGCGAACGGTGGGGCCGGTCCCTGTCGCGTCAATGTCCGGACTGCCTCCTCTGGGGCAACACTCCAGGCGGCAGCCTTCCGCGTCGAAGACCTTGAAGAACAACGTGGAGGCGCCGTTGTGCTCGAAATAGATCACGAGGGCACCCCCCATTCGGCAGACCCGGGCGACTTCGCCCCAGCCCCGGGTCATGAAGATCTTGCTCGGGGCAACGACTTCAACCTCTGCTCCGGTCGCCGGAGCGCCATAGTCGGCATGCTGCAGCCAAAGCTCGAGAGGCACCCTCGGCGGCATCTCGGTGGCGAAGAACGAAGGGAAGCGGATCCAGGTTCTTGGAGGCATCACCGCATGCAGCATGAGCTCGCGAGAGGAGTCTGCGGCGTGGACTCTAGGAGCGACGGCGTGCGCCACCATGGTTCGTCGACCTCTCCTGCGGCGCGGGCGGCGTCGCTCGCTGTCCCTTTCTCTGGAGCCCTTGGCTTGGGCGTACAGGGGTAGTGGGAACATAGGAGGTGGTCGCTCGCACCAAGGCCTCGTCATCTCCAGCCTCATGACCTCACCGCCACGGCGGTGGGCCGGCCTCTTCTTCGGCGGAAGCGGGTCAGGTCCCTCCCGGGGAGCCTTCCCCTTCTCTTCGGCCGAGAATCTGCAGATCGGTGCCATTGGCGTCGAGGCTGGAGGTGAAGCAGGGAAGAAGAGGTAGGCGGAGCAAGAAGAGATGGGCAACGCGGGGTCTTGCCCCTCCGCATTTATAGCCAAAGGGAGGCCAACCGTCGACCTCCACGATCGCAGGTAATGATGAACTTTTTGCATGCAGCACAAACTCGTCAAGTTGGGCAGTTGCCAAGGTAGCATGGGGAAGCGAAGACGCCCACGTCCAATCAGTCTCCACACGTCAACCAAGGTCGCAGGCTGTTGGGGCCCGCGGCACTCCGCACTTGCCCTTTGGCTTCGCTGCTAAGCCAAGTCCGAGCGCACCTTGGGCCCGGGGGCTACCGTCAGCGTTCTGGGAACGGGGGTCCCCAGACTTGCCTGCCTGCGGCCCGCGGCGTGGCTCAACCAGCGGCCCAGTATGGCCCGTCTCCATCAACCCAACACTCAAGACCCTCGCGAGGGGCTAAGCCTTGTGGGGCGGATGACACAAGGCCTCCTCAGGGGCGGCCTCACCAGGCAGGCTCGCGAGGAGGCGGATAGATCAAGGCAAGGGGTACCTCGCGAGGTGCCCATGAGGCAAGCCATCACGACCAAGGCCAGGCGGGCGCCAGCCAGCGCAGTGTCCTCGTTTCCCCTTTGGTGCAAAGGGGGCAAGCGCAGGCGCGGAGTACCGAGGCATCAGGCAAAGTTTTCTATATCGGTGCAACGAGACCAAGACCAGCAGGACGGTAGGACGGAGGTCATCATGGAGCCCAAGACGGCGTCACCACCAGTGCCTTTGGCAGACGAAGACCACCTTTAGTCAGGATAGCCTGTACTATCTGTCCCCTTTCAAAATGGCCGTTGTCGGAACCCTTCCCGCTCAATATTTGGGAAGAGGACAAGGGCCTCTATAAATAGGGCTAGCTACCACAGTAGGAAAGGAGTTAAGTTCATTCGCACACCACACCACCGCAAGAACACCTCTCCTCGCGAGGCTGTTCTTCCCCTGTACTGTTCATGACCAGCCCAAGAGGCAATCCACCACCACACACAGGAGTAGGGTATTACACCACAACGGTGGCCCGAACCTGTATAAATCTTGTGTCTCTTGTGCTGTGAGTTCATCGAGTTAGCTTAGAGATCGCGGCGAGGCTGAGGGCATGTTTCAGTAGGGGGAAATCTTCGTGCGCACCCCAGAGTTTGAACCTTAAGGGTTTTGCTAGAACCCGATATCCGACAACAACCAGTAGATGTTCTCCCCAAGGCGCCTATCTGCTCGAGCCGGTGGTCTTGATGGATCTTTCTTACCATAGTGGAAGAGGCAACATCGTTGCCGGCGTAGTCACCATTGACGCCGCTAAGCGCATGATGCATAGCAGGTCTTCGACGAAATATTTAAGCCATATATAAGTATTACTTTGCTAAATTTAAGAGATCAGCTAGAACCGGTCAAAATTTAGTGGAGTAAAATACTCCACTAAGCTACTCGACCATTTACTCCTATAGCGGGGCTCATTCTTTATTGAAATTGCTTTACACATGATCTTTGTACATACGATCTGATGTGTCTCTACTAGACTCCATGCTGCATTCTTGTTCTTTTCCCGATGGAGCTGGTTAATTGGACGAAAGCACATGCAATAACAATCGTACATGTATTCGATTATTTATGAGGTAATAGCATTCCAGGTACCCTAACTTGCACAGAATGTGATGATTTAGTCCCAAACTTGCAAAACTTCACTCCACCATACCCCAACTTGCACCTCATGTGATGATTTAGTCCCAGGCCAATCACAGCTTGACAATTGGCAGCCAGGTGGCTGGACCAGTCAGCGCACGCACTTTTGCAGAAACCCCCTTCCTTTTTCCCTATTCAACCCGCACTCTCTCCACCTGAATTAAATCAGTCGGAATGAATCCACCTCGCGTCCGCCTCTGTTCCCCTCGTGCTCATCTGCCCCCCTACTCAGCTCCAGCTCCATCTCCACACTGACAGCAAGCTCGCCACTGCCGTCCAGCTTCAGTTCCGGCGTCATGGTCTCCTGGTCGGACGGTTCGTCCTTGGCGTCTTCTTAGGACGGTGACTCAGTCACCAGTCAGGTTACCGCCGGCTCCCCCATGGCAATGCAGTTAGGGTTAGGGTTTGCCGATTTGTTGGCCAGAGCCTGAAGATGCTGATTTGCTGATTTGTAATTCTTGTAGGCACCTGCCACCATCTTCTACTCAGAATGGAGAGGACCTGCTACTGAATTTACGTTTAGATGTGAGCACCAATGTGTGTGAGAGAAGTTTGTTTCGTTCGATTCAGTGGATAGTGGCAGGAGATTTTTAGCATGTGCACAGAGGGTTAGTAGTTAGCTATCTCATATTGCATTGTGTGTTAATTGCTTGTTAAGGTCAGTCAAATGTTAAGTTCAGTTAAGTGTTAAGTTCAGTTAAGTGTTAAGTTCAGTTAACTGTTAAGTCCAGTCAACTCTTAAGTTCGGTTAACTGTTAAGTTCAATGTCAACTCTTACTTTCAGTTAACTGTTAAGTTCACTATGATGAGAAGAAGCAACAAGTGAAGATGATTTTTTTGTACTGAATATCATTGCACTGCACCAATTCTTATCTCTTTTTTGTCAAATCCATAGGAGATTCCTAAATGCCAGTATGTTGAGTGGATTGACCCTGAGTGGCCTGCCCAACTGAAGATGAGCCTAGCAAGGATTTGGGGCATGTATGAGGATGAGAACAAGCTTGGGGTGAGAGAAAATGTAGTTAATGCTGAAGAAAATTATAGGGTTGTGAAAGAGAAGAAAAATATGGAAAAAGATCTGAGATTTTTTAAACTAGATTTTGCTAAGATGGTGGCTGACAAGGAGCAGGCAATTACTGAATTGGGCAATGCAAGACTTGATCTTTCTGACCTAAAGCAAGAGCTTGGGAAGAAGAAAATGTCTGACAAATCTATCACTAGCATTCATCAGGTTGTGAGGGCTAAGGTAGAGAAAGAGAGGGATGAGATGAAGCAACAGATGGACAACATGAAGGAAGAGATGGACAAAGTGGTGTCATAGAGGGATGAGTTGAAGAAGGAGAAGAAAAAACTAGAGTACATGATTGGTGATTTATTGAGGCACAAGGAGGATACCAAGAGCAAGATAAGGAGGGTGAAGGAGATCTTAGATGAGTTTGAGTAATTCATTATTGGTGTAATGCTGCCTTAAGTTGGAGCTATTAATTAGTTTTACTCCTTTAGTGAACTTGGTGAATTTGTATGCCAATATTATGTACTGCACTGAATTTGTGTGTCTGCTTTTGGTGGCAAAACGGTGGCATTCATTGCCCTTTTTGTAACTTAACTAAACTAGCACTATGTTGTTCTAGTTAACTGAATGTGCTCAATGAGCTAGTTATTTGAATTTTAATGCATGTTGTTGTAGTGAACTGAATTTTATTGCCTATAGTTAACTGAATTTTAATGCATGTCGTAGTAGTTAACTAAATTTTATTGCATGTAGTTAACTGAATGTTGCTGCTCATTGAGTGTGGAACACTGTGTTCTGCCAATTCTACTAAAATTAGGTAAAAAGAATATTTCAAAAATTGTGTGCCTGGGGCTCGAACCCAGGACATGTTGTTACAATCACTGAGATCAATGCCAATAGACTAGTAGTAGTGATTTATTAGGATGTAGGTAACTATGTAGTTATTATAGGTGTTAACTGATTTGCAAAATAATGACATGTTGTTAACTAAAATTTGGTTAGGTGAGTTTGGGTTCATTTAACTGTTTTTTTGTTATAGTTTTTATTTGGTTAACTGAATTTGGGTTCAGTTAACTGTTTTTTAGTTAACTGACTTTGGGTTTAGTTAACTGAATTTGGGTTCAGTTAACTGTTTTTTGTTCAGCAATCTAAAACATGCATACACTGCATCATGGAGAACACATAGGTAGAAAGGATTTCATTAAGTTTGCACATACATTTCATACACTACATCATGGAGCACAGAAGAAGGGGGATTAGGATTTATTACATTGCATTCATCGAAACATTTCATACATAGGTAGATCTATGAGCAGCTCAATCTTCTGGGTAGAGAATCCTAGTCCACCTCATCCTAGCGACCTGAAAAGTATGAAAATTTCCTTCCTCCTTGCCCAGTAGATGATATCATCATCATTAGGGTTTGAGCCAGGGGGAATGCTCCAGGAATTGCTCAATGTCCTCGCGGTTGCGTCCTACAAGGATCCTCTGACCCAGCTGCCTTCTCTCCCTCCTTGCCTCTCTGCGCCTACCTCTCTGGACCTGTTCTTCTTCATCTACGACCTCTCCAAGATCCATGTCTCCTAGGGTTTTCTTTGGCGGCTGGGGGGAAGGAGAAGGGATGTGTTTCGCTTTGACTGATGTTTCTGCCGATTGGGGGTGCTTTATATAGGAGAAATGGTGGCTGGTAGGTAGGCAGTAGATTAATGGTGGTAGGTAGGCCCAATATTAGAGTCAAATATTAGTGACAAAAGTAAAAAAACAGCCCATTATTAGGCTCACAATGCTTACTTAGTTCACTGAATTTTAACTAAGCTTAACTGAATTTGACTGGTAATTTTAACTAAATTTTAACTAAACTTAACTGAATTGTACTGAATTATACTGAATTTGACTGATAATTTTAACTGAATTGTACTGAACTTTCACTAAATATTAACTTAATTGAGCTGAACTTGCACTGGATTCTAACTGAATTGATCTTAACAGAATTTTCATTGAAAATTGTTTGATAACTGAATTTTTGCTATTTATAGTAAGTGCTACATTTGGTCTGTCAAACTATCCACATGCAAATAGAAACAAACAAAGCAGTACAATGCAACATTTTAAGCAAAGCAAAGCAGTGCAACACACCATATTTTAGGCAAACCACTCCAGTTGCATACCAACATCATACAGATTCATAGTCCACTTTCCTAACGACATAATTACAGATAACTTATGTGCTTTATATAGTAGCACACCTAACCATAGCATGTCCAAAAGAGTTGTAACTTATATGATGTGATTATATAACAGCATACCTAGCTAACAAGACCATCTTACTAACTTATATGCTTTGATATATCAGCATTCCTAGCTAACAACTTCATATTTCTAACTTATATGCTGTGATATAACAGCATACCTAAGCAGCACCATTTGCAGACACACCTTAACAGTTCTGCAGCACCATCTTCACTCCTTGAGCAGCTTCAGGCACTCAGAGCGGCGCACCTCCAGAACTGTCGTCTTCACTGCTGCTCTCTTCTTCTTCTTCACTTCTTGAACTGCAGGCGCCGCCACACCCTCCTCCTCAACCTCCTGCTTGATGATGCCGGATTCAGGAAGATCTAGCAGGTCGTCCACCTCAATGGGAAGGTTGCGGCCACCCTCCATGGCGGCTCCGACCAGCGCAATGATCTGCACCGTCGGCTCATCGTCTGATAGCACGACGACCTCTGGCACCTCCTCGTCAGATGACTCATCCTCAGAGTCGTCGTCTGGCCTCAGGAGGACATATGGACCTTGGCGGTCCCAGTAGGTGGCGTTGACGGGCGCCGGCAGGCAAGCATGACATCGACGACGTGCTCGGTCCTGGACACAACGCGCTCTGCATCCGCCTGGGCCGGTGCCGCGGTGGATGAGTGGTACATCCACCAGCGGGCGCTGGCTGGGCTCGGGGGAGTGCTGAACCTCGCACATTGCCCACAGGAGGATGGTCGCCAGAGGAACGTGGAAGCCGTCGGGGAAGGCACGACGCTTCTCATCATCCGTCATCACCTTGACGAGACTGCGCGCATGGATCCGCATCATCCGAACACTTGGGAACCACCGCACATTATCCCTATATTGCGCGCGAATCTCCTGGTTGTCACCGGCCAGCTCTTCAAGGGCTTTTTGCCATTCGAGACTCTGGTCCATGGCGGCGGTGGCGGTGGCATGGTCGTCGAGACAGGTTTCTTGGGTGGTAAACAGAGAAGTGGGGGAGGAGTGGGGTGTGCGAGCAGTGAGTGGAGAGGGAGAATGGCAGGTTGACATGTCTTAAAGGAGAGGAAACCGAAACGACAACGCTACGCTACGCACGGTCGTCAGGTAGAGGCCGTAATGCACGCTAAACTGCAGGACAAATAAAATAACAATATGTACATACGAAGGTGCTATCAAAACAAATCACTACCTCTATCCCACTGGCATTGCACGCAGCGTTATAAACCCCAGGTCCTAGGTTCGAGCCCCATACCTGCATTTTTTGTTTTCAATTTTTTAACTAAATCATTGTGCATAGTCAGTAAATTAGCTCATTGTGCACTGAAATTTGTTTTCATTTTTTTAAAACTTCATCATTGTGCACATGTAGTTAACTAGAACAACATGCATCAAATTTTATTGCCTGTAGTTAACTGAATTTTTGAAATATTTTTTGTTTACCTAATTTTAGTAGAATTTGCAGAACACGGTGTTCCACACTTAGTGAGCAGCAACATTCAGTTAATTTGCAGCAAAATTTCACTGCCCAGAAAGCTAACAACAAAATATGAATAACATCAGATTCAGTGAGCAGCAACATTCAGTTAACTTTCAAATTCAGTTAACACCTATTTTTAATATTTAATTACAAAAAGGGCAATGTCTGTCATGGTTTGCCATCAAAAAAGTGGGCACCGTATGCCACATTTTGCCTTCAAAAAAGAGGCAAGGTATGCCACAGTTTGACATAACAAAACAAAGGCTAGTTTATGAGTTACATAAGTATTGGCCTTTTCAAAAAATGGCACTGAGAATTGCCAGTAGATCAGGCAGCAGGAAAATCTTCAGGAGGAGCATTGAGGTCTGGAATTTGACTGCCCATGTCTTCTCCAAACAGCAGCCACCATGACCTCTCACCTAGAATTCTTCCTCTCCCTATCCCTGCACCTGCATGTCTTCCTCCTCTCCCTCTCCATGCATGCACATTCCTGCCTCCTCTCCCTCTCCCAGCTTCTGCATTTGCTCCTCTCCCTCTTCCTGGAGCTGCATCTGCACTGGCACCTCTTCCTGGAGCTGAAACTGCACTTGCTCCTCTCCCTCTTCCTGGAGCTGCATCTGCACTGGCACCTCTTCCTGGAGGTGAGACTGCACTTGCTCCTCTACCTTTTCTTGCATTTGGATGTACCTCACCTCTGCCTCTCCTTTTCTTTCCTCTTGCAATGTCAGCTTCAATCCTTGCCCTTGTCTGCCTAGCAATATTCATTTCTATAGTCACCCTGGGTTGTGGTATTTCAGCCCCTGCAGCAGCAACAAATGAAGAGAGCTTAGGCAGTGGGCCATGGACCCTTTGAGGAGCTCTTCTTGCTCCTTCCCTGCTGGCCATGTCAAAAACCATACTGGTTGGTGACTCTGCAGGATCCAACCTAGGATCTGGCCTGTTTGGAAAGATGTTCTACAAAGATTTTTTTTTCTAGATAAGCTCATTTTAGGCAGTTAACCACATTTCATTCAGTAGAGCCAACTGTAAAAAAATGAAATGCAACAGAAGCATACCTGAAGAAATGTTGGGTCATCATAGTTCTCATGAACAAGCTCTACTCCTTCTGCAATTAGTGCTTCCTGCCATCTGTAGTGCCCTTTCCTGTTGTAGTCAGCTCTGCCACAAATTGAGAAGTGCATTGTCACACCTTTTTTGTTCAAATATCTAACACCATTCTTGCTTCCCTTCTCTTCTGGTGTTTTCTTCATATTTTTCTTTGGCCTTCCCAACTGTTTAGTGAAAACTGGTGGATATACTTTGTAACCATTCTGTTTCTCCCAATGCTTTGGATCTCTAAGTGGAACCAGAGTGTATCCATATGCTTTCAGATAATTCTCCACAGTGTAGCAGTCATGAACCATTGTCTCAGGGTCAATTCTCTCCTCCCTACAGCATCCTATACTATGGCCACATGGTACTCCAGACAGCTGCCATCTCCTGCAGTCACAAGTGTGCAAGCACAAGTCAACTGTGTAACATGAGTTACCACACTGAACTCTGAACAATTATTGGCCAACTTCTAAGACATGACAATTAGCAGCAAACTCAGTATTCTTGTCTAGTTTCTTCTTGATCTTTGGGCATATTCTCTGCCCTGCCCACTTCTCTATGGCCTCTTTCTGTTTACTCACTAGCCTTTGCATGATCTTGTAAAAAATATATTTCAGCATTGACAGCACTGGCATTTATCTGCCCTCCAGAATGTAGCTGTTAAATACTTCAGAGTTATTGTTCAGCAGAATATCACACTTGGAAAAGACACTAAAAATGATTTACACCATGTCTTTGGATCAAGTCTTTCAGTGCAGTGGAAGGCAGTTGCACTGTGTCCATCCATTTTCTCACAGTTTTTGCTCCACTTCACCCTGTTTGGTGTTCTTCCAATGGCCCACAGATCTTGCTTCAGCAACTCTCCTTTGTTCTTCTCATTGAAATTCTGATAAATATGCCTAACACAAAACCTATGCTCAGCATCTGGCCAGGTTTTTTGCACAATATTGATCAAACCTTTCTGCTTGTCACTCAAAATAGTGAAAGGAGCAGTATTTGTGATGTTAAGGTCATCTCTCAAAGTAGTGAGAAACCACTCCCAAGAACTTGTGCACTCTACTTATACCCAAACCAATGCAATGGGGAAAATGTAGTCATTAGGATCAATACCTATTGCACTAAGCAACACTCCTTTAAACCTATTTTTCATGTGACAACCATCAATGAAAATAATAGGCCTGCATCCCTTGAGCCACCCCCTTTTACATGCATCATAAGACCAATATAGAGTTTTCAGACATTTCCTGCCCAGTGGGAAATCTTTGTCTTTGACAAGCTCAGTTGATAGAAGAAATGTAGACCCAGGATTGGTATTCCTCAATTCATGACCATAGTCCCAAAGCCTACTGAATTGCTCTTCTTCATCACCATGGATCTCCTTAAGTGCTCCAGTTCTTGCCCTAGCTAGCTTCCATCTATTAGGGGTGACGTGAAATTCTTTGGTGATCTTTCTTGAAAATGTACCTAGTGACATCTTCTGGTCATCTCTGAACTCATCTATGAAGTACTTGCACAGGAATTTTGCCGTCAGTGACCTTATCTTCCATTTCTTCTGACATATATGTTCTCCATAGTAAGTCTTGATGACAAATCCCCCTGTCCTATTGTCATTGCCAGCATACAGGTACCATGGGTAACCATTTTCACAAACTGCTTCAAGTCTCCTCTTGTCATTCTTTATCTTCTTGATCTACATTCTGTTTCTAACTGAATATGTAGTCAGTGCATGTCTTAGCTCAACCACATTAGCAAATACCATCCCTACTTTAAACACAGGAGAAATCATGTCCACCTTTGCATTGAAAGTTTTAAACTTGTACCTAAGTTCATGTACTTGCTTAGTTGATAGGTTGAGATCTTCATCCTCAAGCAAGTATTCAGGCTCCACATCATCCTCATCCTGATCAGCTTCTTCATCAACATCAAAGTCAATGTTGTCATCATAAAGATCATCATCACCATCATCTATGTCATAGTCACTGTCACTAAAATCAGAATCTGAAACAACTACATCTTCAATAAATGTTTCTCCATCTTCAGTTAGCATGTTGTGCTCAGCACCCTCAATAATCAAACTCTGTGGGTCTGTTCCAATTGGTGCAATCTCTGACAAGGGATCTTCAGTTAGCATGTTGTGCTCAGCACCCTCACTAAGCAAACTCTGGGTCTGTTCCATTTGCTGCAATCTTTGACAAAGGATCTTCTACAAAGACTGAAACTAGGCTATGGGAAGGGGATGCACTTGCTGCTGCAAAACTTGTTGTTGTTGTTATCAAAGATAGGGGCAATGTGCACACCAAGTCAGACCTGAAGTTGCTGATGAAATTTGCATGGTCAACCATGACTACAAGCATCTTATGCCCAGCACTAGCTCTGGTCATATGCTGCACATCCTCATCACTGCTAATTCTGATCAAACCATCTGAGATTGGTTTATTTGGTTTGCTGAAGTAAATGATGTGCTCACTCACAGGATATCCCAACCAAATCAAGTGTTGTTCAAGGAATGCATAGGAGAAAGTGCCAGAGTCAACATAGTCTAGCACCTCAACAGAAGGGTTCCAGTACTCCAGGTTACTGATTGGGCCACAGAAAATTCCACCATGCTCAAGTTCCAGTGTAAAAAATGGACTGTCCACCCTTTCTCCAGTTGTTGTATCACACACTGTATTCAAAACAAAGATGCATCAGATTTAACATACTTGAACAACAGCTTAAGGTTCAGTTAACTGAACCTTTCAGTTAACTACAGTAAGCTAAAAAGATTCAGTTAACTATAGTACTTGACAAAATTCCGATAACTACAGTAACTGAAAAAATTCAATTAACTACAGTAACTGAACATATTCATTGAACTACAGATAACTGAACATATTCAGTGAACTAAATATAAACTAACCATAAATGAAATGCAACATTAGCACACCATTAACAAAACCATTCAATTCACTGAAACTTCGCTGCACATACCATTAGCATTACCAAAACTATACTAAATGGTGTATAACAAAATAGCCAAGTTTATACTCTGTACAAAACATCTTCAACAACAAAAAGGAGTTAAATTTCACAACACAAACTGATGCTTGAGTAGAGTACAAGCTAAAGCAAAACGAAAAGCCAACTACAAAGGCATAAACATCTAATTTGTCCGCCATAAACCCTAGCTATCATGTCGAACCCAAACCTAAATTCATCGGCTGAAACCCTAGCTCCACTTCGCCATACATGATCCTAAGCAAAAAAACACCACTACACGACCCTGATTCGGGCACAAATGGACGCAATTCGAGCTGCAAACGGCAGGGCGACGAGCTCAGAGCAAAGCAGAGGCGGGGCGACGAGGAGAGGGAGGAAAAGAAAGCAGAGGCTGAGCGACGAGCTCACAGTAATCAGGAGGGAAGATACCGAACGGCCGGACGAGATGAGAAGATCCCGGCGTCTCCACGCCGCCGGCGAACGGCGGCGACAACGCCTTCGTCGCTGACGTCACCATCGCCCAGCCAGCCCGTGAGCTCTGTCGCCCCGACAGCGACCAAGTGAACCCTCTCGAACGGACACGAGGTGGATTCCGACAGATTTAATTCAGGTGGAGGTGGAGTGCGGGTTGATTAAAGAAAATGGCAGGGGGATTCTGCAAAAGTGCGTGCGCTGACCGGTCCAGCCACCTGGCTGCCAATTGGCGTGATTGGTCTGGGACTAAATCATCACATGAGGTGCAAGTTGGGGTATGGTAGAGTGATGTTTTGCAAGTTTGGGACTAAATCATCATATTCTATGCAAGTTAGGGTACCTGGGTGCTATTACCTCACTATTTATGGATCGGCTGGAGATGCTCACTAGCCGCCAATCGATGTTAGTGCTCAAAATGGCAGCAGAGCACAAACCCGAGTAATTTCTGTTCTGTTCTGTACGATCCTTGAGGATCTTTCCTTCTTACCAGTTCGGTAATGTCATTTACAATTTGCACGGCGACGTCAGTAAACGTGTCAGTAATTATGTACTGTGTCCCTCCCATCCAACCCACCGGCAGTACTCCCGAGATCGCCTTTCTCAGCTTTGCCAGCCTACCAAGATGCCCCCACCCGAGACCAAAAGGAGAGGAAGATGCCCCACTCGGCTTGGCCTTTGCGGGACGAACAGCGAAGCGTGCCATCGACCTCTCCACCGGTTGGCCCGCCCCGCCCTCGTGTCCGATCGATCTGCCGATGCCAGCACCGATCATTGCTTGGATCGCCTGCCCGGCTGTTCCGCGCCCGCGCCTGTTGCCGCGTCGACACGGATGGTAGTTGTGCGGGCGGCGTCTCCTCTTGCGCACGCCGTCGTGCTCGAGCCACCCCCCGCGGTTTTGGTGGCGAAGGTGAGGCCGAGGATGAGGAGCGCCGTGATGACGACCAGCGCGGCGGCGCCGCCGAACACGCCGTTCCTAGCGATGTAGCAGTCGCCGTCCATCCACCCCCGGCCGTAGCGCTGCCCGCTGTTCATGCTCGCCGCCGTCGCCAGCAGGATAACGGCCAGAGCGAAGCACACCCTGCACGAACGCACGCCACCGTCTCGTCAGCGATTTGGCTCGGCCACACAGAATTCTCATGTGGTGCTTTGGCGCGTATTTATTTTTCCACCATGGTCATATTACACCGTAACTGCACGTACCATGAGAGGGCCAGCAGTGCGACGGGCGCGACGCGGCCTCTGGTGGCGACGGACTTGCTGGGCTTGGAGCTGGAGGCGCACATGGTGGTCGCCGCCGCGGTGGTGCCGACGAGCTGCGCGACGGAGAGGAAGGCGATGGCCGCGACGCCCAATTCGAAGGCGGAGCTCTTGGGCAGGGAGCAGAGGCTGCCGTCCAGCTTCATGTCCTCGTCCTGATCGAGCAACCGACAGGCAGGCGATTCAGATCCGATCCGGGAACCGGAGCCTCTCGCCAATTGCAACACGACGAGCGCAACAAAGAGAGCAGGAGCAGGAGCCTGACCTTGACTCTGCGGAACTCGGCGGCGAGGGAGCAGGAGAAGGCGGTGGCGCAGAGCAGGACGACGATGCCGCAGACCGCGGCCCGGCAGGACAGCCCTCTTCCTCCCTTCTCCATCACCACCGGACGAGCCCGAGCTGAAACCCGAGCTGCTGCGTACCCAATTCACGGCTACCTCGCTTTCCCTTCCAGGAATTCAGACGCAATGATCCGCGACATGGCCGCGAATATATACCAGCGAATTATGCGACCAACGACCAATCAGACACCGTTGGTGGCGGCGGGAGACGACGGAAGCAGAGGCGGAGGAGGGAGACCGGGTGCTAAACAAACCGTTGAAAAACGTATGGATTCGTCCACCCGTATGGACCGCTGCCTAGGTAAAGCTTTGTGGCCGCGTGCTGGCTGGCTAGGAAGGAATTGGCAGGAGAGGAGGCTCGGGTCCCATGTTGATGGGCGGACGAACTGACCCGGCGGCGAACGGTTTGGTCAAAACCGGATAAGGGGGTTCCTTGCTTGGGGGAGGTGAGAGCTAGGAAAGCCGAAAGCCTGCACGGAACGAATCATACGCACACGTACGCACCATAGTGGCTTGTCCTAATCGGCCTACGTCCGCAGCCCACTTGCGGTTGTTTACATGCATGCATGATAGCCAGTCGTGTCGTGATCACGCCACCCGAATGGCCGGGTAAAACACGAGCTACTTATTATGACCGCTGCTTGTGCGTGCGAAAGATCCAAAAGGCGAAATCCAGAGAAAGGCCCCCGGCACGGGAGGACAGTATCCATGGTAATCCTCTTCCTTCGCTGTCGTGCCGCGCGACTTTGCACTCGACTGCTCTGGCGGGCGCTGTGCGGAATGGATCTTCCCCGGCGATGGACGGTTAGGTTGTCAATACTACACCTTGCTATTCATCAATCATGGTGGATTACCAGCAATTCGAGCTACAATTGAGGATCGACGAAGGGGATCGAGACTCTCTTGAGCTACACGCACAAGCCGTGCCCCGGCTTCTAGCCGTTCCGCCAACCTGGCCCTACTCACGCACACCCACTCGTTTAAGTATCAGTTACAGCGATATGAGCCCATTCAGGCCCAGCAAGCCTAGCGGGCCGCTGAGGCTTGCAACGGGGCCTGGCTGGAGCTTGAATCTTGGTTCCCGCTCCGCCTGTTCACCTGGAGGCTCTTGATCATTGACAACCCCTCCTCCCTTAGAAACGGCTTGTCCCCAAGCCGGTGCTCTAGGAAACAGCTGCTTGAGGGTTTCCTTGTCTTCCCAGGTAGCCATGTCTTTGGATGAATCACTCCACCGGATCTGAACTTGGACGATAGAGTCATTGCCACGTCGAAATACCCGTTGCTGTAACACCTATTCAGGGATCTGCAAAATGGGCATCGGGGGAGGGCAGCTGGGAACGAACCTGACAGTCTGGCGTAAAAACTCGCTTCAACAGTGAGATATGAAAAACTGGGTGCACGCGACTGGTAGCGGGCAATTCCAGCTGATAAGCGACTTCCCACACCCGAGCAACAATCTTGAAGGGGTCGTAGTACTTGAAAGCAAGCTTGTGGTTTGCCCGAGGAGCAACAGACGATTGGAGATAGGGTTGGAGCTTCAGGAAAAACAGACTCACCAACAACAAAAGTTCGCTCTGTGCGGTGCTTGTCGGCCTGAGCTTTCATGCGCTGTTGAGCACGCAACAAGTGCTGGCGAACAGAGTCAATGACTACCTGACACTGCGAAAGCCACTGCTGAAGATCCTCAGACTGGATTGTATCATCAGTTGTCAGACCAAAGTGGCACGGGGGGTGTCCATAGATGATTTCGAACGGGGTAGAGCCTGTAGCAGAATGCCAGTAGGTGTTATACCAAAACTCACACAACGGTATCCACTGAGCCTAGCGAGATGGATGAGCACCGACAAATCATCGGAGGAAGCATTCCACCTGTTAGTTCACACGCTCCGTTTGTCCGTGTAATTGAGGATGA
Source organism: Triticum dicoccoides (assembly GCF_002162155.2). NCBI lineage: Eukaryota > Viridiplantae > Streptophyta > Magnoliopsida > Poales > Poaceae > Triticum > Triticum dicoccoides. Next base: position 534,487,646 of record NC_041391.1, on the reverse strand, counting down.
CGAGCAGAACTCACCCGCAGCAAGATCCCAGACTTGCTAAAGAGTTCCTTCCAGAAGAGACTAGTGAATATACGGTCGCGATCAGACACTATAGACGGTGGCATCCCATGGAGCTTATAGACTAAATTCAAGAAGGCTTCAACAACTGTTGGGGGGGGGGGTGAAGGGATGGTGCAAGGGAACAAAATGGCCATACTTCGATAGCTTCTCAATGATCACCAGTAGACAATTATACCTGCCCGAAGTGGGCAACCCTTCCACAAAGTCCATGGTGACCATTTCCCACAGCATGTTGGGGGCAGGTAACGGCTGGAGAAGCCCTGGATAGGAGGTTCACTCAGGTTTAGCTTGATGACAAGTCACACAATGTCACACAAATTGTTTGATAAATCCTCGCATGCCTGCCCAACGAAAAAACTGGTGAACTCTTCTGTAGGTAACAGGAAAACCAGAGTGGCTACCGATTGGGCTGTCGTGGAAAGCAGTGACAATTTTCTGGTGTAAGGAAGGTGCACTGCCAATCCATATACAGTTATCCAGATGAAGCAGCCCGGCCTTTAATGAGAATTTCTTGTCAGCTTTAGAATCAGTGGCCAGACGTTGCAATAGCCCAGCACAAAAGGAGTCATTCGAATAGCTGTTCAGGATTTCTGCAAGCCCAAGTGGCTGAACTGACGACACAGCCAAGACCTCAGGCAGAGGTTTAGAAGGAGTATGTGGTCTTTGTGACAACGAGTCAGCTGCACCATTGCCAGTGCCCTTTTTGTAATAGATAGTATAACTGAGCCCCAAGAGTTTGGTAAGTGCCTTTTGCTGCCACACTGTATGTAACCTTTGTTAGACAAGCTACGCTGGTCTGTCCGAATAACAAATTCAGATAGTTCTAAATACTGACGCCAGTGGTCCACAACAAGCAATATAGCCAAGTACTCCTTCTCGTAGACAGACAAAGTCTGCCTCCTGGGGCCTAAAGCCTTGCTCACATAAGCTACTGGATGTCCATCTTGCATGAGGACTGCTCCAATTCCCACATCACAGGCGTATGTTTCAATCACAAACTTCTTAGAGAAATCAGGGAGAGCTAGGACAGGTGCTGAAACAAGAGCTTGCTTGAGGGCCTCAAAAGATTGTTGCTCAATGTCTGTCCAGTGAAAGAACACCCCCTTTGTGAGGAGATTAGTGAGGGCCCGCTGATCACCCCAAAAAGTCTAATGAATTTCCTATAATACCCAGCCAAACCAAGGAATCCTCTGACTTCCTTAACAGAAACAGGAACATGCCAACTCTGAATAGTTTCAATTTTAGTTGGGTCTATAGCAACACCCTGTCCACTGATAATATGTCCCACGTAATCAACTTGTTGTTGTGCAAAGGTGCATTTAGATAACTTAACTTGCCACTATTATCTTTTGAGAAGCTTCAAAACTTTTGCCAAGTGTTGTAAATGCTAAGAATATGTGACATTGAACACCAATATATCATCAACGAAAATAAGAACAAACTTCTTTCCTTTATGGCGTTTAAGGACTGGCTTGAGGTCATTGTTCATGGCAAACTAAAAAGTATTTGGAGCTCCAGTGAGACCAAAAGACATGACTAAAAACTCATAGTGCCCCATGTGTGTCTGGAATGCAGTTTTATATTCTTCCCCTGGTGCCATTCTGATTTGGTAGAAACCAACCCTAAGATCCAGTTTAGAGAACCAATGGGACCCAACTAACTCATCCAAAAGTTCATCTATGACTGGTATAGGGTATTTGCTCTTAGCAGTGATAGCATTCAAGTGGTTGTAGTTAACAACTGGTCTCCAAGTGGTATCTTTCTTTTGTACCATTATCATAAGAGAGTAAAAGGGAGTGTTAGTATGTCTGATAATGCCATTGTCCAGCATCTCTTATACTTGCCTCTCCATTTCATTTTTCCGTGCAGGAGCAATTTTGTATGGTCTAAGTGACACAGGTGTAGCACCTGGAACAAGGGGAATAGTGTGATCATATTGTCTTCTAGGAGGTAGGCCAGAGGGGGCTTCAAACACTAAAGCATATTGTTCCAACAGAGATTGCACCTCAGGTGGAACTTCAGATGTTGTGCTATCTGCCATAGTAGTTATTGCATACATACTGAACAGTGTACATATAGAAGGGGTGACATTTTCCCCAGCAATGTAACTAGAGCACCATCATGCTGGAAAGCAAGCCAATGAGCAGACCAATCCACCTGCATAGGGTTGTGTGCAGCTAACCAGTCAACGCCCAAAATTCCATCATAGGAACCTGAAGGAAAAATCCAGAAGTTACTGACAAATTTTTGCCCACCACAAGACCATTTGCCCTGCAAGAGTTTCTTAGAACAGGGAATTAGTTTGCCATTTGCAACTTTGACCATGGAAACAGGCATGTCAGACACCCCGGACAACAATTCAGCTACAACACAATTTAGGAAACTGTTGGTGCTACCAGAATCCACTAAAAATGTCAGAGTGCGACCCTGCAACTGAATTTTCATCTTCATTGTCATGGCTGGATTTTCAAAGGTGTCACCCAGTGCTGCTGCAGACAGAGACATAGCATTGGCTTCAGAAACAACATCAGTTTTAGAGTAGTCTACAAAATCTGATGGAAGATGTTGTACATAATCCAACATTTCTTGCACAACATGCAGCTGGACCTCTTTGTTTACAAATGTGATCCTTGCCCCATCGCTCACCACAAACAAAGCATAGCCCCTTGGCTCTCCTATAATTACGCAGAGCACTCCACTTATCATCAGCAGCAGCTCTTCTGAAAACCTCTGTTGTTTTCTTATCATCAATCAGCCAGCAGTTACTGAATTGGTTGATGAGGACTGTGGTGGGGGTGGCAATGGTAATGCAGAAGCTCTATGGCTGGTACAAGCTATGGAACTACTGGCCGAACTCATGCCCAACTCTTCATGCAAAAGGGCTAGCAAATAAGCTGAATCCAAGTCTGTCGGTTGCTGGATGCCAACAGCCAACCTGATGGCAGGTTTTAATCCTTCCATGAAATGGGTAACGCAATGCACTGTATTGGGAAAACTCTCATAAGCAGACAGCTGATCAAACAACTCAGAGAAACGTTCAACATAATCCTCCATAGTTCTAGTCTGGGAGATTTGAAAAAAATTCCGCAGAACAGTCTGATGCAAATTGCGGCCAAACCTGTTTTGGAGCAGTCTGTAGAACTCATCCCAGGTTGCACTCGGTGCCCGGCGATGAACAGACTCCAGCCATCTAGCAGCAGCTGCTTCAAATAGGTATGTGGCCAGAGAAATCCACTGACTCTGCGGTGTGCCCCAAAACCTGAAATAGTCCTCACAGCGGGTTTGCCACAGCTTCGGGTTGGATCCATCGAAACAGGGCATCTCAATCCGAGGATCAACACCATACACATCAGCAGAATTCTGCCTCGAATCCAGAGGCGTAAAGGGAACACGCTGCAATGCCTATTCGAGATGCGTACCTCTGATCGGATGTGTACCTCTGATCGAAGGCGGGAGGTATGCCCGCTGAACAGGCCACCGGTTTTCAACATCAGAGTGGTGCACCTTGAAACCCGACGAATTACTGGCCAATGCTCGGTTAGGTGTTGTAGGCACATCGCGGGGATCAGCGGCTGGTGATGTGGATGATGTGGGCTTGTCGAATCCTTGCTGCAACCGTTGATGTTGACTCCAATCAAGACCTTGACCTCGTCGATGCGGCCGGAGAGGAGGTCGAGTTTGGTGTCGAGCTATGCAATGACCTTCGTGGTGGAATCGTCCCATTCGTGGCTGACCTTGTCGAAGTCGGCGCGCAGGAGATCGTAGATGGCCTTCGTCTCTGGCGGGATGCGGTCCATCGCCGCCACACGTAGCCGGTCGACGAAGCACGTATGCCGGTGGTGGGTAGGAAGGGCCGACGGATCGAACGGCTTTGATCCAGATTGTCAACACTACACCTTGCTATTTATCAATCATGGCGGATTACAAGAAATTCGAGCTACAATTGGGGATCAAGGAAGGGGATCGAGACTCTCTGGAGCTACACGCACAAGCCGTGCCCCGGCTTCTAGCCGTTCTGCCAGCCTGGCCCTACTCACACACACCCACTCGGTTAAGTATCAGTTAGAGCGATATGATCCCACTCAGGCCCAGCAAGCCTAGCGGGCCGCTAAGGCTTGCAACGGGACCTGGCTGGAGCTTGAATCTCGGGTTCCCACTCCACCTGTTCGCCTGGAGGCTCTTGATCGTTGACATAGGCTAGGATCCCGTGCCGCGGCCTCTGATGAAACCGAGGAAGCGACAGCGGGTGTTTCCGGCTCGGTCGCTTCTAGCCTACTGCATAGAGGTGATTATTGATGGAGGGAGCTACACCAAAATCATAAGCAAGCATGTGGTGAATGCTTTAGGACTAAAGGCATGGCCACATATGCAACCACATTGCATTGAGTGGTTGTACAATTCCGGACGTCTGAAGGTGACTCACAAGGTACGCGTATAGTTCAATGTTGGCACATATTACGGTGAGGTAATTTGCGATGTTGTGCCAATGGATGTGTGTCAGTTGCTATTGGGTCGTCTATGGCAATATGAATGCAATGCTATACATGAGGGGAGGTCTAACACTTCTGTGTTCTGAGATGGCATCAAACGTGTGATGCAACCTCTGGGTAACAATGCTATCAATATTGATCATGTGTTTATTGTACACAAGGAGCCTTTGAAGACTGTCTTGAAACCGAGGACAGTTTCGCTTGAAGGGGGAGAGGATGATACGATCACCCTAGGTAATATTGTTGTTCCACCATTGGTGCCAAATAAGATACCTTCGAAACGAGACACTAATAGTGAGGAAAGTACGTCAAAATATATTGTGTCTGCTTTACGTCAAAGGAAGGTGCCGCATTCAACAAATCAAAGAGGTATATTAGGCTCCATGCCTTGCACACGTAATATCCAAGGAAGTCAAAAGCCAGACATTTTATTCAGGGATCCAAGTATTGGTGAGATGCCCATTGAGCTAATTCGTTCAAATGAAGTGGAGCCTTGCTTTAGAACTCCATGTAATACGAGCCTTTTACCCTCTAGGGCAGCATCAAAGTATTCTCTGTCTACGGTGTCATATGGCTAGAGAGCTTAATTAAGGAAACAGGAGTTTCCATCAAGGAAATCACGTGTTCCAATAAACACATAGATATCCTATTTTAGTGGGAGTCTTTTTGGTAGAAGATATGAATAAAATAATGGGATTGTTGTGATCGTAGTAGTGAAGTTTATATAGGTTTTCTTTTAGTCGGTATATAACAAGGAGGCTTCGGCCATTGTGAGGAGGTTTGAGTTGGAAGTAAAAATACTCAGAAATTGCATCTGATGGATGCGACTTCTCTATGATCCTACGTCCCTTATTAGGGTTCGATATTTCCATGGTGTTTCGTCGGCGTTGATCCTCAAGACACAAACTTCGTTTCGGTTCTTGATCAGCATGGGTCGAATCATCTCTATTTTGCATCTCATCTACTACTTTTGTTCTCGGCTCCATCTGCTAATCGCTCCGTCGCCGCCGTCGTGGGAACAGATCTGAAAGTAGAGATGGGGGTACGTAGGAGGAGGTAGTGCCTAGCTACGGCGAGGTTGTACACTCGGATTTACGAGTTCAGGCCCCTCTCGGAGGAGGTAACAGCCCTACGTCTCGGTGCCGCGGGGGCTCTGTATATTGGAGTGTTGAGTTACAGGGGTGCGAACCCTTGTGCAAGAGGGGAGGGGTAGCTTATATAGAGTACGCCGACCCCTGGCAGCCCTCAGTTATACAAGGGGATCAATGGAAGAGTAAAGCCACATACGTTACTGGTAACGCCCGTAATTAATGCCCTTTAAGGAGACAGAGTGAACGCCTGACCGTTGCCACCCAGCTATGACCCTAAGTCTTCTGTCTTCGAGTGGATTCTTGTCTCCCGAGTGAATAACGAAGGTCAAGTGGAATTGAGATATCCGAGTGGATCTCTTGTCGAGTGGATCACACTTCATGGGGATTCCAGTCGGTATCTTCTGTTTAACTTTGTAGGCCTTGGCCTCTTGTGCAGTGTCCTTGGGTGGGGCATACAGGTCAGGCCCATGACCCTACCCTAGGCACATGTCATCATCATTAGCCCCAAAATGGATCGAGGACCGAGTGGAGAAGGATTGAAGTTGGCTTCGACCCGACCCAATGTATCTAAGATACCTTCTTGGAGGTTCGACAACATGTTAGAATTGTAGCGACCAGACCTCAAACAGTCTGATCTCTGTGCTTTAGTGTCATCCCTGGATCAGTAATGCTGACACGCACAGTACTTGAAGGATTTATAAAGTAGCAATCACACACTTATTACATCGAATGTCTCAAAAGATAGCTTATTACAATAAATATGGCTTAAGTCCATCTAATAACTATAACAACGAAAGGCTTGGAAGATAAGCGAGTCCATCAACTCCAACGGCATCACTGAGTATAAGACCACGACCTAAGGCACCTTACTCGTTGTCTGAAAAGTCCACAACATGAACGTTGCAGCCCGAAAATGGGTCAGCACATGGAATATGTTGGCAATGTAACACATAGAGAGTAATGAACGGAATAATGCTATAGTACATGCATATATGGTTGGTGGAAAGCTCTATGGTTACACTTTTGCATAAAGCCAATTTTTCCCTACTGCAAAGGAATAAATTTTATTTAACTATCATGGTGGTTGTTAAACATTGAGAAGGTTCACCCAACTCAATCCCAATTAAGCATCATCATTAAGCCCAACAAAATTAATTAAAGTAAAATGATGAGATTCACATGATAATCCAAGTACTAGATACTCAAAATGTCCATAACCAGGGACACGGCTAACCATGATTAGTTTGTACACTCTGCAGAGGTTTGCGCACTTTTCCCCGCAAGACTCGATCTCCTCCGTTGGAAGTCTTGCACTACATGGTGTTTGAGAAACGGATGACCGAGACATAGTCTTTCAGAAGCGTTTGCACCTTACGATGGGTAGACAGTTACACCTACTTTCCTCTACATCTGCTAGTCTACCACTGTAAGAGTTCACACGACTTAATCAACTATGCTAGAGCCCATAGTAGCTTGCGGCTGCACATGGAAGTTTCTAGCATGAGTAATCTCTTGATCCCTTTGAGCCTGGGTGGCGGTCCATAAAGAAAAATAACAGGCAATCACTGGAATCCCAGGTGCCTCAGTCCACCCAGATGTGTATTAAAGTTGCCACCTTAAATAAACCATTAATTAACAATCTCACATCTTTCATGGATACACTCACCCAATCCATGTCTACCAGCATAGCATAGCAATATAAACAAACATAGAAGTAACTCCCAAGGGTTTGAAAGTAAACAGGATATAGGCACTACCTCCACTACTTCCCAAAATGCACATGTCAATCAGATCCTAATCATGCAATTGTTTGAGGATTGGTCTAATGCAATAAAACTGGGTAGTAAAGAGGTATGATCAAAGTGTTACTTGCCTTGCTGATGATCCGTGAAACCTAGAGATTCGAAGTAGCAAGCGGCGCACTCCGGGTACTCTATCACAAACAACCAAGCATACAATAAGCACTCATCTAATGCACAGGTAAAACACAAATAAGAGATCTAACCAGAAAGTTCAACTTAAGAACTCCGGTTTGCAAAAAGAATCAAATTAAAAGAAGCAACGGAACTCAAACGGTGAAAGAAACAAGCTTCGTTTTACTAATCTGGACCTAAGTCAAATTTTAGAGTATCGAAAACTTGTTTGAGTTGGTTAAACAGAAAGAAGGTTTCGAGACAAAACTCTAGGTGCTTGAATCGCCTGATTCCGATAAACGGGCGAAAAGTTATACTAAAATAAAAATCGGATCAGAAATCGCGATGAGGAATAATCGCGGAAAATCCGAGAAAAAGAAAAACGGACGAACAGGCTAACGAACGAACGTTCGCTGTCTGCGGCTAAACGACGAAAACCGTTCGTTAAAACGAACGTACGGACGAACGTCCGCTAAATAGACTAAGCCGGAAAAAAATTAAACTAATCTAATAAAAAAACGACTGTGATTTTTTTTTTAAAAAAACCGGGCGGTTAACCGGCAAAGACCGACGGCGGATCCGGCGACTACCTCCGGCAGCGGCGAACTCCGGCGGGGCGGTGGCAGCGGCGGCGCGCGGCGCGAGCGGCGACTGGCTAGGGCAGCGGCGGGGCTAGGGTTTGGGGTGGGCTGGGGTGGGCTCGGGCGCTATGTAAAGGGGCAGGCCAGGGGAGTCTTGGCCGAATACGGCCCGAGGTCGGTTCGCTTTTTTTTAAATAATTACGCGCAGAAAAACAAATAAAAGAAATACTAAACGGGCTCCAAAAATCCCGAAATAAATTTTCCCCGACTTCTAAAATCAAGCGGGACAAGATGAACATTTATTTGGGACCTAAATGCAATTTTGAAAAACACGTATTTTTCCTAAATTCATATAAAATAGTGATAAACTCCAAAATAAAATCATATTTGATTTTATTATTAAATCCTCAATATTTCTTTATTTTTGGAAAGTCATTTTATTCCCTCTCTCATATTTTTTAATAGAAATAATTGAAGATGAAATAATTAAAATCAAATGATCCTATTTTCAAAATTTGAGAAAACTCAAATATGAAAATAACGAAATCCCCAACTCTCTCCGTGGGTCCTTGAGTTGCGTAAAATTTGTAGGATCAAGCTAAAATGCAATTAAAATATGATATGCAAATGATGATCTATGTATAACATTTCAAATTGAAAATTTGGGATGTTACAAACCTACCCCCCTTAAGATGAATCTCGCCCTCGAGATTCGGGTTGGCTAGAAAATAGGTGAGGGTGGTCCTTCCGTAGATCTTCCTCTCGCTCCCAGGTAGCTTTATCCTCGGTATGATGGCTCCACTGAACTTTGCAAAACTTGATAACCTTGCTGCGTGTGACTTGGCTGACATATTTGAGAATCTTGACTGGCTTCTCCTCGTAGGTCAAATCACTATCCAACTGAATCGCTTCTAGCGGCACGGTATCTCTCAGCGGTATATCAGCCATCTCTGCGTGGCACTTCTTCAACTGGGAAATGTGAAACACACCGTGAACTCCTGACAATCCTTCGGGCAATTCCAACTTGCAAGCAACTTCTCCCATACGCTCCAAAACTTTATATGGTCCCACAAAACGTGGTGCTAACTTTCCCTTAACTCCAAAACGCTTAACTTCTCGAAGCGGGGATACACGAAGATAAAATCTGTCTCTGACTTCGTAGACTGTCTCCTTGCGTTTAGAATCTGCGTAGCTCTTCTGCCTGGACTGAGCTACCTTGAGCCTATCGTGGATCAACTTCACCTTCTGTTCCGACTCCTTAATCATATCTGGTCCAAACAACTGACGGTATCCAACTTCATCCCACAACAATGGTGTCCTGCACCTCCTTCCGTACAGAGCTTCGAAAGAGGCCATCTTCAAACTGGATTGATAACTATTGTTGTAAGAGAACTCCGCATATGGCAAATTGTCGTCCCAACTAGATCCATAATCTAGCGCACAAGCTCTTAGCATGTCCTCCAGAATCTGATTTACTCTCTCGGTCTGTCCATCTGTCTGCGGATGAAAGGCTGTACTGAACTCTAGCCTAGTACCCAAGGTTTCGTGTAACTGATTCCAGAACTTTGAGGTAAATTGGGTTCCTCTATCTGATACAATGCTCCTCGGAACTCCATGTAGACATACGATCCTGATCATGTATATCTTTGCCAACTTAGCACTGGTGTAAGTGGTCTTCACGGGGATGAAATGAGCTACCTTCATCAAACGATCGATTACAACCCATATCGAGTCATAGCCTGAACGAGTCCTGGGCAATCCCGTGATAAAATCCATGCCTAGCTTATCCCACTTCCATTCGGGTATCGGCAATGGCTGTAGCAATCCTGCTGGCTTCTAATGCTCTGCCTTCACTCTCTAACATACATCACATACTTCTACATACTCCGCAATATCCTTCTTCATTCCGGTCCACCAGAAAGTGTCTTCAAATCCAGATACATCTTGGTATTTCCTAGGTGAATCGAATATAGTGAATCATGGGCGTCTTGCAGAATCAACTTCCTGATCTCCGGGTCATTAGGCACATAAACGCGGTCTTCAAACCATAAGGTATCGTGCTCATCCTCACGAAATCCCTTAGCTTTTCCTTTGCTCATCTTCTCCTTTATTACGGCAATCTCCTTGTCAGTCTTCTGAGCTTCTCTGATCTTATCCATCAGATTTGACTGAATCTCCAATGCTGCTACATAGCCTCTCGAAACTATCTCCAAACGTAGCTCATGAAGATCCTTGGCCAACTCCTTTGGTAGCTCTCCGGTCATGAGTGTGTTGACATGGCTCTTGCGGCTCAACGCACTGGCTACTATGTTAGCCTTTCCGGGGTGATAATGCAATCTCATATCATAATCCTTGATGAGTTCCAACCATCTCCTTTGCCTGAGATTCAACTCCTTCTGTGTGAAGATGTACTTCAAACTCTTGTGATCCGTGTACACCTCACAATGGTTTCCGATGAGAAAATGTCTCCATGTCTTCAATGCATGCACTACGGCTGCTAACTCCAAATCACGTGTAGCATAATTTAACTCGTGAGGTTTAAACTGTCGTGAGGCATACGAAACAACTCTTCCTTCCTGCATAAGTACTGCTCCAAGTCCTCAACGAGAAGCGTCGCAATAAACTTCATAATCCTTGCGCTGATCAGACAGAATAAAAACTGGTGATGTAACCAAATGTTTCTTCAACTCCTGGAAACTAGCCTCACATTCCTTAGTCCATATGAACTTGGTGTCCTTCTTCAACAACTCCGTCATGGGCTTCGCAATCTTCGGGAAATTCTCAATGAACCTCCGATAGTATCCTGCGAGTCCAAGAAAACTCCGGATCTCTCCAACTGTTGTTGGGGCCTCCCAGTTTGTCATGGTGACAACCTTGGTGGGGTCTACTGCTATTCCTTCTTCGGATATAACATGTCCGAGAAATCCAACTTCCTTTAGCCAAAACTCACATTTGCTGAACTTGGCATATAACTGATGTTCTCTGAGTTTCTCAAGTACCATACGCAAATGCTCCTTATGGTCTTCTTCATTCTTCAAGTATACCAAGATATCATCAATGAACACCACGGCGAACTTATCCAGAAACTCCATAAACACCTTGTTCATCATGTTCATGAAACAGGCAGGTGCGTTAGTCAGACCAAATGACATAATGGTATACTCGTACAGCCCGTACCTGGTGGCAAAAACCGTTTTAGGTATATCCCGCTCCTGAATCTTCAACTGGTGGTATCCTGATCGCAGATCGATCTTGGAAAATACCTTAGCTCCTTGCAATCAGTCAAACAAGTCGTTGATCATCGGCAGTGGGTACTTGTTCTTGATTGTCACTTCATTCAATCCTCGATAATCAACAACCATCCTCAATGATCCATCCTTCTTCTCCACTAGAAGCACTGGCGATCCCCAAGGTGAAGAACTTGGGCGAATATAGCCTTTATCCAATAACTCCTTGATTTGCTTCTTAATTTCCTCCAAATCTTTTGCAGGCATCCTATACGGTCTCTTAGATATCGGCCCTGTGCCTGGCAAAAGCTCAATCAAAAACTCAATGTCTCTATCCGGTGGCATGCCTGGTAACTCCTCTGGAAATACGTCAGGGAAATCCTTCACCACTGGTACTTCCTCCTGTACAACTCATGATAAGGAATTTACTTGGGTTCTCTTCGGCTCATGCCGTGATACATACTTAATCCTTCTTCCTTCTGGGGTGGTAAGAAAAATCATCTTACTGTCGCAATCGATGTTTCCTCCATACATCGATAGCCAATCCATACCCAGAATCACATCCAAACCTTGCGATTCCAAAATGATTAAATCCGAGGGGAAAACATGCCTACCTATACTCAATGGCACTTGAAAACACCCTCGACTGGCCATATACTCCGCTCCTGGTGAGCTTACTAACATAGGTGTTCTAAGAACCTTGGTGGGCTGTTTATACTTATCCACAAATCCCCTAGATATGTATGAATGCAATGCACCAGTATCAAAAAGAACGAGTGCAGTAAATGACTTAACCAAAAACTTACCTATTACTGCATCGGGCTGGGCTTCAACCTCCTCCACGTTAACGTGGTTCACCTGTCCCCTGTTAAAAGGGTTTGGCTTCTTCCCAGAGCTTCCATTGCCATTTCCATTCTTAGCTTCAGGACATTCATTGGCATAATGTCCAGTCTTCTGACACTTGTAACAAGTGACTTGACTCAGATCCCTCTTGGCTGGGGTTGATGGGTTGGTATGGTTCTGTCCGTTGCTTCCTCCATTCCCATTACCATTCTTGGGGCCACTATGGTTGTGCGAGCTCCCTCCTCCATGAGTATGCTGAAAAGGTCCTCCCGCATTAGGGGTAAAGCGGGGCTTCTGCTGAGCTCCAGAATTGTACTTCCCTTGTCCATACTGAAGGAAATATGCCCTAGAGGCAATAATAAAGTTATTATTTATTTCCTCATATCATGATAAATGTTTATTATTCATGCTATAACTTTATTATCCGGAAACATAATACATGTGTGAATACATAGACAAACTTATAGTCACTAGTATGCCTCTACTTGACTAGCTCATTAATCAAAGATGGTTATGTTTCCTAACCATAGACATGAGTTGTCATTTGATTAACGGGATCACATCATTAGGAGAATAATGTGATTGACATGACCCATTACCTTAGCTTAGCACTTGATCGTTTAGTATGTTGCTATTGCTTTCTTCATGACTTATACATGTTCCTACAACTATGAGATTATGCAACTCCTGTTTACCGGAGGAACACTTTGTGTGCTACCAAACGTCACAACATAACTAGGTGATTATAAAGGAGCTCTATAGGTGTCTCCAAAGGTACATGTTGAGTTGGCGTATTTCGAGATTAGGTTTTGTCACTCCGATTGTCGAAGAGGTATCTCTGGGCCCTCTCGATAATGCACATCACTACAAGCCTTGCAAGCAATGTAGCTAATGAGTTAGTTACGGAATGATGCATTACGTAACGAGTAAAGACACTTGCCGGTAACGAGATTGAACCAGGCATTGGATACCGACGATCGAATCTCGGGCAAGTAACATACCGATGACAAAGGGAACAACGTATGTTGTTATGCGGTTTGACCGATAAAGATCTTCATAGAATATGTAGGAGCCAATATGAGCATCCAGGTTCCGCTATTGGTTATTGACCGGAAACGACTCTCGGTCATGTCTACATAGTTCTCGAACCCGTAGGGTCCGCACGCTTAAGGTTTCGTTGACACTTTTATTACGAGTTTATGAGTTTTGATGTACCGAAGGTTGTTCGAAGTCCCGGATGTGATCACGAACTTGACGAGGAGTCTCGAAATGGTCGAGACATAAAGATCGATATATTGGATGACTATATTTGGACACTGGAAAGGTTCCGGGTGAGATTGGGACAATACTGGAGCTCCTGGAGGTTATCGGAACCCCACGGGAGGTATATGGGCCTTATTGGGCCTTAGTGGAAAGGAGGGAGAAGAATAAAAGGAGGGGGCGCCCCCCCAAGCCCAATCCGAATTGGGAAGGGGCCGAGCCCCCTTTCCTTCTTCCCTCCCCCCATCTTCCTTCCCTCTCCCTCTCCTTATAGGAAAGGGGGGAGTCCTACTCCCGGTTGGGGTTGGACTCCCCCCCTAGGGCGCGCCACCTCCCTTGGCCGCCCCCCTCCTCCACTCCTTTATATACGGGGGAGGGGGCACCCCATAGACACAACAATTGATCTCTTGATCTCTTAGCCGTGTGCGGTGCCCCCCTCCACCATAGTCCTTGATAATATTGTAGCAGTGCTTAGGCGAAGCCCTGCGACGGTAGAACATCAAGATCGTCACCACGCCGTCATGCTGACGAAACTCTTCCCCGACATTCTGCTGGATCACAGTACGGGGAACGTCATCGAGCTGAACGTGTGCTAGAACTCGGAGGTACCGTAGTTTCGGTGCTTGATCGGTCGGGCCGTGAAGACGTACGACTACATCAACCACGTTGTTCTAACGCTTCCGCTTTCGGTCTACGAGGGTACGTGGACAACACTCTCCCCTATCATTGCTATGCATCACCATGATCTTGCGTGTGCGTAGGATTTTTTTTTGAAATTACTACATTCCCCAAAAGTGGCATCCGAGCCAGGTTTTATGCGTAGATGTTATATGCACGAGTAGAACACAAGTGAGTTGTGGGCGATACAAGTCATACTGCTTACCAGCATGTCATACTTTGGTTCAGCGGTATTGTTGGATGAAGCGGCCCGGACCGACATTACGCGTACGCTTACGCGAGGCTGGTTCTACCAACATGCTTTGCACACAGGTGGCTGGCGGGTGTCTGTTTCTCCAACTTTAGTTGAACCGAGTGTGGCTATGCCCGGTCCTTGCGGAGGTTAAAACATCACTAACTTGACAAACTATCGTTGTGGTTTTGATGCGTAGGTAAGAACGGTTCTTGCTTAGCTCGTAGCAGCCACATAAAATTTGCAACAACAAAGTAGAGGACGTCTAACTTGTTTTTGCAGGGCATGTTGTGATGTGATATGGTCAAGACGTGATGCTATATTTTATTGTATGAGATGATCATGTTTTGTAGCCGAAGTTATCGGCAACTGGCAGGAGCCATATGGTTGTCGCTTTATTGTATGAAATACAAACGCCCTATAATTGCTTTACTTTATCACTAAGCGGTAGCGATAATCGTAGAAGCAATAGATGGCATAACGACAACGATGCTATGATGGAGATCAAGGTATCGCGCCGGTGACGATGGTGATCACGATGGTGCTTCGGAGATGGAGATCACAAGCACAAGATGATGATGGCCATATCATATCACTCATATTGATTGCATGTGATGTTTATCCTTTATGGATCTTATCTTGCTTTGATTGATGGTAGCATTTTAAGATGATCTCTCACTAATTATCAAGAAGTGTTCTCCCTGAGTATGCACCGTTGCGAAAGTTCTTCATGCTGAGACACCACGTGATGATCAGGTGTGATAGGCTCTACATTCATATACAACGGGTGCAAAACAGTTGCACATGCGGAATACTCAGGTTAAACTTGACGAGCCTAGCATATACAAATATGGCCTAAGAACACGAAGACCGAAAGGTCGAACGTGAATCATATAGTAGATATGATCAACATAGTGATGTTCACCATTGAAAACTACTCCATCTCATGTGCTGATCGGACGTGGTTTAGTTGATTTGGATCATGTAATCACTTAGATGACTAGAGAGATGTCTGTCTAAGTGGGAGTTCTTTAGTAATATGATTAATTGAACTTAAATTTATCATGAACTTAGTACCTGATAGTATTTTGCTTGTCTATGTTTGTTGTAGATAGATGGCTTGTGTTGTTTCCGTTGAATTTTAATGCGTTCCTTGAGAAAGCTAAGTTAAAAGATGATGGTAGCAATTACACGGACTGGGTCCGTAACTTGAGGATTATCCTCATTGCTGCACAGAAGAATTACGTCATGGAAGCACCGCTGGGTGCCAGGCCTGCTGCAGATGCAACTGACGACGTTAAGAACGTCTGGCAGAGCAAAGCTGATGACTACTCGATAGTTCAGTGTGCCATGCTTTACGGTTTAGAACCGGGTCTTCAACGATGTTTTGAACGTCATGGAGCATATGAGATGTTCCAGGAGTTGAAGTTAATATTTCAAGCAAATGCCCGGATTGAGAGACATGAAGTGTCCCATAAGTTCTGTAGCTGTAAGAGGAGGAGAATAGTTTTGTCAGTGAATATATACTCAAAATGTCTGGGTATAATAATCACTTGATTCAACTGGGAGTTAATCTTCCTTATGATAGTGTCATTAACAGAATTCTTCAATCACTGCCACCAAGCTACAAGAGCTTCGTGATGAACTATAATATGCAAGGGATGGATAAGACTATTCCTGAGCTCTTCGCAATGCTAAAGGCTGCAGAGGTAGAAATCAAGAAGGAGCATCAAGTGTTGATGGTCAATAAGACCACCAGTTTCAAGAAAAAGGGTAAAGGAAAGAAGAAGGGGAACTTCAAGAAGAACAACAAACAAGTTGCTGCTCAAGAGAAGAAACCCAAGTCTAGACCTAAGCCTGAAACTGAGTGCTTCTACTGCAAGAAGACTGGTCACTGGAAGCGGAACTGCCCCAAGTATTTGGCGGATAAGAAGGATGGCAAGGTGAACAAAGGTATATGTGATATACATGTTATTAATGTGTACCTTACTAATGCTCGCAATAGCACCTGGGTATTTGATATTGGTTCTGTCGCTAATATTTGCAACTCGAAACAGGGACTACGGATTAAGCGAAGATTGGCTAAGGACGAGGTGACGATGCACGTGGGAAATGGTTCCAAAGTCGATGTGATCGCGGTCGGCACGCTACCTCTACATCTACCTTCGGGATTAGTTTTAGACCTGAATAATTGTTATTTGGTGCCA
This sequence comes from Triticum dicoccoides, assembly GCF_002162155.2. Taxonomy (NCBI): domain Eukaryota; kingdom Viridiplantae; phylum Streptophyta; class Magnoliopsida; order Poales; family Poaceae; genus Triticum; species Triticum dicoccoides. The sequence continues at coordinate 534,471,064 of NC_041391.1, read as the reverse complement.
GTGTTGAGCATGAACATTATATCTGGATCTTGTTTGATGCGAGACGGTTATTCATTTAAATTTGGGAATAATGGTTGTTCTATTTATATGAGTAATATCTTTTATGGTCATGCACCCTTGAAGAGTGGTCTATTTTTATTAAATCTCGATAGTTGTGATACACATATTCATAACATTGAAACCAAAAGATGCAGAGTTGATAATGATAGTGCAACTTATTTGTGGCACTGCCGTTTGGGTCATATTGGTGTAAAGCGCATGAAGAAACTCCATACTGATGGACTTCTGGAATCACTTGATTATGAATCACTTGGTACTTGCGAACCGTGCCTCATGGCAAGATGACTAAAACGCCGTTCTCCGGAACTATGGAGCGAGCAACTGATTTGTTGGAAATCATACATACTGATGTATGTGGTCCTATGAATATTGAGGCTCGCGGTGGGTATCGTTATTTTCTCACCTTCACAGATGATTTGAGCAGATATGGGTATATCTACTTGATGAAACACAAGTCTGAAACATTTGAAAAGTTCAAAGAATTTCAGAGTGAAGTAGAAAATCATCATAACAAGAAAATAAAGTTTCTACGATCTGATCGTGGAGGAGAATATTTGAGTTATGAGTTTGGTTTACATTTGAAGCAATGAGGAATAGTTTCGCAACTCACGCCACCCGGAACACCACAACGAAATGGTGTGTCCGAATGTTGTAATCGTACTTTACTAGATATGGTGCGATCTATGATGTCTCTTACTGATTTACCGCTATTGTTTTGGGGTTATGCTCTAGAGACGGCCGCATTCACATTAAATAGGGCACCATCAAAATCCGTTGAGACGACGCCTTATGAACTGTGGTTTGGCAAGAAACCAAAGTTGTCGTTTCTTAAAGTTCGGGGCTGCGATGCTTATGTGAAGAAACTTCAACTAGATAAGCTCGAACCCAAATCGGAGAAATGTGTCTTCATAGGATACCCAAAAGAGACTATTGGGTACACCTTCTATCACAGATCTGAGGGCAAGATTTTTGTTGCTAAATTTAGATCCTTTCTAGAGAAGGAGTTTCTCTCGAAAGAAGTGAGTGGGAGGAAAGTAGAACTTGATGAGGTAACTATACCTGCTCCCTTATTGGAAAGTAGTTCATCGCAAGAATCAGTTCCTATGACAACTACACCAATCAGTGAGGAAGCTAATGATATTGATCATGAAACTTTAGATCAAGTTACTACTGAACCTCGTAGGTCAACTACAGTAAGATCCGCACGAGAGTGGTATGGTAATCCTATTCTGGAAGTCATGTTACTTGACCATGACGAACCTACGAACTATGAGGAAGCGATGATGAGCCCAGATTCCACAAAATGGCTTGAGGCCATGAAATCTGAGATGGGATCCATGTATGAGAACAAAGTATGGACTTTGGTTGAATTGCCCGATGATCGGCAAGCCATCGAGAATAAATGGATATTCAAGAAGAAGACTGACGCTGATAGTAATGTAACTGTCTACAAAGCTCGACTTGTTGCGAAAGGTTTTCGACAAGTTCAAGGGGTTGACTACGATGCGACTTTCTCACCCGTAGTGATGCTTAAGTCTGTCTAAATCATGTTAGCAATTGCCGCATTTTATGATTATGAAATATGGCAAATGGATGTCAAAACTGCATTCCTGAATGGATTTCTGGAAGAAGAGTTGTATATGATGCAACTAGAAGGTTTTGTCAATCCAAAAGGTGCTAACAAAGTGTGCAAGCTCCAGCGATCCATTTATGAACTAGTGCAAGCCTCTCGGAGTTGGAATAAACACTTTGATAGTGTGATCAAAGCATATGGTTTTATACAGACTTTTGGAAAAGCCTGTATTTACAAGAAAGTGAGTGGGAGCTCTGTAGCATTTCTGATATTATATGTAGATGACATATTGTTGATTGGAAATGATATAGAATTTCTGGATAGCATAAAGGGATACTTGAATAAAAGTTTTTCGATGAAAGACCTCGGTGAAGCTGCTTACATATTGGGCATCAAGATCTATAGAGATAGATTGGGACGCTTAATTGGACTTTCACAAAGCACATACCGTGATAAAGTTTTGAAAAAGTTCAAAATGGATCAGGCAAAGAAAGGGTTCTTGCCTATATTATAAGGTGTGAAGTTGAGTCAGACTCAATGCCTGACCACAATAGAAGATAGAGAGAAAATTAAAGATGCTCCCTATGCTTCAGCCATAGGCTCTATCATGTATGCAATGCTGTGTACCAGACCTGACGTATGCTTAGCAATAAGTTTGGCAGGGAGGTACCAAAGTAATCCAGGAGTGGATCACTGGACAGCGGTCAAGAACACGCTGAAATACCTGAAAAGGACTAAGGATATGTTTCTCGTTTATGGAGGTGACAAAGAGCTAGTCGTAAATGGTTACGTTGATGCAAGCTTTGACACTGATCCAGATTATTCTAAATCGCAAACCGGATACGTGTTTATATTGAACATTGGAGCTGTCAGTTGGTGCAGTTCTAAACAAAGCGTCGTGGCGGGATCTACATGCAAAGCGGAATACATAGCTGCTTCGGAAGTAGCAAATGAAGGAGTCTGGATGACGGAGTTCATTCCCGATCTAGGTGTCATACCTAGTGCATCGGGACCAATGAAGATCTTCTGTGACAATACTGGTGCAATTGCCTTGGCAAAAGAGTCCATATTTCACAATAGGACCAAGCACATCAAGAGATGCTTCAATTCTATCCGGGACCAAGTCCAGGTGGGAGACATAGAGATTTGCAAGATACATACTGATCTGAATGTTGCAGACCCGTTGACTAAGCCTCTTCCACGAGCAAAACATGATCAACACCAAGACTCCATGGGTGTTAGAATCATTACTATGTAATCTAGATTATTGACTCTAGTGCAAGTGGGAGACTGAAGGAAATATGCCCTAGAGGCAATAATAAAGTTATTATTTATTTCCTCATATCATGAGAAATGTTTATTATTCATGCTATAATTGTATTATCCGGAAACATAATACATGTGTGAATACATAGACAAACTTATAGTCACTAGTATGCCTCTACTTGACTAGCTCATTAATCAAAGATGGTTATGTTTCCTAACCATAGACATGAGTTGTCATTTGATTAACGGGATCACATCATTAGGAGAATAATGTGATTGACATGACCCATTCCCTTAGCTTAGCACTTGATCGTTTAGTATGTTGCTATTGCTTTCTTCATGACTTATACATGTTCCTACAACTATGAGATTATGCAACTCCCGTTTACCAGAAGAACACTTTGTGTGCTACCAAACGTCACAACGTAACTGGGTGATTATAAAGGAGCTCTACAGGTGTCTCCAAAGGTACAAGTTGAGTTGGCGTATTTCAAGATTAGGTTTTGTCACTCCGATTGTCGGAGAGGTATCTCTGGGCCCTCTCGGTAATGCATATCACTACAAGCCTTGCAAGCAATGTAGCTAATGAGTTAGTTATGGAATGATGCATTACATAATGAGTAAAGAGATTTGCCGGTAACGAGACTGAACTAGGTATTGGATACCGGCGATCGAATCTCGGGCAAGTAACATACCGATGACAAAGGGAACAATGTATGTTGTTATGCGGTTTGACCGATAAAGATCTTCGTAGAATATGTAGGAGCCAATATGAGCATCCAGGTTTCGCTATTGGTTGTTGACCGGAAATGAGTCTTGGTCATGTCTACATAGTTCTCGAACCCGTAGGGTCCGCACGCTTAAGGTTTCGTTGATAGTTTTATTATGATTTTATGAGTTTTGATGTACCGAAGGTTGTTCGGAGTCCCGGATGTGATCACGGACTTGACGAGGAGTCTCGAAATGGTCGAGACATAATGATCAATATATTTGACGACTATATTGGGACACCGGAAAGGTTCTGGGTGAGATTGGGACAATACCGGAGCTCCGGGAGGTTATCGGAACCCCACGGGAGGTATATGGGCCTTATTAGGCCTTAGTGGAAAGAAGGGAGAAGAAGCAAAGGAGGGGGCGCCCCCCAAGCCCTATCCGAATTGGGAAGGGGGCCGGGCCCCCCTTTCCTTCTTCCCTCCCCCTCTTCCTTCCCTCTCCCTCTCCTAATAGGAAAGGGGGGAGTCTTACTCCCGGTTGGGGTTGGACTCCCCCCCTACGGCGCGCCACCCCCCTTGGCCGGCGCCCTCCTCCACTCCTTTATATACGAGGGAGGGGCACCCCATAGACACAACAATTGATCTCTTGATCTCTTAGTCATGTGCGGTGCCCCCCTCCACCATAGTCCTCGATAATATTGTAGCGGTGCTTAGGCGAAGCACTGCGACGGTAGAACATCAAGATCGTCACCACGCCATCGTGCTGACAAAACTCTTCCCCGACATTCTGCTGGATTGGAGTACGGGGAACGTCATCAAGATGAATGTGTGCTAGAACTCAGAGGTGCCGTAGTTTCGGTGCTTGATTGGTCGGGCCGTGAAGACGTACGACTACATCAACCGCGTTGTTCTAACGCTTCCGCTTTTGGTCTACGAGGGTACGTGGACAACACTCTCCCCTCTCGTTGCTATGCATCACCATGATCTTGCGTGTGCGTAGGAATTTTTTTGAAATTACTACGTTCCCCAACACATACTTCCTCTTGCGGTTGTCAATCTGTTGCTGCTTCCCTTCAATCATGAGAGCTCTATCTACCAACTCCTGGTAGTTGTTGAAGGTTGCTACCATCAACTGCATGCTCAGCTCATCATTCAGTCCTTCCAGAAACTTCTCCTACTTAGCTGCATCCGTAGCAACGTCATCTGGGGCATAACGTGCTAGCTTACTAAAGTCATTCACATACTGGCCAACTGTACGTCCTCCTTGGCGCAAGTTGCGAAACTCACGCTTCTTCATGTCCATAGCTCCTGCTGAAACATGGGCAGTGTGGAAAGCCTGCTGGAACTGATCCCATGTGACAGTGTCGATAGGATAAGTGGCTGTGAAATTCTTCCACCATGATGCTGCGGGTCCATCAAGCTGATGCGCGGAAAAATGCACCTTCTCCGCATCCGTGCATCCTGAAGTGGTCAACTCCCTTCCCATCTTGCGGAGCCAATCATCTACAACTATCGGCTCGGTGCTACTAGAGAACACCAGCGGATTCAGCCTTAAGAAATGAGCTATGTGATCAACAGGTGGTGGTGGTGGTGGGTTATTGTTGTTGTTGTTGTTCCCCTGATTCTGATTCTGGACTAGCATTTGCATCAATGCATTCTGCTGCTGGATCAACTGGGTGAGCTCCTGTGGGAAAGCAAAATCCATTGTCACGTCTCGGAGGCATCTGAGGGTTTAGAAAAGATGAAAACATAGAATAGAATGAGGTCTATAGAGAAAACACTACCCATATGCACATGAGACAAATTCAATCAATATCACTTCAATCAATGCAAACAAGGGCATACAACGGTCTAACTATCGTTACAAAAGTGCTCTGAGTATACTATATACATGGGGGAATACTACTACTGTTATGGTGGTCGACTAGAAAAGTTGATCGGTCGAAGACTCCATGATATCTGCTCCAGCTTCATCAACAAAGTTGATCGGTCGAAGACTCCATGATATCTGGGTCCGAGTCGGTGTCGTCGATGATGATGTAGTTCTTCGGGCAAGTGCAATCATCGTCTTCTCCTCCAGTCGCGGGAAATCCCATGAATACATTTAGCTTCTTCTTAAGATCATCATTCTTTTCCACAAGCGTTGCTATTTCCTCCTCATATCCATCGTGTGTAGACTTAAGTTCTTCTTCCAGCTCGATGATCTTGGTCATAGCCTTCTTCAGGTCTATCATGCCTGCGCACATCTGGTTCTCCTGGCGACGAATGTGCTGGTTTAACTCCTGGATGAAAGCTGCAATTGATCTATCCTTCCAGGTGCTGATCATCTCCCATTGCTCACCTCGGCACCCACAAATCTGGTAAATAGTATCCTTGAGTTCCTTGTGGTAAACTTCTCCAATGCGTCCCATTGTGATGTGAGCTGCTCTTTCCTAGACTCTCGGTTGGTGCATCAAAGGAAAACTCTATGGGCTCAGTGACGTGCATGAACGTCCTTCCTGGAACTTGAACTTGAATCATCCAGCGCTCCTCTTCTGGTAAAGTGGCGATGTAGGTCCCGGTGAAGCTTGGTACTCCAATGTTCAGGTATCTAGTGACTTCCTTCAAGTGGCGTCCAATGGGTGTATCTTCATCCGGTTGCATGAACTTGTTCCTTACATCCGCCATCCTAAAAGAGTAGAAAAGATGAGGAGTCAGAAATGAGAAGAGAGAGTAGTGATCTAGGGCTTTAGCTTAGGGGTCGTGTCCTATAGTCAGCGTCTGCTCTGATACCATCTTGTAGTGACCAGACCTCAAACAGTCTGATCTCTGTGCTTTAATGTCATCCCTGGATCAGTAATGCTGACGCGCACAGTACTTGAAGGATTTTTAAAGTAGAAATCACACACTTATTACATCGAATGTCTCAAAAGAGAGCTTATTACAATAAATATGGCTTAAGGCCATCTCATAACGATAACAACGGAAGGCTTGGAAGATAAGCGAGTCCATCAACTCCAACGGCATCACTGAGTATAAGACCACGACCTAAGGCACCTTACTCATTGTCTGAAAAGTCCACAACATGAAAGTTGCAGCCCGAAAACGGGTCAGCACATGGAATATGCTGGCAATGTAACACATAGAGAGTAATGAACGGAATAATGCTATACTACATGCATATATGGTTGGTGGAAAGCTCTATGGTTACAGTTTTGCATAAAGCCAATTTTTCCCTACTACAAAGGAATATATTTTATTTAACTATCATGGTGGTTGTTAAACATTGAGAAGGTTCACCTAACTCAATCCCAATTAAGCATCATCATTAAGCCCAACAAAATTAATTAAAGTAACATGATGAGATTCACATGATAATCCAAGTACTAGATACTCAAAACGTCCATAACCGGGGACACGACTAACTATGATTAGTTTGTACACTCTGCATAGGTTTGCACACTTTTCCCTGCTAGACTCGATCTCCTCCGTTGGAATTCTTGCACTACATGGTGTTTGAGAAACGGATGACCGAGACATAGTCTTTCAGAAGCGTTTGCACCTTACGATGGGTAGACAGTTACACCTACTTTCCCCTACATCTGCTAGTCTACCACTGTAAGAGTTCACACGACTTAATCAACTATGCTAGAGCCCATAGTAGCTTGCGGATGCACACGGAAGTTTCTAGCATGAGTAATCTCATGATACCTTTGAGCCTGGGTGGCAGTCCATAAAGAAAAATAACAGGCAATCACTGGAATCCCAGGTGCCTCAGTCCACCCAGATGTGTATTAAAGTTGCCACCTTAAATAAACCATTAATTAACAAGCTCACATCTGTCATGGATACACTCACCCAATCCATGTCTACCAGCATAGCATAGCAATATAAGCAAATGTAGAAGTAACTCCCAAGGGTTTGAAAGTAAACATGATATAGGCACTACCTCCACTACTTCCCAAAACCCACATGTCAATAAGATCCTAATCATGCAATTGTTTGAGGATTGGTCTAATGCAATAAAACTGGGTAGTAAAGAGGTATGATCAAAGTGTTACTTGCCTTGCTGATGATCCGTGAAACCTAGAGATTCGAAGTAGCAAGCGACGCACTCTGTGTACTCTATCACAAACAAACAAGCATACAATAAGCACTCATCTAATGCACAGGTAAAATACAAATAAGAGATCTAACCAGAAAGTTCAACTTAAGAACTCCGGTTTGCAAAAAGAATCAAATTAAAAGAAGCAACAAAACTCAAACGGCGAAAGAAATAAGCTTCGTTTTACTAATCTGGACCTAAGTCGAATTTTATAGTATCGAAAACTTGTTTGAGTTGGTTAAACGGAAAGAGGGTTTCGAGATGAAACTCTAGGCGCTTGAATCGCCTGATTCCGATAAACGAGTGAAAAGTTATACTAAAACGAAAATCGGATCATAAATCACGATGAGGAATAATCGCGGAAAATCCGAGAAAAAGAAAAACGGACGAAAAAGCTAACGAACGAACGTTCGCTGTCTGCGGCTAAACGACTAAAACCGTTCGTTAAAACGAATGTACGGATGAACGTCCGCTAAATAGACTAAGTCGGAAAAAAATAAACCGATCTAATAAAAAAACGACTGCGTTTTCTTTAAAAACCGGGCGGTTAACCGGCGAAGACCGGTAGCGAATCCGGCGACTACCTCCGGCGGTGGCAAACTCCGGCGGGGCGGCGACGGTCGGCAGCGAGGTCCGGCGAGGCGGCGGCGTCGGCAGTGGGCGGCGACGGCGCGCGGCGCGAGCGGCGGCGGCGGCTGGCTAGGGCGACTGCGAGGTGGGCTGGGGTGGACTTGGGCGCTATATAAAAGGGCAGGCCAGGGAGTCCTGGCCGAATACGGCCCGAGGTCGGTTCGCGTTTTTTAAATAATTACGCGGAGAAATGCAAATAAAAGAAATACTAAACAGACTCCAAAAATCCCGAAATAAATTTCCTCGTCTTCTAAAATCAAGCCGGACAAGATGAACATTTATTTCGGACCTAAATGCAATTTTTAAAAGCGCGCATTTTTCCTAAATTCAAATAAAATAGCGATAAACTCGAAAATAAAATCATATTTGATTTTATTATTAAATCCTCAATATTTCTTTATTTTGGGAAAGTCATTTTATTCCCTCTCTCATATTTTTTAATAAAAATAATTGAAGATAAAATAATTAAAATCAAATGATCCTATTTTCAAAATTTGAGAAAACTCAAATATGAAAATAACAAAATCCCCAACTCTCTCCGTGGGTCCTTGAGTTGCGTAAAATTTCTAGGATCAAGCCAAAATGCAATTAAAATATGATATGCAAATGATGATCTATGTATAACATTCCAAATTGAAAATTTGGGATGTTACAAGAAGTTTGACCCTTCGTCAGTCGCCTTGATCGATTCTGGATTCTGGAATTTCCGAGTGAAATATGTAAAATAGTATTGAGCAGATTGGATCTGACTATGCTTGGTGTGATGGACTAATTCGCTGGACCCGGATTTCACGGGATCCAAAATTTGGAGAAACGCGCTGGTCAGGGCATGGCGTGGTAAGCAGGGCAAGTGGAGAGGGACTCCTCGATCCCCGCGCCACTTTTTTCGCCATGTATCAAGCTGGCGCTGGTTGCGGGATGTGCTGAGGTTGCGCGGGCCCACGAGTCAGCCACTCGGACGCGCGGTTATATAAGGCGACATGGCCGATGCGTGCAACAATGCCCACCATTTTCCCCTTTCTCCTTTGTCCCTCTGCCTCGCCCCCTCAAGCGTAGCGCTGCTCTGCTCATTCCCGTCGACCACCGCAGAGATGGTGAAGGACAAGACAAAGGCCCTGGAGCGCGCGAAGAAGACGACCAAGTGCAAGATGGCAGCTAAGGGGTCAACCTCGCGGTCTGCTGTGCGGCCGGGCTGGATCCAGGGGGATTGGATTCCCTCGTCGGTCTCGGAGGAGGATCTGGAGATGCTCGCCGCCGATGGCCTGATAGCGCCTGGATCCTGGAGGCTACTAGGAGGAGGGGTTGAGCCCGTGCCGCATGACGGCGAGCGGGTTCTCCTCACGACTCATGTGGAAAGAGGTTTCTCCCTACCTCCGCATCCATTCTTTTGCGGACTCTTGAATTTCTTGCTGCTTAGATCCATCACTTTCCCCCAACACCATCGCGTACCATACCGCATTTGTTTCGATGTGTGAGAACTTCCTGGGATGCCACCCACATTGGGGGTTGTTCAAACATATCTTTGCTTGCCAATCTCACTCGGTGAAGAAGGCCAATCTGACTGACGTGAGGACCCATGTGATCCAAATGTGTGGAGGTCTAGGAGTCCAAATGAGGGGTAGAAGCTCTTTCCCTCCCATGACTTCTCCTGAATCTGTTAGGGGGTGGCAGCCAACCTGGTTTTACTACAAAGATGTCCCAACTCTGGGTCAGTCGACTAGCCTCCCCCTTTCTCTCCAGAGAGACTCCACACCCATTGTTCATTGATTATAGAAGAAGAGGAGAAATGTGAGGTAGCCATTCTAGTTGACGTAGTCATGGCGCTGGTCTGGGGCGGAGTGACAGGCATGGATTTGCTGGAAGTATTTCTTGGTCGATGCATCCAGCCCTTGCAAGCTCGTGACCACCCCATGTGGATGTATTCGGGTCCAGGCGACACTGCTCGGGCTCACCCAGAGGATGTTGACAAGGAGATAGTGGCACAGTGGCTTTGGAGCATCACTGGGAATAAGGACAATCTGCATAGAGCAAAACAGATCCTGCCATTCGACGTTGAGAACTCTCCAGGAGAGGTCAGGCATAACTTGTCGAGTGTTTTATCTTTTACTCTTCGATATGCAGCTGTGTTGGAATCCAACTGATCTTTTGCAATCTGTGTCTTTCGGGTATTCACGAAGATGTACTCACCCGTGCCAAATGGGGAACAACACCTTGGAGGGGCAGAAAGCAAGGGCGGGAGCACCGATATTGAGTATGCTGATGACAGTGAAGACGACATCGACGATTCTGATGGCAGTGAAGAAGTTGAGTCGCCACCACGCACAGAGTGCCATACCAAGCAGACATAGGATCCTGCGTCTATCCAAGGGAAGGCTGTGGTGTCGAGTGCCAGGACCCAGAAACGCACTTGGATGTCAACTCCTGCCCCGATTGAGAAGACTTCTAAGCAGGCCAAGGTCGTTCCACCTAAGCCTCGGAAGGCTTTGCCCCGGATCAAGGTTACAGTGCCTATCGCTTTGATGTGAGTGGTCTTGGTATAGACCGTTTCACTTTTTTGTCCTATCCTTGCAGACCTTCATGTTGTTGTTAACCGAGTGAAATCTGGGGCCTCCAGGGCCGCTACCTCTTGGACGTCCCAAATGGAGATCGACTATAAGCAGGCTGACGCGGATACTGCGGACGCAATCACTTCTCGAGCAGGTATGATCAGCTGACACCTTGTCAATTATCTTGGTGGTCGACTGAAATCATACTGTCGAGTGACTACAGTGCCAACAGACGTTATTCAACTTCCCGATGACAACGAGGAGGAGCCTCCAAGGAGCGCAGGAGGAAGAGGTAGGGCTTCGACCACCTCGCGGAGTCTCAACAAGAGAGTGCCTTGAAGTCAGACGTCTCACCCACCGCCTGAACCTGTTCTTCAAGAGCTAGGTGGTTCGTCTCGAGTTGGAGTTTCTTTCGCTGACCCCTTGTCGACTGCCCAGCCTCTAGTGCCGACCGCCCAAGCCTCAGGTCTGACTGGGCAACCACAAACGTTGATCCCTCTAGCTGCGTCACCAACTCCTGTGTCGATTGTGTTCGCTTTGCATCATGTTCCGGAGGACCAAACAAGAGCTTCCAAGGAGGCTATGATCCAAGTTGGCCTGATGATGCAGCGACCGAAGGAGGTGTACAAATCCGGCAAGGTTTCTTATGACACCAGTTCTTCCCTTCTGACCAATTTTTGAGTAAGTACAGTTGTAAGTTGATTTCCGATTGGATTTTCTTTGTCTTGAATCTGTACACCCACTGGGTGTTTTCTTTTGCTATGTAGTTCTTCTACTCGAGTCGGTCAGGCCGTGTCAAGTGGGGTGTTTGGTCCAATGGGGGCACGCTCGGTGCACCCACTTGGTGTAGTCCCCGAGACCCTTGTCGAATGTTTGATTCAGCGGGGGTCTTAGAATATGTTTGTTTGTAGCTTTTTACTCAGTCCGGTCGGGCCGTGTCGAGTGGATAATTGATCCACTGGGGGCATGCTGAGTGCACCCACTAGGTGTAGTCCTCGAGACCGTTGTTGACTGCGGACAGTTGGTGGGGGTCTGAGAATAGGTTTTTGTTGTTGTTGTTTTTCTCTATCACTCGGGCTGGGCAGCCCTTACCAAGTGGGAAATTGATCCAGTGGGGGCACGCTAAGTGCACCCACTAGGTGTAGTCCCTGAGACCGCTGTCGACTACGGGCAGTCGGCGGGGGTTTGAGAACATGTTTTTTTTTGCTCTATCACCCGGGTCGGGTAGACTATACCAAGTGGGAAATTGATCCAGTGGGGGCATGCTGAGGGCATCCACTAGGTGTAGTCCCCGAGACCGCCGTCAACTGTGGGTAGTCAGTGGGGGTCTGAGAACACTTTTGACAATAGCAATCTGTACTTGCTCCTCTCCACTCAGAAGTAGAGGAAATACTTTTGAGAGTCTTTCTCTTTCTCGACTGAATTGCCTTTTTTTTGTTGATCTCAAAAATCTTGTGAACTTGGAACTCAGTATGTTGCCTTGGAGAAGGAGAAGATTCAGCTCCAACTGGACTTAGAACTGGCCAGGAAGAACTTGAAACAGGCTCAAGAGGAGGTGAAGACCATGGGAGGTAATTCTTTGCTCACTGTGTGCTTCATTTCTTCTTTCCGTGTCCTTTGAAACGAGTGACTCCGCTCGAGCAGATGTGCATAGTGAAAACCGCCAACTTCAAGCACGATTGAAGAATGTTATTTCTTTAGACACTATGAAGCAGGCACTGGAGAGGAAGGACAATGAACTCGCGGGTACGTAGAAGGTGGCCTGAGAGAAGACCGAAGCAGCTAAGAGGAAGCTAGCTTCAGTCAGTAAGCTTGAGGAGGAGAATGTGACTCTAAAGACTATTGTTGATGAGGTGAAAAAGGAAGCTGCGCAATTGAGGGAGGAGAAAGTTGTCTTGGCTGACAAGATGGACCAACTCACTCAGAGGAGGGACAAGCTGGACGCTTACTTGGGGAGCCTTGCAAAGAAGATGTACATCATGCTTGAAGGTATCTTTCTTCGTCCGAGTGAATCTAAAAAACTTCAACGTAATGTTGCTGCTAATTCATACTTTCTCTCCTTATGTAGAGTTATGTCAGAATTTTGAGCAAGAAACTAAATGACATGAACCTGGCCTGGACCCCACAAAGTCACTTGTCAAAAACGAAGCTGCAATGAATGTGCTGCGACTTGAAGCTCGTCTTGACAGAGTCTTGCAGTATATTGCTCGACTGAAGGCTGCACTGACACAGATAGACAAGGAACTATGGCCAGAGGACATACTTTCAAATGACCTCGAGTCACTGATAACTCGACTCAATGAAATCCCTGGTCGAGTGCAAGCGTGGAAGAAGTGAGCTACTCGCTGTGGAGCCGACGTGGCTCTCTCTCTTGTCCGAGTCCATTGCAAGGATGTTAAAGAAGAAAAGCTGAAGGCCCTTGAGGTGGCAAACACGAAGAAGCTCCAGTTTCAATCCTTCACGGAGACTTTTATTGAGGCAGCCACTCGCATAGCTGACGGCATCGACCTGGACACCTTTGTAGAGCAAGCGAGTCCTCCTCCTGCCGAGTAAAGAAAAAACTTAATGATTTGAATTTATTTGCCTCGGAATGCCGAGTGATCTTGTAACCGTTAAACTGTTTTGGGCTTAACGTCCGAGTACTTTTGCTTGCGATCCTGAACTGGGCGGATTTATCCAAATATTGCTTTCCTGCTTACAGAATGCTTCGTGTGAATGTTTTTTTTAACTTAGGCAAAACTAGTTCACGGCTAAGCCCCCGAGTGGGAGGATTGCTCTCCACTCGGAGTAATTTTTTAACTTAGGCGGAACTGGTTCACGGCTAAGCCCCCAAGTGGGAGGATTGCTCTCCACTCGAAGTAGTTTTTTTTAACTTAGGCGAAACTGGTTCGCGGCTAAGCCTCCGAGTGGGAGGATTGCTCTCCACTCGGAGTAGTTTTTCAACTTACGCAAAGCTGGTTCATGGCAAAGCCCCCGAGTGGGAGGATTGCTCTCCACTCAGAGTAATTTTTTAACTTAGGTGAAACTGGTTCACCGCCAAGCCCCCGAGTGGGAGGATTGCTCTCCACTCAGAGTAGTTTTTTAACTTAGGCAAAACTAGTTTGCGGCTAATCCATTGAGTGGGAGGATTGCTCTCCACTCGGAGTAGTTTTTTAACTTAGGCGAAACTAGTTCGTGGCTAAGCCCCCGAGTGGGAGGATTGCTCTCCACTCGGAGTAATATTTTAACTTAGGCGAAACTGGTTCGCGGCTAAGCCCCCGAGTTGGAGGATTGCTCTCCACTTGGAGTAGTTTTTTAACTTAGGAGAAACTGGTTCGTGGCTAAGCCCTCGAGTGGGAGGATTGCTCTCCACTCGGAGTAGTTTTTTAGCTTAGGTGAAGCTGATTCGCGCCTAAGCCCCCGAGTGGGAGGATTGCTCTCCACTCGGAGTAGTTTTTTTAACTTAGGCGAAGCTGGTTCATGGAGAAGCCTCCGAGTGGGAGGATTGCTCTCCACTCAGAGTAGTATTTTAACTTAGGCA
>NC_041391.1:534436247-534456306 GCF_002162155.2 Triticum dicoccoides | reverse complement strand
CCCCGAGTGGGAGGATTACTCTCCACTTAGAGTAGTTTTTTAACTCACGCAAAACTGGTTCGCGGCTAATCCCCCGAGTGGGAGGATTGCTCGCCACTCGGAGTAGTTTTTTAACTTAGGCGAAGCTGGTTCGCGGCTAAGGCTCCGAGTGGGAGGATTGCTCTCCCCTCAGAGTAGTTTTTTAACTTAGGCGGAGCTGGTTCGCGGCTAAGCCCCCGAGTGGGAGGATTGCTCTCCACTCAGATTATTTTTTTAACTTAGGCGAAGCTGGTTCGTGGCTAAGCCCCCGACTGGGAGGATTTCTCTCCACTCGGAGTAATTTTTTAACTTAGGCGAAAGTGGCTCGGGGCTAAGCCCCCGAGTGGGAGGATTGCTCTCCACTCGGAGTAGTTTTTTTAACTTAGGCGAAAAGGGGTTCCACAGCAAAGTCACCTACTGGGGGATTTTGACACATGGTTATGTAAGAACAATCTTTAAGAGATTGCAGGAAACATGTCTTGATAAACAATCTAACAAGTATTCTTATTACATCCTCACAATCCGACTGTCAAGTATAAAAATGACGAAGAAGATCTTTGTTCCAAGAGCGCGACTCATCTTTCTTCCGAGTTAGGTTGCAAAGGTGATAGGCTCCATTGTGAAGCACCTTGGTGATGATGGAAGGGCCTTCCCACGCAGGGGCAAGCTTATGCGGTCGCTGCCGGTCCACTCGGAGCACTAGGTCTCCTTCTTGAAATGCTCGACCCTTGACGTTCCTTGCATGGAATCGACGAAGATCTTGTTGATAAACAGTCGACCGGATCAAGGCCATCTCCCGTTGTTCCTCCAAAAGGTCTACGGCGTCTTGGCGTGCTTGCTCAGCCTCAGCCTCTGAATAAAGTTCCACTCGGTGTGCATTGTGAAATAGATCGCTAGGTAGCACGGCTTCAGCTCCATACACCATGAAGAAAGGGGTTGGTTAGTGGATCGGTTGGGAGTAGTCCTCAATCCCCATAAAATAGACGACATTTCAGTCACCCAAGCTCCAGCTGCATGTTGAAGGTCTCGCGTGAGTTGAGGTTTCAATCCTTGGAGAATCATACCATTTGCTCTTTCAGCTTGACCATTCGACTGCGAGTGTGCAACGAATGTGTAATCTACCCGAGTGCCCTGGGAAGCGCGGAACTCTCTGAACTCTTCTAAAACGAAGTTTGAGCCGTTCTTTGTGATAATATTGTGCGGAACTCCATATTGGAATATCAACTCTTTTACAAACTTGATGGTTGTGCTTGAATCCAACTTCTTAATTGGCTGAGCTTCAATTCACTTGGTAAATTTGTCAACTGCTACAAGTAGATGAGTGAAACCACTTATGTTGGTCCTGAGTGGCCCAATCATGCCCAATCTCCACACGGCAAATGGCCAGACAAGTGGAATGGTTTTCAAGGCAGATGCAGGCTTATGGGACATATTTGCGTAAAATTGGACGCCTTCACACTTCTGAACAATTTCCTTTGCAGCTTCGTTGGCCCATGGCCAGTAGAATCCGACTCGGTATGCTTTGGCCATGATGGTCTGAGAGGACACATGGTGACCACAGGTCCCTGAGTGGATCTCATCCAAATTCAGTCGACCCTCTTCTGGAGAAATACATCATTGAGCCACGCCAGTAACACTCTCTCTGTAGAGCTGCCCGTTAATCACTATGAAAGCCTTGGATCTGCGAATAATCTAACGCGCTTCAACTTCATCTTGTCAAAGCTCCTGCTGAGAAGCTATGCAATGTATGGTACTGTCTAGTCATGGGTGATTACCAGGATCTCCATAACCAGATCAATAACTGCTGGTACCTCGATTTCAGTCGGATTGGTAGGACTTATTGCTTGGGGAGGTTCTTCAGTAAAAGGATCCTCTTGCACTGATGGGGGATGGAGATGCTCAAGAAACACATTACTGGGGATAGGTTACTGAGTGGAACCTATTTTTTCCAGATCGTCAGCTGCTTGATTCGTGATTCGAGGAATGTGGTGAAGCTCCAAACCCTCGAACTTTTTCTCCAACTTCCTCACTGCGTTGCAGTATCTTGTCATGGCAGGGTTTCTGACATCCCACTCCTTCATCACCTAATTGACCACCAAATCTGAGTCGCTGTAGTCCATCAGGCGACGGATGCCGAGTGAGATAGCCATACGCAACCTGTAGAGGAGTGCTTCATACTCAGGTTCGTTATTGGAGGAACCAAAGTGAATCTGGAGGACATAACTGAGTTTATCACCTCTTGGGAACACCAAGACCTCTCCGGCACCAGAGCCATTCAACATCTTAGACCCATCGAAGAACATAGTCCAGTGTTTCGAGTGAACTTGACTCGGCTGTTGCTGTTCAATCCACTCGGCCAAGAAATCTGCGAGCGCTTGAGATTTGATCGCCTTCTTCGCTTCAAACTTGATATCCAGAGACAAAAATTGAATTGCCCACTTAGCCATTCGATTAGTTGCATCTCGATTGTTTATGATTTCAGAAAATGGAGCATCGCTGATGACTGAAATAGAGTGGTCTTGGAAATAATGTGCAACTTTCTTTGCCGCCAAATAAATTCCATAAACAAGCTTCTGGTAATGTGGATACCTCTGCTTGGATGGAGTCAAGACTTCAGAGATATAGTACATTGGGCATTGAACTTTATAGGTCATTCCTTCTTCTTCTCGCTCCACTATGAGCAATGTGCTGACAACCTGACCAGTGGTTGCGATGTATAAGAGTAGATGCTCTTTGCTTTTCGGAGCAGCAAGCACCGACTGGGTGGAGAGTGATACGTCTCCAACGTATCTATAATTTTTTATTGTTCCATGCTATTATATTACCTGTTTTGGATGTTTATGGGCTTTACTCTACACTTTTATATCATTTTTGGGACTAACCTACTAACCGGAGGCCAAGCCCGAATTGCTGTTTTTTGCCTATTTCAGTGTTTCGAAGAAAAGGAATATCAAACGGAGTCCAACCAGGATGAAGCCTTCGGGAGCGATCTTTTTGGAACAAATGCCAACCAGGACACTTGGAGTGGACGTCAAGCAACAACCAAGGCGTCCACGAGGGTGCCCAACGCGCCCCTTGGGGGTGGGCGCGTCCCCCACCCTCATGGGCCCCTCGATCGTCAACCGACGTACTTCTTCCTCCTACACATACTCCCGTACCCTGAAAACATCAGAGGTGTCCACGAAAACCTAATTCCACCGCTGCAACCTTCTGTATCCGCGAGATCCCATCTTGGAGCCATCGCCAACGCTCCGCCTGAGGGGGAATCCACCATGGAGGGCCTCTACATCATCTCCAAGGCCTCTCTGATGAGTTGTGAGTAGTTTACCACAGACCTTCGGGTCCATAGTTATTAGCTAGATGGCTTCTTCTCTCTCTTTGAATCTCAATACAAAGTTCTCCTTGATCTTCTTGGAGATCTATTCGATGTAACTCTTTTTGTGATGTGTTTGTCGAGATCCGATGAATTGTGGGTTTATGATGAAGTTTATCTATGAGAAATATTTTAATCTCCTCTGAATTCTTTTATGTGTGATTAAGTTATCTTTGCAAGTGTCTTCGAATTATCAGTTTGGTTTGGCCTACTAGATTGATCTTTCTTGCAATGGGAGAAGTGCTTAGCTTTGGGTTCAATCTTGCGGTGTCCTTTCCCAGTGACAGCAGGGTCAGCATGGCACATATTGTATTGTTGCCATCGAGGATAAAAAGATGGGGTTTATATCATATTGCATGAGTTTATCCCTCTACATCATGTCATCTTTCTTAATGCGTTACTCTGTTCTTCATGAACTTAATACTCTAGATGCAGGCAGGAGTCGGTCGTTGTGTGGAGTGATAGTAGTAGATGTAGGCAGGAGTCGGTCTACTTGTCGCGGACGTGATGCCTATATACATGATCATGCCTAGATAATCTCATAATTATTCTCTTTTCTATTAATTGCTCGACAGTAATTTGTTCACCCACCGTAATACTTATGCTATCTCGAGAGAAGCCACTAGTGAAACCTATGGCCCCCGGGTCTATCTTTTATCATATAAGCTTTCAATCTACTTTTATTTGCATGTTTACTTTTCCAATCTATATTATAAAATACCAAAAATATGTTTATCTTATCATACTATCTCTATCAGATCTCACTTTCGCAAGTGGCCGTGAAGGGATTGACAACCCCTTTATTGCATTGGTTGCGAGTTCTTTGTTTGTTTGTGTAGGTGCGTGGGACTTTTGAGGAGCCTCCTACTGGACTGATACCTTGGTTCTCAAAAACTGAGGGAAATACTTACGCTACTATTGCTGCATCACCCTTATGGCTTTGCCCAAAAGTACCTTGGTTCGCATTAACATTATTTGCCATTTGCCTCTCGTTTTCCTCTCCCCCACTTCACCCTTGCCGTTTTATTTGCCCTCTCTTTCCCAATCTTATCCTTTCTCTCTTGCTTGTCTTTTTGTGTGCCTATTTATCCTTATGGCTTTTCCCAAAAGTACCGACCTCCTTCTTAGAAGGATGGAAGAGATTGAATCAAACATTAGAAGTTTTATGACTTTACAATTTGAGCACAATAATTTCTTCAGAAAAGAGCTTAAAGAACAAAAAGGTTTTTTGGAGTTTATGAACAAGGAGCTTGATGATATGTCTAAAGAATTTTGTGGTTTGAACTCTCAAATTACCCGGCTTGAAAATTCTATAGCCCAAATTTCTGATAAGCAAGCTACCTTAGTCAATAAGATGGCTGCCAAACCAGAAAAATTAGGTGAAAATAATGATAAAGATCTTAAAGTTATTGATGTGTCCCCTATTAGATCTTTGTTTTGCAATATGAATCTTAATAAT
The DNA here is from genome assembly GCF_002162155.2 of Triticum dicoccoides. Taxonomy (NCBI): domain Eukaryota; kingdom Viridiplantae; phylum Streptophyta; class Magnoliopsida; order Poales; family Poaceae; genus Triticum; species Triticum dicoccoides. Next base: position 534,451,456 of record NC_041391.1, on the reverse strand, counting down.
AATGGGACTCGAGATGAGTCAACTTTAGTTAGAAGGCGTCCCAATAATTCAGAGTTTTTAGATCTTGATGCTAAATTTGGTAAAAGTGGGATTGGAGAGGTCATGACTTTAAATAGCATTGAACCCACTATCTTGGATTTCAAGGAATTTGATTATGATAATTGTTCTTTAGAAGGTTGTATTTCCTTGTTGCAATCCATTGTTAATTCTCCTCATGCTTATAGTCAAAATAAAGCTTTTACCAAACATATCGTTGATGCCTTGATGCAATCTTATGATGAAAAACTTAATTTGGAAGTTTCTATACCTAGAAAACTTAATGATGAGTGGGAACCTACTATAAAGATTAAAATTAAAGATCATGAGTGTTTTGCTTTGTGTGATTTGGGTGCTAGTGTTTCCACGATTCCAAAAACTTTATGTGATATTCTAGGTTTCCATGATCTTGATGATTGCTCTTTAAATTTGCACCTTGTGGATTCCACCATCAAAAAGCCAATGGGAAGGATCAATTATGTTCTCATTGTTGCAAATAGAAATTTGGTGCCCATAGATTTTATCTTTCTTGATATAGATTGCAATCTTTCTTGCCCTATTATTTTCGGTAGACCTTTCCTTAGAACGATTGGCGCGATTATTGATATGAAGGAAGGGAATATTAGATTCCAATTTCCATTAAGGAAGGGCATGGAGAACTTTCCAATAAAGAAAATTACCTTATGAATCTATCATGCGAGCTACTTACGAATTGAGTGCCAAAGATGGCACTACTTAGATCTATCTTCGCTTTTATGCCTAGCTAGGGGCATTAAACGATAGCGCTAGTTGGGAGGCAACCCAATTTCATTTGTGTTTTCTGTTTTTGTTTCTGTTTAGTAATAAATTTTGCATCTACCTTCTGTTTAGATGTGTTTTTATGTTTTAATTTGTGTTTGTGCCAAGTAGAACCTATAGGATAACCTACGGTGATAGTTAATTTGATTCTGCTGAAAAACAGAAACTTTGCATGCACGAAATTAGTTTTGTTAAATCACAGAAACGTGCCTTTGCATTTATTCTTTTTTCTGTAGATCAATACACAAATTTTCCAGGACTTCCTATTTTTGTAGGATTTTTAGAGTTCCAGAATTTTTCGTTAGTTACAGATTGCTACAGACTGTTCTGTTTTTGACAGATTCTGCTTTTCGTGTGTTGTTTGCTTATTTTGATGCATCTATGGCTAGTATTAAGTGGTATGAACCATAGAGAACTTGGAATACAGTAGGTTTAACACAAATATAAATAAATAATGAGTTCATTACAGTACCTTATGTGGTGGTTTTGCTTTCTTTCACTAACGGAGCTTATGAGATTTCCTGTTGAGTTTTGTGTTGTGAAGTTTTCAAGTTTTGGGTAAAGATTTGATGGAATATGGAATAAGGAGTGGAAAAAACCTAAGCTTGGGGATGCCCATGACACGCCAAGATATTCAAGATTAGCCAAAAGCCTAAGCTTGGGGATGCCCCCGGAAGGCATCCCCTCTTTCGTCTTTGTTCATTGGTAACTTTACTTGGAGCTATATTTTTATTCGCCACATGATATGTGTTTTGCTTGGAGCGTCGTGTATAATATTAGTATTTTCTTTTTAGTTTACCACAATCATCCTTGCTGTACACACATTTTGGGAGAAGCCCACTTGATTGAAATTTATTAGAATACTCTATGTGCTTCACTTATATCTTTTGAGCTAGATAGTTTTTGCTCTAGTGCTTCACTTATCTCTTTTAGAGCACGACGGTGGCTTAATTTTGTAGAAATTGCTAGTATCTCATGCTTCACTTATATTATTTTGAGAGTCTCTTAGAACATCATGGTATTTTATATGGTTATAAAATTGGTCCTAGAATGGTAGGCATCCAAGTTGGGTACAATGAATTGGATGCTATGATCAATTGATACTTGATAATTGTTTTGAGATATGGAGGTAGTGATATTAAAGTCATGCTAGTTGGGTGATTATGAATTTAAAGAATACTTGTGTTGAAGTTAGCAAGTCCCATAGCATGCACGTATGGTTAAAGTTGTGTAACAAATTTGAAACATGAAGTGTCCTTGGATTGTGCAACCTTATGAGTGGCGGTCGGGGACGAGCGATGGTGTTTTCCTACCAATCTATCCCTCTAGGAGCATGCGTGTAGTTCTTGGTTTTTGATGACTTCTAAATTTTTGCAATAAGTATATGAGTTCTTTTGACTAATGTTGAGTCCATGGATTATACGCACTTATACCTTTCCATCATTGCTAGCCTCTTCGGTACCGTGCATTACCCTTTCTCACCTTGAGAGTTGGTGCAAACTTCACCGGTGCATCCAAACCCCGTGATATGATACGCTCTATCACACATAAACCTCCTTATATCTTCCTCAAAACAGCCACCGTACCTACCTATTATGGCATTTCCATAGCCATTCCGAGATATATTGCCATGCAACTTTCCACCGTTCAGTTTTTCATCATGACACACATTACTTTTGTCATATTGCCGTTGCATGATCATGTAGTTGACATCATATTTGTGGCAAGGCCACTTTGCATAATTTTTCATACATGTCACTCTTGATTCATTACCCATCCCGGTACACCGCCAGAGGCATTCATATAGAGTCATATCTTGTTCTAGTTTCGAGTTGTAATTCATGAGTTGTAAATCAATAAAAGTGTGACGATCATCATTATTAGAGCATTGTCCACAAAAAGAAAAAAAAGGGAAATGCCAAAGAAAAAAAGAAATAAAAAAAGAAAGACCAAAAGAAAAAACAAAGGCCCAAAAAAAGAAAAAAAGAAAAAACAGAAAAATAAATAAATAAAAAGGGGCAATGTTACTATCTCTTTTTCCACACTTGTGCTTCTAAGTAGCACCATGTTCTTCATATAGAGAGTCTCATATGTTGTCACTTTCATATACTAGTGGGACTTTTTTATTATAGAACTTGGCTTGTATATTCCTACGATGGGCTTCCTCAAAATGCCCTAGGTCTTCGTGAGCAAGCAAGTTGGATGCACACCCACTTTGTTTCTTTTGTTGAGCTTTCATTCATTTGTAGCTGTAGTGCATCCATTGCATGGCAATCCCTAGTCCTCATGTTGACATCAATTGATGGGCATCTCCATAGCCCATTGATTATCCTCATCAATGTGAGACTTTCTCCTTTTTTGTCTTCTCCACACAATCCCCATCATCATATTCTATTCCACCCATAGTGCTATATCCATGGCTCACGCTCATGTATTGCGTGAAAGTTGAAAAAGTTTGAGATTATTTAAGTATGAAACAATTGCTTGGCTTGTCATCGGGGGTGTAGAATTTGGGAACATTTTTGTGTGACGAAAATGAAGCATAGCCTAACTATATGATTTTGTAGGGATGAACTTTCTTTAGCCATGTTATTTTGAGAAGACATGATTGCTTTTATTAGTATGCTTGAAGTATTACTATTTCTTATGTCAATATGAAGTTTTGTTTTGAATCATTTGGATCTGAACATTCATGCTACAATAAAGAAAATTACATAGAGAATTATGCTAGGTAGCATTCCACATCAAAAATTCTATTTTTATCATTTACCTACTCGAGGACGAGCAGGAATTAAGCTTGGGGATGCTTGATACGTCTCCAACGTATCTATATTTTTTGATTGTTCCATGCTATTATATTACCCGTTTTGGATGTTTATGGGCTTTATTTTACACATTTATATCATTTTTGGGACTAACCTACTAAACGGAGGCCCAGCCCGTATTGCTGCTTTTTTGCCTATTTTAGTATTTCGAAGAAAAGGAATATCAAACGGAGTCCAAACGGAATGAAACCTTCGGGAGCGTGTTTTTTGGAACAAACGTGATCCAAAGACTTGGAGTGCAAGCCAAGAAGTAGGCGATGCGGCCACGAGGGTGGAGGGCGCGCCCACCCCTATAGGGCACGCCCCCTGTCTTGTGGGCCCGTCATTCGGCCACGGGCGTACTTCTTCCTCCTATATATACCCACGTACCCCAAAAATATCCAGGGAGCCAACAAAAACAATTTCCACCGCCGTAACCTTATGTATCCGCGAGATCCCATCTTGGAGCCTTCGTCGGTGCTCCGCCGGAGGGGGAATCGACCATGGAGGGCTTCTACATCAACACCATAGCCCTTCCGATGAGTTGTGAGTAGTTTACCACAGACCTTCGGGTGCATAGTTATTAGCTAGATGGCTTCTTCTCTCTTTTTGGATCTCAATACCATGTTCTCCCCCTCTCTTGTGGAGATCTATTTGATGAAACTCTTTTTGTGGTGTGTTTGTCGAGATCCGATGAATTGTGGGTTTATGATCAAGTTTATCTATGAGAAATATTTGAATCTCCTCTGAATTCTTTTATGTATGATTGAGTTATCTTTGCAAGTCTCTTCGAATTATCAGTTGGTTTGGCCTACTAGATTGATCGTTCTTGCAATGGGAGAAGTGCTTAGCTTTGGGTTCAATCTTGCGGTGTCCTTACCCAGTGACAATAAGGGTAGCAAGGCATGTATTGTATTGTTGCCATCGAGGATAAAAATATGGGGTTTATATCATATTGCATGAGTTTATCCCTCTACATCATGTCATCTTTCTTAATGCGTTACTCTATTCTTATGAACTTAATACTCTAGATGGATGCTGGATATCGGTCGATGTGTGGAGTGATAGTAGTAGATGTAGGCAGGAGTCGGTCTACTTGTCACGGACATGATGCCTATATACATGATCATGCCTAGATAATCTCATAATTATTCACTTTTCTATCAATTGCTCGACAGTAATTTGTTCACCCACCGTAATACTTATGCTATCTCGAGAGAAGCCACTAGTGAAACCTAAGGCCCCCGGGTCTATCTTTTATCATATAAGCTTTCAATCTACTTTTATTTGCATGTTTACTTTTCCAATCTATATTATAAAATACCAAAAATATGTTTATCTTATCATACTATCTCTATCAGATCTCACTTTTGCAAGTGGCCGTGAAGGGATTGACAACCCCTTTATTGCGTTGGTTGCGAGTTCTTTGTTTGTTTGTGTAGGTGCGTGGGACTTTTGAGGAGCCTCCTACTGGATTGATACCTTGGTTCTCAAAAACTAAGGGAAATACTTACGCTACTATTGTTGCATCACCCTTTCCTCTTCAAGGAAAACCAACGCAAGCTCAAGACGTAGCACTCTGCTTTGCGTGGAGGGCAAGCTTGGCGATTCGGATATGTAGATTCCTTTCTCTGTAACTGACTTTGTGTAACCCTAGCCCCCTCTGGTGTCTATATAAACCGGAGGGTTTTGTCCGTAGGACCAGAACAATCACAACCATAGGCTAGCTTCTAGGGTTTAGCCTCTACGATTTCGCGGTAGATCAACTCTTGTAGTACTCATATCATCAAGATCAATCAAGCAGGAAGTAGGGTATTACATCCATCGAGAGGGCCCGGACCTGGGTAAACATTGTGTCCCCCGCCTCCTGTTACCATTAGCCTTAGACGCATAGTTCGCGACCCCCTAGCCGAGATCCGCCGGTTTTGACACCGACATTGGTGCTTTCATTGAGAGTTCCACTATGATGTCGAAGATAGGGTTGATGGATCGCCTTGTTATCAAGGACAAAATCATCTTCGGGGGAGCCCTAGCCTCAGGCCAAACCCTCCGGCTGGGCGGCTTTGCCATGATCGCCCGTTCGGCCGTCGGGCCGATAATGACCTCTCGGGTCATCGAAAATCGTCTCCACGTCAGCTCGGAATACGCCGAGCAGATGGATCCAATGGAGTTATCGTCTTTAAACAGGCTCCTGGATTGCATTGCAGCTTTGGGAGTTGCTACGGACTATGATCGGATTGGGCTTAAACCCGATCAAAGAGAGATTGAATCTCCACCGATCACCCATTAGATAGCGGTGGTGGAGGAGCAGTGCAACAACTCTGCCACTATATTGAGGATGGAATATGTCCAGATTTCCGAGCTCACCGAGCTGGATACTTGCCCGCGGGAAGACATGCCCCGAACTCCGAAATTAGAATCGGACTGTGGGCCAGAAAAATTGGTTGACATCCCGGAACCCGAACTATCAAGCTCGGAAACTCCTCAAGCTCTGGGTCACAGATCGGGTCAGGGTTCGGACTTAACTCAACCCACCCACCTAGACTCATGCGATCTTTCCCAGATCAGACAATAGTCCCAAGAGACGGTACATCACTTTTGGGCCAGATTCCTCCTTGTTAAGGACAAGGTCAAGGACTGTCGCGATGAAGATGTAATCTCATTATTATGCAAAAATTGCATGGACAAGGGACTCTTTCACGCCATAAATCGTTGTCATGTATCAAGCTTCCATGACTTGGCAACCATAGTACAGAAGTACTGCGCGATGGAAAGCACCTGGAAAACTCAGCCATCCTTTTGGGATCCATTGGCTCTCACTAAACCCCTCGTCCGAACAAAAAGGGTGTACCCTCATAGGTCGCCCGATCCAATCACGAAGAAATCGAAGCCCACTACAGGGCGCGGAACGGTTTTGGAGGGATAGCTCGATAGGCCATGCAAAATACACACCACACCGGATACCATACCAACACACAGCCTTAAAGCATGTTGGATACTTTGGCAGGTGGCCAAGAGCGGCGAGGATATCCTCATAAAAAACACCGCAGAGCAACATCCCATAGAACACAACACTACAGTATTGACAGTCTTCGAGACTTTCGCCTCAAGTAACAGGCGCAAGAGAGCACTCCGCAGCCTTGCCGAAGTCTGCCAAGTTGCAGCAGTAAACCCCTGGAACGGCACGGACATAACTTTCAGTGCCAGTGACGAACCGCAATTCAGAATAGTCCGAGCACCAGCCGCTTTGGTCCTCAGTCCAATCGTCGACGGCTTTGGGCTTACCAAAGTGCTCATGGACGGCCGCAGCGGACTAAACCTCATTTACGAGGAAACTCTCAACAAAATGGAAATAGAGAGGAGCCACATTGAGCAAAGCAGCACAACCTTCCGAGGAATTATTCCCAGCCGGGAGGCACGATGTGCGGGAAAAATCACACTCGATGTGGTATTCGGCACGCCGGAGAATTATCGGTCCGAAGAGATAACCTTCTAGGGGGCCCCTTTCAATAGTGGATATCACGGCTTGTTAGGGCGGGACGCGTTTGCGAGCTTCCAAGCCATACCCCATTATGGGTACATGAAGCTCAAGATGCCTGGGCCCAGCGGAATTATCACTCTTGCCTGTGATCCGGACACAACACCCGTGCCGAAAATAAGACAACCGCCTTGGCCCTCGAAGCATTGTTCGAAGCCCTCACTGCCAAAGAATTAACTACATTATGCTCCATAATGGATAGTGACGACATGATACTCGATAAGCGATCTAAGTCCACCTCCTTTAAACCAGCGGATGAAATAGTCAAATTCCAAGTCCACCCAACAGACTCCACAAAGACAGCATCCATCGGGGCAAAATGGGACCCCACAATCGACGCTGCACTGCGGGTGTTCCTACGCGTGAACTGGGATATCTTCGCCTGGCATCCTTCTAATATGCCAGGGATCCCACACAGGCTGGCCGAACACAGCCTCAACATACTGAAGGGATACAAGCCGGTCAAGCAAACACTATGGTGCTTTTCAAAACCCAAACGAAAAGCTATGGGAGAGGAGCTAGCCAAGTTACTTGAAGCCAGATTCATTAGAGAAATAGAACACTAGGATTGGCTAGCAAACCTGGTGATGGTACCAAAGAAGGATAAATCCTGGCGCCAATGTGTCGATTTCAAAGACCTCAACAAGGCTTGCCCTAAGGATCCCTTCCCTCTCCCGCGCGTCGATCAAATTATCGATGCCACCGCAGGACACAACTCATTGTGTTTCCTCGACGCATACTCCGGATACCATAAAATCAAGATGACGGAGTCCGATTAGGCCGCAACGATAGTTATCACCCCATACGGGCCTTTCTGCTTCAACACTATGCCTTTCGGGCTCAAAAACAATGGTGCCACCTACCAACGCATGATTCAAACATGCCTAGAGAAACAAATCGGCAAAACAGTTGAAGCATATGTCAACGACGTGGTCATCAAAACAAGACATGTCGAATCTTTAATAGAAGATCTAAGGCTCACATACGATAACCTCTGAACATATGACATTAAGCTCAATCCAGAAAAATGTGTTTTCGGCGTTCCCACCGGAAAGCTGCCGGGCTTCATCGTTTCCGATAGAGGAATTGAAGCAAACCCAGCTAAAATCCGAGCTTTGTCACAGTTGGCTACCCCAATAGATCTCAAAAAATCCAGAAACTAACTAGATGCGTGGCTGCTTTAAGCCGCTTTATCTCTATATTGGGAGAAAAGGCATTGCCACTTTATCGCCTTCTTCGACGAACCGAACACTTCGAGTGGACAGACGCGACGACAGTCGGACGGTCAGACAAGCAACCCAATCCTAGCCGCGCCAAACGTTGGCGAACCCATGTTGTTATACATAGCTGCAACACACCAAGTTGTGAGCGCGGTGCTCGTCATCGAACGAGAGGAGGACAGACACAAATTTTCGGTTCAGAAGCCGGTATACTACGTATCCACCGTCCTTACACCATGCAAATCCCGGTACCCACATTATCAAAAAATAGCATATGCGGTCTTTCATGGCATCCTGTAAACTACGACACTACTTTCAAGAGTGTTCAATCACGGTGGCCTCCGAAGTACCACTCAATGACATAATAAACAACCGCGATGCCACGGGCCGGATTGCTAAGTGGGCCATCGAGCTCCTCCCATTTGACATAACATATAAACCACGGTGAGCCATTAAATCCCAAGTACTGGCAGACTTCGTCGCCGAATGGACAGAGGCCGAACTCCCTAAAGAGTACAACACATAATCCAATTGGATCATGGACTTCGACGGCTCTAAAATGTTGGCAGGTCTGGGAGCAGGTGTTGTCCTAACATCCCCCACTAGAGATACAGTCCAATACGTACTACAAATATTATACACAGAGACTCAACAATGCAGCCGAATACGAGGCTCTGTTGCATGGTCTTCGGGTGGCCGTCTCCATGGGCATCTAGCGCCTGGAAGTGCGTGGGGATTCAAACCTCGCAATATCTCAAATAAATGGAGACTTCGATGCCAAAGATCCGAAAATGGCGGCCTATCATAATGCCGTCCTTAAAATGTCAGCTCGGTTCGAGGGGCTCGAATTTCATCATGTGGCCCGAGAAAACAATCAAGCGGCGGATGTCCTCGCCTGCATCGGCGCTAAGCGCGACCCCGTCCCACCTAACATCTTTCTGGAAAGGCTTTTCAAGCCATCCGTGGTGTGGCAAGGGGAGACCGGCATCATCAGTCCGGATCCGACCACAACCCCAGATTCTGAACACGCTGACATAATCGGGGGCTGTGCCACCGAAATAACACCTTCGGCCCATCTCATCATGGATGTTATCGCCCCATGGACCGAACCCTTCTTGGCCTAACTTAATAGGCAAGAACTCCCCGAGGATCAAAATGAGGCATGCTGCATTGTGCGGCGCTCTAAAGCCTACAAGTCCATGAGGGAGAGCTTTATAAGAAAAGCGCTACCGGAGTACTTCAAAGATGTATCTCCGAGGAGGAAGGGTGGCAGCTCTTGTCTGAAATTCATGTCGGCCTCGGCGGTTACCACGCCGCAACTCAGGTCCTTGTAAGAAAGGCCTTCTGTACAGGTTTCTACTGGCCGACGGCCCGAGCAGACGCACAGGACCTCATCCACAATTGCGTCGGATGCCAGCTTTTCGCCAACCAAAGCCATATGCCACCCACCGCTCTACAAACAATCCCCATAACTTCGCCTTTTGCAGTCTGGGGGCTTGATATGGTCGGACCCCTTAAAGGAGGCAACCATAAGAAAAAATACTTGTTGGTCATGGTGGATAAATTCACCAAATGGATAGAGGCCAAACCAGTTAAAATGGCCGAATCCGGACCCGTGATAGACTTCATATCGAGTGTTGTGCACCGTTATGGTGTCCCCCACAACATCGTCACCAACAAAGGCTCCAATTTCACAGACGCTGAGGTGAAAACTTGGTGCGGCATCATGGGCATTAAGCTCGATTACGCCTCTGTCTATCACCCTCAAACAAACCGTCAAGTCAAACGAGCCAATGGTCTTATTATGAGCGGCATTAAACCCAGGCTAGTGCGATCCTTAAAAGAATAAGACACGCACTGGGTTGAGGAGCTTGACTCTGTACTCTGGGGGCTGCGGACCATGCCAAATCACACTCACGGATATACACCCTTCTTCATAGTGTGCGGCGCAAAGGTTGTGTTGCCCTGCGATATTATTCATGACTCTCCTCGAGTGCGCATGTACGAAGAGAGAGAGAGAGGCTGAGCTCGATAGGCAGGATAGTTTAGATGCCCTGGAAGAGGAGCGCGATGTCACAAAAGCCCGTTCCGCATTCTATCAGCAACAGGCTCGCAGGTATCAAAGTAGAGAAGTACAGGCCAAGACTTATAATATTGGCGAACTCGTTCTACGTCTACCAGAGAAGAAAAAGGACAAACTCAAGCCCAAGTGGGAGGGTCCCTTCATTATCGACAAAAATCTCACCGGAGGAGTGTACCGCCTGCATGATGCATCAGATAATCGCCTCGAGCCAAACCCATGGAACGCGGCAAGACTCCGAAGATTCTACGCCTAGCGCCGAACTCTTTGTTCGTCTCCTTCCCTCTGTTCCTTTTTATTTACTTTTTAGCTCTCTTCTCTCTTTTTCTTTTGTAGCTCTAAAGCTTTAGTGTGGCTACACTACACACTTGTGACGCACTAATCTTCAAGTATGTGCGCTCATTATACCTGGGGGCTTCTTATACAGAAGCTTAATATAATTATCTTCCGGGCATCAAGCCCACTGCATATGCATCCTTTTCCCATATGTACCTTTTTCGCCATTATATGCATCGATATGACTTAAGTTTTGGCCCAAGCTGGGTTGCCTGGCTCCTGTGCTTATGCCCTATGTTCCCGTTAGTTTGGCTAGGGCATAAAGGGAGCACCTCTGCGATTGTTACTGCCGGATACTCCGGATGTGTACCTCAGATTGGGTGAACCCGAAAGCTAGCGTTCTTAAGGGAATATTCGGTCGATGGACTAAAGATGTTTTTTACCTATCACAATATGAATCCCTAGATGTTACATATACTGTGCTTTTTTATCGCAGTTCAGATATGCACATTAATGCATGCGTACCCAGGGAAAGGAACCCTTAATGGAACTATTCTCTCTGGAAGATGTTTCTTACTATGCATGTAATATAACATAGCTAGTTGGGTACTTGTCTATTCAAGCAATTATGACCCCTACGCCTGGTTTCCATGCGTATCCTGGTTTATATTACCGAGCGGGTATTCAGAAACACTCCAGACTGTCAGGTCCAGAGGCTGAAGAGAAAAGGTCCGCCATGACAAATGTTTTACAATCCGGCTAGGGACAAATATGTCAATTGAAGTACATAGTCACTTAGACTCAAATGCTTCTTCTTCTATGCCATCCAACAAGTTGTCTAGCCTACAATCCTGTTGGGAATATTTTGCGGCTAATCCTACCTGGTCATATACCAGACTAGCAGGAATTTCTTTGCCATCTGACCCTACAGGTCTGACCCGGGCCATATGATTCGGATCGAGCTTGGTATACCATATTTTCACCATGGCCCAAGCTTCCCTCGCACCTTCTCGACAGGCAGATATCTTCCAGAGTCGGAAACGCCACTGCGCTCCCTTGAATAGTTGTACAAGCTCCCCCATATTTCCTGGTAGTGAGGCGACCGGCCACAATGCCTTGGCGACACTCCGCATGACCTGTCAAACTTGCTCGTGCAGTTGCGAAAGCTCTTGTAGAAGATCGCCTGAGGATCCGGGCATCTCCTCTTCGGGACGACCAGTCAGCATACCTACAGACATGACTCTATAGTTCCCTTCTTTGCCGAACTATATAAATGTTCGTTTGAGAACATACTAAAAATGCCGCGTTGAGGCCTCTTATTTTCCTTCAGGAGTCAGCCAGCTGGGCCCGAACATCTTTCAATTCTTCACCCAGCTGGGTATTGGCATCTTGGAATTTGTTTTTCTCCTGAATGACCCGTGTAAGTACATGCTCACCAGTGGCCGATTGCCTTTGCACTCCTTGTTCACCCTCTTGTGGGCTTCCCGGATTCTGTTCTGGATTATCTGAGGATTTTTCATCAGATATTGTTAGCATTACTGGTCTATACATACCAATATAGTTTTTTCTCAATTCAGGAATGCATACCAGTGGATGCCTTTTCGGATCTTGATAGCTCGGCCGTAGCGGCCGTTAACTGGGTTCGACACTTTTCCAGCTCTTGAGACAACAGGTTGTTCTTCTCTGAGAGCACCTATTAATACAATGATCCTTAAATCAGTTGTACCAACTGTTTCAAGTCTCAGGGGCTACTGATATACATAATTATCATATTTTCATACTTACCCGTATATCTTTCAAATACTGGTCTGTGGCTCTAGCAAGCCCATCCTGAGTGGCTCGGATGTACGCATCACCCGAGTTGAAGGCATTAAAAGCCTCTTCTAAAAAATTAGGGTCGCGGAGTGCAGCCCGCCGGCGCCGATGATTCATGGCGCTCTCCACTTCAGAATTTGTAACGGACATTCCATCTGAATCCTTTGTATAAGGACAGCCCGGTGTCACTTCCGTGTTGGCCTCCATCCTCAAGACTAGGTCCGGAATCCGGCTAGTAGAGGCATGGCTGGCGGGACCCCCGGACATAGTCCGGCGGATGTTCTTTCTGCTAAAACACAATCGATAGTGTCATACTTTAAAGATGACGTCCACGGAGCGTGTTTAAGACCACACCTCCTTGATGACGGCTCGGCATCTGCAGCGTCACTCAAGGCGGCCTCGCGAGCGGCCTTGGCTTGGGAGGTAGCCATCTTCTCCTCATCGAAGGCCGTCACGGCCTGGCTCAGCGCTGCTCGGACGGAGGCGTCAGAGCGGACCCAGCCAGAGACCAACTCCAGGAGCCCGGGCACCAGGCGGGGGTCGGCACCCTGGAGATCTTCTCGCAACCGGCCCAGCTCAGCAGCGGCGCGATCCAAGATGGTGGAAGGAGTCGGAGAAGCGGCAGTCGGTGGAGTAGGAGGGGAAGAAGGCAGCGTGATCACAACATCCGGCATTGGGGCCTTCTGAGCCTCAGCCACCCCGGCGACGACATCAAGCGCAGGCACCTCCAGAGTCAGCGGGGCCATAGGGGTTGACTCCTCACCGGAGCATCCCTGCTGACCTCGCAAAGATGATCGGGCAGGAGAGGCGCGAGCCTTGCTGCCTCCTTTATCCGCAGGTGAAGGCGCTGCCCCAACAGAAGAACTCGCCCCAAGCGGGATCACCGAGGACCCTTTCAGCCTTTTTGCTACAGGCGCCGGCCTGGCAAAAAGAATGCAGACAACAAGCCTTGGCGACAGAAACAAAGCAAAACACGAATCGAGCACTTACTGGACATCGTCCGAGGACTCAAGCAGCCTCCAGCCAAACTTGAAGCCCGAGAGCCTACAGGTGGGGTCGGCCTTTGGAGGCCCGGAAGCAGAGGACACGACATGAGGGCCGGAGCTGGCCTCAGGCCGCCCCGGGACCAGAGCAGACCCTGGGGGAACCAGCCCCGACCTGCCCTTCCTCGGGATCAAGGGAGAGTTCTCCCCGCTTCGCCTCGCGTCGGCCTCGTCGTCGTCCGGCATGGAGCGGAGGGCACGGGACCTGCGCCGAGGGAACGACTCCCCCGACTCCTCGCCGGTCGCCTCGGAGTCAGGCTCTTCTTCCTCCTCCTCTTCCTCCTCCTCACTCCTACTGGAGTTGTCGGAGGACATGTTCACCATCGCCAACACCACCAGATCCACAGGAGCTTCTGCAGGAACCAGCCCCTCCCCGTTGAAGGTGGGCATGGAGTTCACCACCTGCTCCTAGTCATTGCAAAGGAATAGGAGGACAGGAGCACCCTCCGGGATCACGACGTCTCCTCCAACCAATGAGTGGAGAGCCGTGGCTAGATCTTCATCGGCCAGGGCCTCGGAGCTTAGGCGAGGGGCGGCATCTGCTTCCCCGAGCCTCCACAATGGGAGCGAGTGTTCCCGAAGCGGAGCCACCCAGTGCTCCAGGAACTCCCTTAGGAGCGTTGCCCCGGTCAGCTTCGCCGTCACCAGGATGCCCGGCCTCAGGTCCGCGTTCATCCTCTTCAGCACCGGCTTCGCGCGGGGATCGACAAGCTCCGTGCGGGACCAAGTGTTAATGGCCTTAGGCTGCCCCATAGGCAGCACCAGTCGAGGGTGGATGCGCCCAACATCCACCATGACCCACTTGCTCCGGAAGCCTTCGATCCTCTTCCCAGGCTTCGAGATGGCATTGGAGCTGGAGTATGTGATAAAGCTCACGCATGCGGTGATGGGGCTGCGAGAAACCCGGAGGTAAAAGTAATGGCGCAACAAGGCCACCGAGGGCTTTACCCCAACGTGAGCCTCACAATAATAGGCGAAAATCACCAGGAGGAGAACATAGTTGGGGTGGAGGTGCAGAGCTTGCAAATTGTATTTGCGAAGAACAGTAAGGAAGAACTCGGAAAAAGGAGGCACCAAACCGGCGATGATGGCGCTCGCGAAGAGCGGGTAGAAGGTTCTCCCCTTGTCTTCTAGCTGGGCGGAGCCGGCCTTGAGCAAGGTCGCCCCCACGTTGCCCTGTGCCACCGTCATCAGGCGCGTGAGGGCAAGATTCTTCTCCGACATGTTCGAGGGATCCAGAGCCGCCAAGTACCAGGCCTCGTCCGGGACCTTACGAGGCGCCATGGCTTGCCTGATGGGAGGAATTGAGACAGATCTGGAGGATTTCGGAACCAAGGAGAGGAGCGAGAAAGGGGATCTGGAGCAAGGCGAACAAGAGCGGAGCAAGTAGGTCTGGCCCGGGCACCTCCTTTTGTCAGACGGACAGTTGCCGAGGCCTCGTGGGGAAGCGGAGACGCCCATGTCAAATCAACCGCCACGTGACGCCCAAGGCCGTAGGCTGTTGGGGCCCGCGGCGCTTCGCACTTGCCCCTTCGCTTCTCTGCTAAGCCAAGTCCGGGCGCGCCTTGGGCCCAGGGGCTACTGTCGGCGTTCTGGGGA
>NC_041391.1:534420019-534436041 GCF_002162155.2 Triticum dicoccoides | reverse complement strand
GGCCTGCGGCGTCGCTCAAGTAGGGGGCCCAGTGCGGACCATCTTCATCAACTGGAGCTCAAGACCCTCACGAGGGTCCAAGCCTCGCGGGGTGGACGACGGGAAGCTTCCTCAGGCGCAGCCTCATCAGGCAGGCTCGCCAGGAGGCGGAGAGATCAAGGCAGGGTACCTCGCGAGGAGCCCGTGACACAAGCCATGATGATCGAGACCAGGCGGGCGCCAGGTGGGCGCCGGCCTGCGCAGTGTCCTTGTTTCCCCTTTGGTGCAAAGGGGGCAAGCACAAGCCAAGGCATTAGGCAAAGGTTACCGTTTCGGTGCAACAATACCAAGACCAACAGGGCGGCCGGAAGGAGGTCACCGTGGAGCCCAGGACGGCGTCATCCTCAGAGCCTTTGGCAGCCGAAGACCAACTTTAGTCAGGATAAGTGTACTAGATGTTCCCCTTCAAAATGGCAATTTTTGGCGCCCTTCCCGCTCATTATTTGGGAAGAGGCCCAGGGCCTCCCTCTATAAATAGGACTAGCCACCACAGAGTAGAGGCATCCAGAGATCGGGTAGGCATCCAAGAGGCGACTAAACTCTCCCAAGCAGTTCATTGCACCAGCTCAAGAACAACCCCTCGCGAGGTTGTTCTTTCCTTGTACTGTTCATCATCAGCCCCTGATGCAATCCACACACCACAAACTAGAGTAGGGTATTACACCACAACGCTGGCCCGAACTAGTATAAACCTTGCGTCTCTTGTGTTGTTCATCGTATAGCCTAAATCCTTTGCGAGACTTCGATACGTGAGCCGGTAGGGGAAAGATCTCCACGCGCACCCCAGTGTTCGAACCTCAAGGGTCTGCCGGAACCCACAATCAGACAAACACGACCACGCATTCCGTTCCGACCCAGCCGGTTGGCTGCCACGCGTTCTGTTGCCTCCCGATGAACACGACGCATTCCGTTGCCTCCCCATGAACATGACACATTCCGTTGCCTCCCCATGAACACGACGCATTCCGTTGCCTCCCCATGAACACGATGCATTCCGTTGCCTCCCCATGAACACGACGCATTCTGTTGCCTCCCCATGAACACGACGACGACGTTGTTTCTCTGTTCTGACCCATCCATGTACACGAGCCCTGGCCGTACATATGCACGAGTAGGCGTTCGAGACCCTGCACGTATGTACGTACGTGGCTGTATTTTCTTTCTTGCACCCTGGCCGCAGTACATACGTGTACATGCTACGTGCGCGCCTCTACTATGACACGTGCGTGCATCTACAAAGACCAGTATATACGTACACGTTCACGACCAGAATGACAACGCTACATATGCTTCGACCAGGTGGGTCCCAACTATCAGGCACTTCCTTGCTTGCGAAGATGTAGCTGGTGGGTCCCAGCAGTCAGGGGGGCAAATCATTTTGGTTTTTTTGCTCGGACGCACTTCCTTGCGTGCGAAGGTGTAGCTGCTGGGTCCCAGCAGTCTCGGGGGCGAATCATTTTTTTTGTGCCTGGATGCACTTCCTTGCATGCGAAGGTGTAGCTGGTGGGTCCCAACAGTCGGGAGGCGAATCATTTTTTTTCGACGCACTTCCTTGCGTGCGAAGATGTAGCTGGTGGGTCCGAGCAGTCAGGGGGGCGAATCTTTTTTTTCCAGACGCACTTCCTTGCGTGCGAAGATGTAGCTCGTGGGTCCCAGCAGTCAGGGGGCAAATCATTTTTTTTCGTGAAATACGATGGCCCGTACGATGGGTCCCTGCTGTCAGGTGGAGGAATAATTATTTTGCACGTAATAAGGAGGCACTTCCTTGCAGTTGCCGTGGACCCGGCTATTAGCCTCTCCACGTATAGTCCACATCCGATGGAAGTAGTTCCTTGACCACGTTGACCATGCCGCGCCAAGAGAACCAAGGGGGTGGACGACGGTGAGGCCTAGGAAGGGGACGACGCGGAGCCGGGGAAGACGCGACAGTGGATGCACACGCAGAGAGGAGTACGAGGGTTCACTGGTTCGGCTGCCCTGCCGTTGATGCAGAATAACAGGGGGTGTGGGTGAGTGGAGGGATGTCCTGGCCAGTGGTGGGAGTAGTAGGGGCCGGTGAGGCCTCCATGGCAGCACAGCCGGCCACGGGAGGCAGGAGCAGGAGGCACAACCGGTGCTGCTTTGGGCGACTGGAGCAAGAAGACCAGAGGTTGAAGAAGCACGACGACCGTTGGATGGACATCATACAGTCACTGCAGCTAGAATCGTTTATATTGACTAAGTTGACAAAGCCCTTGGTACGTCAACTTAGTAGGCCCACAGGTCAGCTTCCAAAATGGTGCGCCCCAGATGTCAGGGGGAGGAATCATTTTTTGGGCGGGTGAAGCTAGAATATCCAAGATTGAAGAAGAAGCACGGCATCCGTTGGATGGACATCCAACGGCCACAGCTGCTAGAACCGTGTGTTGACTATAAGTTGACAAAGCCTTGCATACGCGTCAACTATGTTTTTTAGGGGACGCGTCAACTTAGTAAGGCCAGAAGTGTGTGGCAGAGAACTTATTGCCCATTTGAGATTTGTAAGAATGTGTAACCCATTTTTGAATTCTAATGGAATTTACTACAACCCATTTACAGTTTGTTAAAAGTACAACCCATTTCAACCAACCGTTCAAAACAGAATTCAATGAAATTTCCCACATTTTGATGGGATCCGAAATATTTTTATCCTGAAATTTCTAGTCAGATTAAATACAATTTCATTATAAATTTATATTACGTAAAAATCCAATGAAACATTGCACTCGCAACAATTAATGAAATTAAAAATTTCAATATCCAAAAATAATATTTTATAAAGTAATCATGTGTTTGGTGCATTTTTTTATAGTTACTGCCTAGTTTTTATAATTACATCCCATTTGTTATTTCTTAAAGCCCATTTTCTTGTTAAGCCTAATGCATCCCTCCTAGGAAAGATTTGTAGCCCAGCAGGGCGGAGAATAACAACTTGACCTTGCCTGGGTATTCCTAAAAAAAGTATAGCTGGGCTAGCCATTTTCAGCTTGAAAAAGATTAATATCTGAGCTGGATATCTGGCCTGGGCTAGACGGGCCACAACCCGTCCAGTTAATACCTGCAGCGATGTTTTCGTTGTTGTTCAGAGGAGAAAAATTAATATCTGGGCTAAACATCGAAAAACTCTGCAGTGCTCACACCTCAAAAACACAAATACTGCTCAAGCTGCTTGGTCCCAGCTGTCGGCCGCTTCTTGTGAAATTCTCTCGTTTACTGACTACTCCTTCCTTTCCGGTTTATAGTGCTCAATTCAAAAATCTCACCAATCAAGGTAGATGGAGAGTGGTGGAATACTTTTTGTAGTTTTGCAAAAGCACCTAATTAATGCTCTTGTTATCCTAAAAAATATGTTTATCAATGCATTAATTGCAATACATGCATGCATACATGCATTGGTCAATTTTCTCTTAATACTTGCATGCAATGATTTAATGCACCTTGGAATCTGAACATGTGATGGAAAACAACCAAATTGCGCCTTATAAAATGGAAAAACTAAAATTTTGAGATAAGCCCTATAAACCGGAAAGGAGGGAGTACATAGGTTGACAATGGTGTGGGACCGTGATGACAGGAAACCAGGAGGAAGCAAAACTAATTATAGTTATATATATATATATAATAAAGGAGGCACTTGCGTACATGAGGCTATGGACCTGGTGGGTCCCCATTGTCATCCTCTCCAAGTAAAGTCATCTCCCCACCCGCGCGTGCTTTCCGCCCGAAACAGTCAGCGCCGCCTGCCCCGCTTCCCGGTGCAGGCGATTGCTCCGCCTTCAAACGACACAAGTGTCGTCCGTCCGTCCATCTGCCGCCCACATTAATGATACGCGGTTGCCGAGGCGGCTACTCCGGCGCCACACGTCCGTCCCTCCACCCGCCCACCATTGCTATATAAACTGCTGCACCGGCCATAGCCGCAGTCATCCGCATCTGTTCCCTTTCTCCTGTCCACACCACTACTGCCCACCATGGCTTCCTTGCGCTCTAGCGCTCTTCGGGACGGGCGTACGACGGACCACAAGGAGATGGCAGCCATTGCTGCCGACCGGCTGGCCGGCAGACAGCCGGAGGACGACGACATCCCAATGGAGAACATGGTAGTCAGCGATCCGGCGCCAACCCCCTCCTCCGCGCCATCCTCTCCAGTGCATTACACCATGACCATTGGCGAGGCCCGTGCCCAATATATGGACAGGGTGAGGAAGATGCGTGAGGAGCAGTTCCGGGAGGCGCAGGCTGCCACCGCCTACAACCACCATCTCCTCCAGGAGCACCTGCAGGCGGAGGAGCAGATCACCACGGAGCGGGCGGAGCAGGAGGCGCTACTCGATCGTACCGCTCCGCCCGCAAGGGCCGCCTCGAGCACTGGCGGTACCGCATGCGGGTGGCGGAGGCTACGGCTGGCTACAAAGAGGCTAGCAAAGAGGGCGATAAAGCGGGCAAGGCGCTGTTTGGCGAGACCGAGGACAAGGCAGAGGACAATGCCGGCTCCGACGAGTCCCTGCTCCGCTAGCGTCGACGAGACCCTGCTCCGCCGAGTCCCCGCAGCGCCAACAACGAGGCAGAGGACACCGCCGGCTCCGCCGAGGCCTCGCCCCTCCAACAACAAGGTAGAGGACATCGCCGGCTCAGCCGAGGCCCCACCCTGCCGGCAACATGGGGGATGATTTCCACCGCTCTGCTGAGGCACCGTCCGCCGGCAACGAGACAGAGGACATCGCCGGCTCCGCCGAGGCCCCGCCCCGCTGCCAACGAGGCCACACCACACAAAAAATGAGGAAGAGTAGAACACGGTAGGTCGTCGCCACTCGGGTCCAAGTAAGGCCACCGCTGCTACCCTCCGGTTGAAGCCAAGCTAGGTGGGTTGACCATTGATGGCCGGTTAGCATCTTGGCGGCGATGTGGAGTCGGAGAGCTGCGCTGGAGAAGAACGCTGGTTCTACTTAACTGCTGGTGCAGTTGTCTGACTGACACGTGGGTCCAATAGGCCACATGTCAGTTACGCAACTGCACCTGCAGTTAAGTCACTGAAGCTTCTGTCCGGCTCAGCGGGACACAGGTGGGTAGCTTCGGTTAATTAATTATACCTCCAGCGCACCCCTTTTTAGTTCAAGAATGTATGAAATGTAATGAAATGCATTTTTATATGAAATCTGACCATGTATGAATGAATTTATATTGATTAGTTCAAATTCCTGTATCACTGGCATTGGATGAACATGCAAAACAATACGTACTAGCATTATTCCCAGGGTGATCACCTCGTTTGCAGCAGTTTCACATGTACTCCCTCTGGTCCTTTCTAGTCTACATACAAGTTTTGTCTACAGTCAAAGTATCTCTACTTTGACCAATCTTATACAAAAAAGTATGCACTTTCACAATGTGCGAAGTAAAAAGGAACAGAAGGAGTACAAAGAGTTTGAGCAGCTCTTTAGCGTTTCTGTACATTGCAATCAAACACACATGCCTGGCAATTCATAGAGAACATTCAAAACAATCGATGATTATGCATCTCAGTGACTCACATGTCAGAGGCAATATTTACTTCACAACTAAAGAATAAATAAAAAATTGATCAACACTGCTGACAGCAAAGGGCGTCCCATTCAAAAATATCAAATGCATGTCTTGCTAAAATCAATGAGCAAAATTTGACAAGGTTGTCCCATTCCAAAATATCAAATGCCTACGATTGTGGAATGGGCAGGGTTTGCCATCAGTTCGGACATTGGCATGGCACCTCGTGCTAAATAAACCAGCTGTTCTTTTGTGTAGTTCCACCAAAATCAACCAAATTCGCGCGTAGCTTGTATGATTTCGCCCTTATATGTTGCAACGCTTTGAACTTATCGACACCTCCTTTCTTGTGGTGGAAATGAATGATTCGATGTATTCATGAACATTTTGTGCAGTTCCCATTGAAATCAAGCCGAGCACCCCTGTTTGCACAAATACAAAAAAGTGATTAGTATAAAGCAAACTGTACTATGAATTGACAGTTTCAATAGGCACATACATGGTCCATGTAGAGCACACTTTTGAAAAAATGGAACTCACCAGAAAGAATCCAAGAACATTGTACTCGCGCATCACAGCAAAAAAATGGAGATTTGTCAGTCCTTCTGAGCTGAAGTTAGTTTGGTCTTGTGGGGAGTAATGTAACCATCCTTCAACTGCTCCTTCTGATGAGAAGATAGACAGGGCTTCTTCATCCTGGCATAATCGGAACTAGTCACTTCACGTACTCCATATTCTTCTTCACAGGAAGATGATCCTGTTGTGCAAAGACAAGAGGACTACTAAATGCTAGCATCCCTGTTTGCTCAAAAAAAGGAAGGAAATATTTAAAACAACACAGATGAAGCACTTCTCAAGGACAATACCACCTTTTCATGACAGTATCTAAACAGTAGCACAACACCAATAGAGATAACAAAGCTCAATCATATGGATGAAATCAGTGGGCGAGTACCAACCTTTGTCAGGAAGTTTATTGTGTAGAGCATACAGATGAAGCACTTTTCCGGAACCATCTGTTGCTATCTACGGTGGTGGCCATGCTTACTATATACTCCTCGATTAGTTTAATGTTTCCAACATCTTCTTGTGCAGTTCCACTAAAATATATGGTATCTTCAAAGAAGATCCCTGTTTGCACAAGTAGATATAATTACGTATTACATTAAGAGTGGCATCAAATCAGTGGCAAAACAGTTGCTCGTTCCAGCCATAAAAATAAATTAAGATGCAAAACTATATCATTACTTGTGTCATCATAGTTCCAGTGCTTCATTACAGCACCGGGAGTTGATTTTTGTTTTTCTTCCACTCGTTCTTCCCCTTCATCACTTGGTTCAATAACAGACAAGCTTCGCCTTCAATGTAAGATTCGGCATGTCAATTAGGGAGCATAAATATGGTACTAAACTTAATTTTCTAATGAAAGTGGCAAAATACAGGCCAGCAGTTGTGAAATATCCTTACCTTACCTCAATGGGATATTACAGTGCACATACAGATTGGAAGTCTTGTCTCCATTTGTGCAGTTCACTAAAATCAAGCAACATTATCGTACAAGTAGCACAACATATGAAAGCACACTGCAGAATCATGTGAAAGAAGGCTAGTACTGACCTCTCATGATGCGGAATTCAAACAACTCACAAGAAGAAGATCTGAACCAAATTCGCCTTAACAGATAGGAAGTAAGATCTCCTCTTGTGCAGTTCAACTAAGATCAAGCAATCAACAACGTTGTCGGTGTGACATTTTGGTTGAACTGCACAAAACACTCTTAAAACAAAAGTGTTTTGTGCAGTGCAACAAAAGGTCACAATGGCAACAAGGTGAAGTAGATAACCCTATTTACACAGAGGTGCAAAGGAAACAATTAGTGGTCAATAATGGTGGATGACACAGAAGCCAACAAAAAGAAGCATCTACCTTATCTAAATGGGAAAGAAAGCAAGACAGTAGCATTTCTCAAACGGTGGCATTGATTAATATTAACATAGAGATTATATTAACAATAAAATTCGTTAAACATGTAATTTGCTTTTAACTGTGGCATTGCATCAACTTTCCAGCGACATTATTAGAGGGTGTTTGTTTATAGGGACATTTTGGTGTAGGGACTAAAAAAACTCCGTGTCAGTCCCATCTAAACCAAACATGAGGGACTTTTAGGGACTAAAAGTGGGCATTTGGGACTAAAGAAAGAAGACCCCGAGGGAGTCTTTTTGGGACTTTTTCCAATAGTTGCCCCTGCCACGCATCGCACCTTGTCTCTATTAGTTCATTACTAGGGGTAACATAGTCTTTTAGCATGTCATTTAATAACCTCTAGTCCATGTTTAGTCCCTGGAACCAAGCAGGTAGGGACTAGGGACTTTTTAACCAAACAGGGCCTTGGATTAACAACAGCTAATGAGTTGCACGGGACAGTGGACTCACCAGCACCATGTGCATCTACCGATGTACTGTGGTCATGCACAGTCTGTTGAAACAAATAACAAACAACCAAGGAGCATATTTGTGTTGGTCCCAGTTTTGTTATCTTTAGACACGTTTTCCTATGTGAGTACAACAAATCTAGTCCTGCTCAAACTCTACAGCCTTGTCCCTTCCTTTCCTTTTTGAACTAGTACTTTTGCCCCTTCCTTTCCTCTTTGAACCATGTCCTAGATTTATGCGATACAACTTTCCCCACTACTTTCCCCCATTCCTTTCCTCTTTGAACCATGTCCTAGATTCATGCTATACAATTTTCCCCTGAATTTCCTCTTTGAACCACGTCCTTGATTCATGCTATATACAACTTTTCCCACTCCTTTCCTCTTTGAACCACGTCCTAGATTCATGGTATACATGCAGCTAGAGCAATACATGTGGAGTAAGTAAATTATACCTTAAGGTTCTTGGGGTGTGGTTCGGTGGGCGACAGGACATCGGCGAAGAAGAAGGGGTCGGAGGCCCTCCCGTGCCACTGCTGGGTGGAAAGTGAACAACTGCGCCAGTAGTGGATTCCCTCCCTTGCCGACGGTGATAGTTTTAAGACTCCTTCCCTTCTCGGGGGACGGATCCTTCCGGCTCTCTGAGCAGCAGTGAGGGGAGAGAGAGGCCAACAAAGTCTTGTTTAGATCTAGAGAGGGCGAGAGAGTGTGAAGAGAGCAACTACAAGCGCTGAGGCTCCAGCGGGAGAGGGCGAGAGAGTGTGAAGTGAGCAACTACAAGCGCTGAGGCTCCAGCGTGTATATATATACTGGAGGGAGAGAGTGAAGCATGAAAACCCTAGAAAACATTTTGACCAGTCAAAGAATCCTCCTAGCACAAATTATGCTCAAGTGTAGTTATCGAACCCGAGACCTCAAGTTTGATGAGCGAACAGGCTAACCAGCTACACAACCCTCCCGTTATGTTCAACAAGAGGAAAATAACCTTTTATACATTCCTGCATTCGTGTGACAAGCATGCCGTGTTTTTTTGTGTGTGTGGGAGTCATTGGGATTTCAATCATAATCGTGTCATGTGGCTTTGGTGGTAAGACTATCCACAGTGGTGCAGAAATAATGCAGCCTTAGTCACCTTACCTCTCTCCACGTAGTACGTTGGGTCCCACCAGTCAGAGGGTGAACAAACAAATTAATAAGAAAAATTAAAAGCGCCAGCGGTGTATCTTACCTCACACATCTCGCTACTGCTCGAGAACACTGTCCAATTGATCCCTTTGTTTGCTCACGTACTATTTTAAGTGAATCCTTATTATAACATGCACACAAATTTTGGGCACTTGTATTCGACTTAAGTTAGTGTGCCACCGTATCTCGTATACTCCCTCCGTCCGGGTTTATTAGGCCTCTTGGCATCACAAGCATGTCACTTTTTATAAGGCCTCGCTTTGGAAAGATGCATGCATGCAACCATTTCATTGGTTGCATTAAAAGCCATTGTTGTTGGTGCCATGGCTGGGAAATTAATACACTTCATGCGTACTTTTTCATTGGTTGCATGCATGTGAGAGAGTGCATTGGAAGTGGAATGGAAGAATTAATATGAGCAAATTACTATGTGTCTTGTTCTAAGAGAAGTTGTCTTTAGGCCTAATAAACCCGGACGGAGGTAGTACTTACTACTCCCTCCGTCTAGGTGTAATAAGTCACGTTAGAAGGTGCAACGGGACCAAGGTGTGTGTGTGTGTGTGTGTGTGTTTGTGTGTGTGTGTGTGTTTAACAGCATGTGTGTGTTAGAGAGAGCGACAGATCGACCTACTCCTACAGAGAGATGGTGTGTATTGTACGATTTTAGCCACGAGAGTCGGTGCATCCTCTCATTTCCGGGCGTGTCCTATAGGGACATCCGGACAGCAGCCACGCCCGCTCCTGACCAGCCTGGCCCACCCAAAGCCCCTCCATCGCCCGCGCGCGCTTCTCGTCCGAAACGGTCAGCGCCGCTCCAAAGAATCGGTGCTGCATTCATGCCAGGGTAGAGCGAACGCGACCTCTCACTGGCGCAAGAGTGATGGTTGCTTCGTCCGTCAAACTTACTGCTGGGTCTATGTGATTTGTGGGCTCATTGGTCTCTATTATAGAGGTGGTAGGACTGCTGGATGTCCCACGCTTTCGGCGAAAGGAGGTACTACTACTACTAGATTACAATTTTCTCCATTCTTACAGCAGAGGCGTGCAAGAGCAGTGAAAACATGCAGGCTCAGTGATTACATGGCCCAACTCACACTATCACCGTGTGACACCTAACTCTTTACATAGTACTCCTCCGTTCCTAAATATTACTAGATGAGTCCCCGCGCGTTGCCGCGGAACAACGGTATATCTCTCTGCGCAAAATTATCGATTTCATAGAACTAAAAAAACTCTATAACCGCATGACAAATGTGGTAGCCAAACTAAATAAACTCCCATCATCATTTAGATCATCCCACGTAAGGAAAAAAGATCATCCAACTCCTACTGCATAATGGTATTATATTTTTCTTTTTGACATGTTAATGGGACTTAAAAGCTCACTTACATGAATGCTACGGGTGCATGCTTGCATGCAGACATGTTGATGTGATTTAAAACCCACTCACATGCATGTGCCACGGCATTTCTGCATGCTTGCATGTGGCTTAGTGCGGAGCCTCTCAACGTCTAGATCAGACGTCTATTATGGACTTATTTACTTCATCTAACGGCTACATCAATTTTGATGATGTGGCTCAAGGAGAGGATAGAGAATTCCTAGTAGTGGGGGCTAGCTATTACTAGTAGATAAGTCTTTGTAGAGATTCGACTAGGTGAACTACATACGGAACAAAATGAATGAATTTACACTTAAAATGCATCTATATACATCCGCATGTGGTTCATGGTGAAATCTCTACAAAGACTTATATCTAGGAACGGAGGAAGTACTAGTTTAGTACGTACTATAATTTATCAGCGAGATAAATTTGTACAATGCTATGAAGCTTCGAGCTCCTATTACATGTATCTTGCATCCAAGGTTGCCCGTTGCAACATTTCATCAAATACAAAGGAGACTAACATGCATGCTATTGCATCTCAATGATTGACAGATTATAGCAAATATGTACTCCCTCCGTTCCAAAATAAGTGTCTCAACTTTGTGCAAACTTTAGTACAAAGTTGTACTACTATTAAAGTTGACACTTATTTTGGAACAGAGGCAGCTTCAGAAAAAAAACCAATCCATGCAGTCCCTAGCCCTTGAACCGTGAACCTTGACTAGACTTCAATTTGCTGGCAACGTTCGAGCTTCCTAATAAATGAAGTTTGCAACCTTTTGACCATCGGATCATTTTGTGCAGTTTCACCAAAATCAAGATGAGCATCCCTGTGGCAAAGAAATTGAAGAAGCGTGATTAGAATAAGATTACTGGGACTAGTTGATGAGACATAAACTCATCACAAATACAGTACGTAGAAGCCAGTAGAGGTATGTGTGGGGGCAAAGAAGTAGAGAAATATCCACAGGGTGTGATGTGGGCAGCTGGAGCAGTGGTGCAAGTCGGCTGTAAAGGGAGTTGTACCTGAGGGACGTAGCTCAACCTTGAGGAGGGCGGCGGGAGGCGGCAACTGCCCCTGTCGCGGCAGCAAGCAAGGGACGAAGGCAACCTCACCGGCTTTGTTAGAGAGAACGGCGGGGACCCCTGATTGGGACGTGCCGACAGTGGGTTTTCGCCGTCGGCGATGGCCACCGCATCTACACTAAGCATCCACCCCTTCCCCAAGCGGATGTGATCCGCCGGGATGTTAGAGATGTGGCCATAGTCGTTTTGTGTGAGAGAGTGTGAAGAGAGCAACCCCAGCAAGCAACACTGTAGGCTGGCCCGTCCTGACTATGTATATAGTGGAGCGGTTTCCTTTTCTCTCCATATGAACCTATCATATTGCATACGTGCCACTCAAGAAAAAAACTTTATTTATAAATGACGCGGCACCTACTACTCGTTCTCCTATAACCTTGCGCTTGGCATATCCAAAATATTAACCTTGCGATTGGCTCTTCGCCTCTTCGGGAAGTCGAGCAATAATGGTAGTGCAGTATATATCATTCTGGCTATATGAGACCGAATGAATTGCTGCACATCCACCACATGGGCGAGGGTCGAGGGGCGAGGGAGAGTGCTACATACGGAGCAAAATGAGTGAATCTACACTCTAAAATACGTCTATATACATCAGTGTTTGGAGTATGTACTAGTAGTTCATATTGAAATCTACTAAAGGACATATATATTCCAAACAATATGATATAATCTCTATAACCAAGGTAGTAGGGATGAGGAGTAAACGGAGGGAGTAGTAAATTTTTCTCCTCGTCCTGTGAGCCACCGCGCACATAGGCAAGGGAGCGGGCGTAAGGCGGAGCAAGCTTCACCTCATCCTGCGAGCCACCGCGCCCGTGGGCGGGGGAGACAACGTACTAAGCAAGCTTCTCCTCGTTCTGCGAGTGGACAGGACACATCAAAAGTACTCGAGTGTATAGAGCCTTGCCTCTAAGGTAGGCCCCACATGGTTTGCCTCTTTTTTAACATAACACGTCAAGTCACAATTTGTTTGTTCACCCGTGGTAGACGATCCTCCCTCCACCAAGTGGACAACCAATACACGTGCCAAATCACCACGTGGGCTGCCTTTTTCGTACAGAAATGAGCTCCACCGTGTACCCGCGTGGGTGTGGTTGGGAAAGAGACGGGAGTACGTGCGCCGTGCATGCACCTCTTCTCTTCGTGCACGCCCCCCACCTATGTGGGTGTGTGTGAGAGATACAAACCGCGTTCGTGAGTGTTTTTTGTTTTGGGGTGGGGGTGGGGGTGGGGTGGGGGTTGATTTCGTGAATTATTTGTGGGAATATGTGTCGATGACATCTCAAACAAAATTTTGCATGCAGTGTGTGTGAAATGGAGGCCTATCCATATCATACATAGAGGGTCGGGCAATCCACGAGAAGAGAGGGAGGGGTCATAGCTATCGATAGAGTCGAAGAGAGGATCAAGTGGGTGGGTACGAGATCGATGAAGAGAGCGATCGAAATTGTGTGTGTGCAAGTCAAAGATATAGGGTGACTGGCCTACCGGAATGTTAGAGGGCACATGTCAAGTTTGTGTGTGGCAGGGAGACATGACTAGAGCACTCGATGTATCGATGTGTGTGGGGGGGGAGGGGGGTGGGGGGAGGGGTAGGAAGAGGCCTAACTATAGAGGTAGAACGACTCGTATATGTGTTGAGAAGGAGAGACCCAGCTATGTCTTGAGGGAGATCGGTCGACATCCATACATAACTGAAGGACGGGAAATATGATGGGACAGAGAGAGAGAGAGGAGAGAGAGAGGGAGGGAGAGGGAGGGAGAGGGGTAGAGTGCTGGATGGGTGATGGAGTTGCTTCTTGGAGATGGTGGGAGAGGCCTACTAGACAAACTGAGGGTGGAACTGCAATGTTATCAATAAGAGTGGGGATGTGTTTCTGTGTGTGCCTGTGTGTGATAGATCTGTCAGGACGCATCCATGGATGATGAAGGGGAACCATGTGTTTGGTAAGCAAACCTAACTAGATCGGTAGATCAATTGTTGTTTGTCGGAGGAAGGGAGAGACACAACTAATGAGGTAGATCGAGCGACGTGTGGGTAAAAATGAGTTATAAGGACCTAGCTAGCTATATGTATAGCGAGAGATCGATCGGTGTACATCCATTTGTTAGAGGCAAATAAGGCCCAACGAGACGGATATACAGAGAGAATGGTGCTAGGAGGTGGTGCGAGAGGCCCAATTACTAGCTAGATAGGGGGAGGAGTGTGCGGTTGTGAGATCGATGAAAAGAGGGGCGAGAGTTTACACGTGTGTCTGACCGTATGAGAGACACGAGGCAAGGACACATAAAGGAGGAGATTGAAGGTGTGTGTGTATGTTGTAGGCAGGCATCGCTGGAGAGGTTTATCAATCGGTGTGTGTCGGAAAGGAGTTGTGGAGACTCTGGGAGAACGACCTAAATAAAAAATGAATGTGCCTGGTGGATAGAATGCCGAGGGAGGGGGAGGCCGAGGAGGGCGTGTGCATGCACGAGAGAAAGTTAGTGGTAGCTACAAAGGTTAGAGGATTGTGTTGGTGTTAGAGACTAAGAAAGATCATAATTTGATATGAAAGCAGATTCATATATTTGAATAGGAGATCGTAGTGTTTTAAACATTGCATGCATGAATATAGCGGTGATACACGTGTTGTGCACATGTTATACCATAATGTGATAATGCATGGCGTTTGCAACTCACAGCTAAATACCAAACAATCTAAACCATACTATACATCAAACAATCTCACATTTTATTTGAATTTGTGATAATGTGTGGTGTTTGCAGCTTACAACTAAACATCGAACAATCTAAACAATACTATATATCGAACATTCTCACATTTTATTTGAATTTGTGGTAACATGTAGTGTTTGCAACTCACATCTAAATACTTGTAGGTGTAGGGGGCGGGGCACCATACATAATGTGATAAACACATTATACATATGAGACATGGTTTAGATTATGAATATCTAGCTAGAGCTAGAAATGTAATGTGATTTGAAATCAAAATAAAGTGGACTCAAAAAATCTAGTTCGAGTTCATATAGTACACATAGTTCATATGTAACTCGAGACTAATCCTGTGTTGTGCTGTGAAGATAATACACAAACGATGGTTTAACTTGACAATAATGATGATTGTAGATCTTATTAAAACAGAGAAACGAATTCAAATGCTTTGACTTCACAACAATCATTACTGTAGATCTTATTCAAATAGAGAAACGAATTCAAATTTAGTTCATATTGAAGCGGTAGTATATATGTTTGGAATGCACTAAAACATTCATTTGAGTAGTAGGTTGCATGCATTATACACGTAGCAAAATATTTTAATTGAACATAACATGAATTCAAAGTTTTGAATGACATTTGTAGTGCGCATTGATTTGGTATAGTACACGTTAGGATTGTCTGGAAATTTCAACCCGTGCCTTGTTAGCCTGAAATATTTAAGATATATCTTTGTCTCATTGTGCTCCGACAACTCCCTCCATCTCAACCAGTGCCTTGCTATTCCGAAATTACAATGCGCGCGAAAACTCCCACCTCCTGTGAAATCCCGGCACGCGAAATGCCCGTGGTACCCCTGAATCGAAAGAACCGCCTCAAATCGATGGGGGTACTTCCGTAACATACCCCACATTTCGGACAAGCGCGTCTCTAAGCCATGGTTCCCCACTGCCATCCCATCCGCCCACCCATTCGTACACCGAGGCCGCGAGGACCCGCGACGAAACCCCACACCCTGCTCTGTCCGCCACCCAGCCGGAGCCTCTTCCCCGGCGACATCGTCCACAGCAACACCTTGACGTCCCTCATCCATCGTATTGGATGAGGATCCGTCATCGATCCCATCGTCCCGCCGGTTCAGCCACCCCATCCTCAACCTCCAAGAAGCTGCCCCGACGTTCCCCTCGTCTTTCGCGCCACCTCCATTCCCACACCGCCATCTTCACCTGCACCACAAGAAGAGCATCATCATCACCATTTCCTCGGATGAAGGTGCGGCCTAATCGGCGCCACCAAAGAGGTTGTACACTAATCGCCACATTTTCTTCTTGATTCGATCTCACGGTGCTACCGGTGCTCGGTCCCGGGCCGACACAGCGTGGCTCCATCGACGGCGGCATCGCCAGCCACTTCCTCCACTATGTCGCTCCCTCGGCGGCGATGTCCACATCAGTAGGAGCTGCTGCTGCTTTAGCTCTCGCTCGCGCTACTGCTCTACTCTTGCTCTTGGTCCCCTGCCTGGTCTGCTCTTGCTATTGCTCTTGCTCGCGCTGCTGCTCTCACTCTTGCTCTTGCTTGCGATGCTGCTCCGATTTAGCTACACTTCAGTCGACTGAATCGACTTTTGGG
>NC_041391.1:534367501-534419655 GCF_002162155.2 Triticum dicoccoides | reverse complement strand
GTGGGGATTGCCGGAGAAAAAGCTCGGCACGGGGTAGGGGGGGGCTAGAGGGATGGCCGGGGCGGCGGTGGACCGGCGGTGGGGAGTGGTTTCGGGGCAGGTGGGGCGGCGCACCACCGGCCGCGGGCGGTGGGGGGCTGCTGTTTGGCCAGTGGTGGCTGGTGGCTCAGGGGGGTGGAGGTTGAAGATGAACCGCAGGCCCTTGATTTCGTATCCAAGGGCTGCAAAATCGACTGACCAGAGATGAAAAAGTGAGTCGACCGACGTGTAGCCTCACCTTACTAGTGCGTTCAGTTTCGACAGCAAAATTCAGTTTCGACAGCAAAATTCAGTTTCGAGAGTTAAGTTCAGTTTCGACAGTTAAGTTCAGTTTTGACAGTTAAGTTCAGAGATGAGCGGCTGATGTATTTTACATCTAGCACTTTGTGGTTATGTATTTTACGTCATGTATTGGGGATGCTATTAGAATTCCACTCAGGTTAATGTTGTTCGTTGTCTCTCTTAACCTGCTTCAACCTCGGCGTCGTACAACTCACCGGAGCTGCTCCAACGACGAACCCCTCCATCACACCGGAGCAGTACCTCAGGCTCCATCTCCAGACGCCTAAGATCTTCTTCCCCTCCTCTGACAGCCAAGTCAGCCGAAGCATCCTCACCGGCCAACCCAATCACGCTGAGATCGACATGGCTTCGCCAAAGAGGTTGTACACTTGTTGCATCTCTTTTTTACTCTACATGTTATATATATTGTCCACTGAGCACACATATTTGTTCCTTTAGTGTCTCCTTGAAAGAAAAAAACGTAGGAATTTTAATTTTCACTTGTCCTCCTTTTCAAATTCCTATTCATGAAGCACAAGACTAAGAGATAGTAGCATAATAGTATTATAACCGTACATTTTCTTGTGGTTTGACTTAATCTCACCATGCTTCTTTGCATCCTGTGATCTTCCAATTGTTGTGAATCAAACACCCAGATTGGCAGAAATCCTGTGTTTTTAAATTCTTTGTTTTGCACGTGCATTCCTATCCTATTCCTGTCTATTTCCTATCCATGCATTGTTGGAATCCTCCAATTCAAATGAGCCCTTACAGAATTACTTCTCTTACAGATAGTTGTCAAAGAAAACCTTGCGTGGTTTGTCCCGCTCCTGCTGCGCCGTCGTCCACCCCAACTCAGCTGCTCCAACGACGGAAGGGTCCAGCACAGCAGGGATCCGGCCTCCAGACTATCTTTCGCCGCCTCAGATCTTCTTCCCCGCCGCTGGTAGCCATGAAAACTGCATTACCATCATCAACCGAGCAAATGACCTCGAGGACTACACGGGTCCGCAAGAGAGGTCGCACTCTTTTGTGTCTGCTTATGTTTTTCATCGCTTAATATTACCTGCTACTTTATCATCTGTTCACCGATTAGACTCTGAGTCAGCTCCAAACTAATGGTCAAACATGAGTTTTTAAATGGTTGTGGGGTACATATCAGGGCCGCTATCAATAGTATCTATCTACTATCTGGTTAATCTCCGGTGTCTACTATGAGTTTCATGTTGGGTGGGAAACAGACAGTAAAGAAGCCATTATCTATATGTTTTAACTGAAGCCATTATCTGCTTGCTATTATTGGTTTTGGGTCTATCCACAGGTTGCTACCATCACTCTGGATTTCTGCATGCACTCCTTACATAATCTCACTATGTTTTATTTCTATGCATGACAGTTATTGTAAACAATGGAACTGAACATGTAGAGCAAAAGATACGAGCCTTGTGTGGCAATAAAATTTCATGCAGACGTCGCTCCATGGTAGGCGCAAAGGCAGCCCCCCTCCATGCATTTCGGATTGTAATCGAGAGGAAGATATCTGTTCTGAGGGGGATTCTGAAGGAGAAGACAACACCTATTTACCCCCTGAGGTCTTCGCTCTAACTTGGCATGCTAATGTTGGTTA
The DNA here is from genome assembly GCF_002162155.2 of Triticum dicoccoides. NCBI lineage: Eukaryota > Viridiplantae > Streptophyta > Magnoliopsida > Poales > Poaceae > Triticum > Triticum dicoccoides. The sequence goes on along the minus strand of NC_041391.1, from coordinate 534,417,707 downwards.
TATCATGCATATGGTGTCTTGCATTGCTTACTTTATACATCAAATATGTCATCTGCTTAGTTTAGACATCCTTTGTGCAAATGCCATCTGTTTAGTTTATTCATCGTTTATGTGAATTATGCAACGCCATCTTGTTTAGCCAGGCATCATATATGTGAATTTTGCAATGCCATCCTGCTTAGCCAGTCATCTTATATGTAAATTATATTAGGCCATCCTTTTTTCGTTACATATTACATTTCTCAACAATGTTAGTACATTCAACTGCTCTTCATGTGCATCAGCCATTTGACACGGTGATGGCCAATTCTGGAGTGAAAACAAGGTCTTCAGAGCAGACTATGCTATTTGACAAAGCGCATATCTCGTTGGTTACGGATAGCTACTCAGAGGAGGATTCAGAGACAGATGACCAGTCCTATCCCCCCCCCCCGAGGTGTATGCTCTAACTTGGCAGGGTTATGTTGCTCATATCATGCGTATGGTGTCTCGCATTGCTATGTCATTTGATTAGTTTAGACATGCTTTGTGTGAATGCCACCTGTTCAGTGTCTAATTACCATATATGTGAATTATGCATTGCCATCTTGTTGCAAGACATTATATATGTGAATTATACAATGCTATCTTGTTCCAAATGCATTATATATGTGAATTATGCAAAGCCATGCTGTTTAGCCAATCATCATGTATGTGAATTATATCATGCTATCATTTTTTTGTATTACGTGTTCCATTTGTCGACAACATTTGTATATTCAACTACTCTTCCTATGCATCAGCCATTTGAAGCGGTGATGGAAGTATCTGGAGTGAAAACAAGGTATTCAGAGCAGACAATGCTACCTACTGAAGCAGACATCTTGCTGGTTATAGAGAGCTCCTCAGAGGAGGACTCAGAGACTGATGACCAGTCCTATTTCCCCCCTGAGGTCTATGCTCAAACTTGGCAGGGTTATATTACCCATATCATGCATGTTGTCTTGCATTGCTTAGTTTTTACATCATATATGGATTGCCATCTGCTTACTTGCTTACTATATAAATCATATATTTGAATTTTATCATGCCATCATGTTTACATAGTACATACACATCATCTATCTGAATTATGGCATGGCAACCCATTTAATAAATACATCATATAGTTATATCATCTCATCCTGTTTAGTGTTTACAGTCATCTTATATTGAATTATGGCATTCTATCCGTGAATTATGGCATTGCAACCTATTTGATAAACACATTATATAGTTATGTCATGTCATCATGTTTACATAATCTCATATTTTTAACTATGTCTTTCCATCTTTTTTTAGTTAGCCATCATAATGTGAAATTGTGTCATGCTATCCTGTTTAGTTAGCCATCATATATGTGAAATTGTGTCATGCTATCCTGTTTGGTTAGACAACATAAATATGAATTATTTCATGCCCTCTTTCATTCCCCACTATCCATTGCACCTGTCTATCGTACAATGTCTATACTTTCAATTACTTTTCTTGTTTATCAGCCATTTGAACTGGAGAGCATGATGGCAGCATCTAAGGGAGTAACAACACGGTCTTCAGAAAAGATAGTGCTACCAGTTGATGCAGATAGAACCACGGTTGTACTTGCCCAAGGACCATATCCACCACACATAACCCAGACTCTCGCAGATTGTACCCCTACCCAGTTGGACACAGAACCAACTACACCCCTTCTAACCCCAACCCCGGCAGATAGTAACCCAGTTCCAGTTGACACAGCACTATCTCCACCACAGAGCACCCAAACACGAGCAGTTAGTAAGGGAACTGCAGTGCCCAAAGCACGAGGACCACCACTCCGAATCCCAACTCAACGCTTAAAGGAGAAGAAGATTTGTTCTCAGGTCAGGTTCTGTAGCTATGGTTCATACTCCTTTGCTCTTGCATTACTGTATTTACTCATACCAACTATTTTCAAATTTGAAGGATGGAATTGAAACTCCAATGGCGCAACAGGTATGTTTTAAACCTGTTTCTTTAACTGGTTTGCTGTTGTAACCTGCTCTATGTTGATTTCAGTTTCAATTGAATAAACAGTTATGTTCTCATGTCATGCACATTACAAGTGTTTTTATTGCTCTATAGTTACCCACACTTATATTCTGTCTATTCTGCTTTGTCTTGAACAAATATTATTTGAACTGTGTCTCTATCTTGATTTGGTAACAAAAACTAGAATGATATAGACCATAAAGTGACCATGGTACATAGATATATGTTTGTTTCATGCTGTTATCCTGTCCACTTTACTACTGAACTCATTTACTAAAATGAGTTTCATATACAACATGGTAAACATGTGATGTGTCTGCTTGTTTCTCTTTTATAATGTGGACAAAATATTGGAGAATAGTACCGCGTTATCCAATGGTAAAGGAAGTAATGCAGATAAGGTTCAAGATAGTGAGACATCCATATTGGTCTCCAAGAAAGCTGATAAAAACTATCTTGACGACAGTGAGGGAACCCAAAAGTCCTGTCTTGATGTAGTGTTCTAGTTACTAGCTGCTACTGCTGGCACAAGCTCTTCGAACTCGCTGCCTGAATCACTTTGTCTTCTTAAGTCTCAACTTCAAGTTGAAAGACATCGATCAGATGTGCTGCGACAGGAAGCTGAAGGACTGAGGAAGTCCCTGCAGAATTCAGATGCATATTTTCTGGTGCAACAGCAAGCGCTGCAGGATTTAAGCGCCAAACAAGAGAAAGTTAATAAGCTTGGTAAGCATCTTGCCAGCATTATGGGTACCCAGGATATTGTTTCTTGAGATCTTCTGATGTGGTTTCAGTTCTGGATTTGTTTTGCTGCGGTGTTTATTTGCGCTGGTTGCCAACTTTGACAACCAGTGTATATGATATGCTGCTTTGTTCCCTATATTTGCACTGATGGCAAACTTTGATGCCCAGTGGATGTAATATGTGTAATAGCCATGATAGCCTAGCGTTAGTTGCTTGCTTATTTATTTCCTTGTTGTCTTGTTTATTTGTTTGCTTGTAGTCATTGCAGTTCTTTTTCCGCGGTTAGCTAGTGGCTGCAATAACCTATTTTTAAAACTAGGCCACAATAACCATGGGCTAATATTTACTCTAGTGACACTGGGCCTCCTACTGGCCGTAGAAACAGTGGGCCTTCTACGGGCCGTAGAAATAATGGGCCTTCTACGGGACATAGAAACTATGGGCCTTCTGCGGGCCGTATCATCAATGGGCCTTATACGGGCCGTATGATTGATTGGCCAAACATGGGCCAAACAGACCGGATTATGGCCGTAAACGGACTAGAGTTGGAATCGTCCGTTCATGGGCCGACCATAACGGGCCATCGTTAATAGGCCGTATTTGATGATGCTATGAAAACGGCCCAATGTATTAACGGAACACAAACGGGCCGACTGTAACCATGGGCTGAATTTGGCCCACAAGCAGAAATTGACAGTAACGGGCCGTAAGTAAACGAATGCTGGAAATGAGCCCAAGAATAAATGGGCTCTGAGAAGGCTGAAAGATAACATGGGCTGGAAACGGCCCAACGGAATAACGGGCCGTTAATGGGTATAAAGTGATACATTGTTCATTATGGGCCAGTTTCACCACGGGCCGTTAATGGGTGTAAAGTGATACACTATTCACTACGGGCCAGTTTCACCATGGGCCGTTAATAGGCCAAGAGTTACATAGGGCCTCATATGGGCCGAAAGACGTCATGGGCCATACATGCGCCAGAAGTGAAAACGGGCTGGAGTCATATTGGATGGCCCAGATGACGCTACTGGGCCTAATTCGGATAGGGCGTAACGGGCCTTGGGTTAGCGGGCTGTAAATGGGCTATATGCGAATAGGCCGTTAACAGGCTTTCCATGGGCCGGCCCACCACCTTTTGACCAAGTCAAATGGGCCGGCCTTTTCACAGGAATGGGCCTCTGTTGGGCCGTGCCACGTGTCGACCTTTGTCGGTGTCAAAACCGGCGGATCTCGGGTAGGGGGTCCGAAGCAGTGCGTCTTAGGATCAATGGTAACAGGAGGCAAGGGACACAATGTTTACCCAGGTTCGGGCCCTCTCGATGGAGTTAAAACCCTACTCCTGCTTGATTAATATTGATGATATGGGTAGTACAAGAGTAGATCTACCACGAGATCAGAGTGGCTAAACCCTAGAAGCTAGCCTATGGTATGATTGTTGTTGTATATGTCTATCGACTAGCCTGGCCCTGGTTTACATAATGCACCAGAGGCCTAGGATAACAAGAGTCCTAGCCGAATACGCCGGTGGGGGAGGAGTCCTTGTCTTGATCGCCAAGTCTTGTGGATTCTTCCTTGTACGCGGTAGCTGTCCGGACTGGCCCATGAGTATACGGCCATGGGGGTCCTCGGCCCAATCCAACTGATCGGGAGACGACGCGTTGAGTACCCCCTAGTCCAAGACACCGTCAGTAGCCCCCTGAACCGGTCTTCAAGTTAGGGACGCTCCTCGATTCTTCCGAACTGTTCTTCATCCTTGGTTGCCGGTCTTGAAAACTGGTTCAACAAATCTTCTCATCTTCTATCTTGAGGATCGCCGAAATGCATTCGACGAGTTTACACGTCGGGTATCCGAGGAGCCCCTTTAAGTTTCTGGCCTTTATCAATGCCTGGTTATTTTTATGCCACACCTCGGGTTCGGAGTTGTTCCCGGGAGGCAGTGTCCTCTTGCGTCCGAGCTCTAACGCCAGACCGCATTCAAGGTATCTCTTGCAGCCGAGCACCAATGCCGGACTGCTTCCCGGCTCTAACGCCGGAATGTATCCGAGCTCCAACACTGGACTATGTATCTGAGATCCACTGCCGGACTGTATGCGAGCTCCAACGTTGGACTATGTATCCGAGCTCCAACGCCGGACTATGTATCCGAGCTCCAACGCCGGACTGTATCCGAGGTGTCGTAATCACCTTGGTTCAAAGGAGTTTGAAGGAGTTTAGCCAAGCTTAATGCCGGAAATGCCCTCTATGGAGCTAGCCACTAGCGCCCGAGCTTTATGCCGGATTGCTTCCGAGGTGGTGCACCTCCCCGAATGTGGGCCGATTTTCGTCAATATTTTTGATTGGTGCAATTTATTCTCTGCCGAGATACATAGCCAGTAGCCCTCAAGGTGGGTATCGGTCTAAAACCCGAGATGCACATGAAGGATGACATAAGACAGCTCATCCCCGTAGCCGCTGAGACTCGGGTTGATTTACCAAATCGGTCTGAGGATCAAGTCCTAGCTCGGCAGAATACTTCGGGACACAAAAAGTGGCGTGCTCAGTCCTCGAGACTCAGGTTGGGTGCGGCCGACCAACCTGAGGATCAAAATCTCCTTGGAAACTGTATTTGCACTTAAAATTTTCTGCATAGAACAGGCAATGCAGTAGCCCCCGAGACACTGGTCGGGTGGCAACACCAGATCAGGGGATCGATGTGCCCCTTTAATATTTGTAAATAATAAGCCCGAAGCCCAGTAGCCCCCGAGCCTTAATGCGGTCACGGGAGGCCGAATTAAGGATCGATATCCATAGTAAAATCACAAATTATGTGTGATGACTCTATGTATCCAAGTATTTTACGTCATTAATGCTCGGATCCGCATTGTACAAAACTTTGTTGACCGAGCATCGGCTTCCGACTCCTCGGCCAATAGCCGAGGAGTGTTTGTCCTACTTTATAAAGCCTTTATGAGGGCAAAGATTTACAACAAACAAGGCAATCTGGCCATACGGTTTTATAAACAAAGGTACACGGAGAGACATGTTATATTACTGTTTAACAGAAGAAATGTCTTCCAAAGAAAATAGTCCCGCTATTGGTTCATTTCTTTGGGTTGTCATGCTAAGCATGATCATGAAACCTCAGCTCCAATGTAATAGCAAAATATCGAGGATTTAGTTTGGGAGGCCAGTTAATAGCCCCCGGTAGTGTTCGGCGACAGTCGAGGTAAAGCCGTAAACACTTCGGCCATTGTTATGAATGGCCCATCGTTTAACGCCATCATCAGATCGCCGACCAGTTTATGCTTATTGTGACAGTCAGTTTTCGGCTTTCTCCACTGAGGTGCTTAACCATGTGAGCTGGAAGCACAATCGCAGTGGTTCTCTCTTTGCATACCTAGCCGAACAAAGCGGAACATAGGAGGCAAGCGCAGGAGCCGGGCAACCCAACTATTGACCAAAGACACAAATCGAAACCGATGCATATATAGCAATATCCGAGAATGTTTTTGCTGAATCTCTAAAGGTGTCTGGCATTGCACTGCGAGACTTGTGCTGAAAACACACAAATAGTTTAAAAGTACCATGGGCTCGAAAAGCCAAAAAACTTATTCAAAAGGTTAATGTCCGAACTAGATCAAGTGTTCGGTGCCAATCCGAAAATTGGACTTTAGAAAAAAGGTGCTTCTGTCGTGCTTTAACATGACACATCCTATCTCAAAACTTCAAGCGGGCCAGCCTACGGCTTCAACCTCCTATCCCGAAGGTGGAGTACTTCTTACTAGGCCAGTTTAGCAAACTAAACTCTAGCGGCTTTGAGAGAGAAATTAGGCTCCCCGGCTAGTGACCGCACACTTGTGTCGAAAAAAAGGAGTGATAAATAATAATAAAAACATTGCAACGACTAAGAAGAAAAACACTTATCGTAAAACGGCTCATATAAATTTAAGAGCCCCCAAGTGACTTGGGTAAAAGAATGATTGCATGTACCAAAGTACTTATATCATATCTATGTTCAACCAAACTTTAAACGCGTCTTAACCGACCGTCGGCTTCTCCCTCTTCGGTCAAGGACCGAAAAGTGTTATGTACTCCATCTGTCGAGAATATCGACGGTGTTTCCAATAACCAGGCAATCAAGCCATAATGCTGTAACAGACAAAGCGCGCTCAGGGAACTTATGCTATATTACTGCAAAGTGTAAGAAGCATCTTCGAAGAAAATAGTACCCCCACCGATACCTTTCTTCGGTGCTCATTGTTATTATGAGACTTGCGCAACAGATTTTTTGTACTCATGAGTTCCGTTGTGTGCCGACCATGATTGAAAACAATAAGAGCGCTAGCTTTTGGCTTCACCCAGTCTGAGGTCCAGCTCGGGTAACCCGATCGTGACAATCGCAGAGGTGCTCCCTTTACTGCCTAGCCGAACAATCGGGAACGTAGGGGTAAGCACAGGAGCCAGGCAACCCAGCCTGCAAATCGCTTAAGTCAATATGGTGCATATTGTGGCGTAATACACGAACAAGGAACAAAGCCGTACAAGTATAACCATATGCAAGAGGAAAAAGCTTCATGAAGGAAGCCCCCAAGTAAACGGGGTATTTGGATTTGCGCATCACAAACAAAGTTTGGACAAGGAAATTTTTACAAGCAACTTTTTTTTTCAAAAAAGTATAATGCTTGGTCGAGCCAAACACAAGTTAAAAATTTAAAACTTTGAGCATGAAGGCAACTTAGCTGGTTAATGTGTTCGGTATTGATGACGCGGTCCGAGCTTGATGCGGGACAAGGTTCCATCCCCCAAGCCAGTCCTGAGGTGGCGGAGCAAAGAGCTCGGCACTCCGAAGTGGTGACATAGCACGGTCAATGCAGGATGGCAGGGTGATGCCGAAGTCCCCGGCATGGGGTAATGAAGTGTTGACGAAGTCCCCCGTCCAGCCGAGGTGACGCCAAAGGATATAGTCCGGCTAGATCATTTTCCTGTGCACAAAAAATAATGCAAACCGGAGGTAATAGTAATAATAATAAAAATAAAAAATAAAAAAAATCGTTGCATAACAAATAATTTATGCAAAGTGAGTAATAAAAGAAATATGGCCTGGCGCCGAAGTCAATGTCGATGCAGGGCGGCGGCGTGATGCGGCAAGGGCATGGCAAGGCCTAAATTCATAGGTCTGTTCGAGTTCCGGATGCGGCGTTCACCGGACTATGTACGGAAACTGACCGAACCACCATGCGACCGTCGTTAATGCGGCCACCATTTGATAGACCTGCGTACATATGACAGACAAACCAGAGTAATAATTCATTGGAAAAAATGAACCCTAACAAGCAAAAAATACTAGGATTAATAGTACCTGGCTTATTTGTTGTAGCAATCCGAAGAAAGGTGATTCCCAAAATTGGGACTCGATCCACACACCTATCTCCTGATGGGCGATACAGCAACGGCATGGCGATGCTGGCAAAGGTTGGCTCGCCGAGGCAAATCCCTCGGTCTAGCTAACGTGACGGAGCTGGTCGGCCAGCAACGCCGAAGTCTCCGGAGTAGGTCGATGAAGAGATGATGAAGCCCCTGGTCCAGCGATGCAGGTCGTGACGTGGTCGATGCCGGCTTGATGAAGTGACCGTGTGGCAATGCAGGTGTGCCCGCTCCGTGTAATCCGTGGGGCGGCAATGTTGGTGAGATTTATCCTTCGCGATGCCGAACTATTGTTCGGCTGGCCGAGATGATGATCCAAAGGAATTGAGCTCGGCTCAACAAAGCGACGACGTGTCTAACGCAGGCCGGCCGTCGTGAAGTGATGTTGTCGGGCTGGTTTGACACCCGCGCGACGGTGAAGTTCGTATTGCAAGAATACTTTTAATACTACTGGGATGTGTTTGAGAATAAAACACAACACCCCATACGAAAACTTCCTTAAAAAAGGATGTTCGAGATCCCGTTCATAAAGAAGATGAATTCGGGTCGGATTCGTTCTCGTGCAGAAAACAGATCCAAAAAGCGATGAACTAATCGGAAGTTCCCCGGAGTTTGGACGGTCGGATCGAGCTGAATTTTTGGCAGGTGGTAGATATGGGAATTCCGCAGTAACTCAACGGTTGGATCCTCCAAAGGACATCCGAGCTAGATGCTGGATACCATGCCCTAAACTCGTTCGGATTCTCGTCCAGATTCAATAGGGCTCTGGTATATCGGAGATTGCCGGAGATTCCTCCATCGGAACTCGACGAAATTTTTGCAGCGTTGTTGTAGACTTAATTCCCTATAATTCCACCAAAGTAATCGTTTAAGCGACACTTGAGGAGGCGGTGGCGGCGGATACAAGTTTGCTGTCTAGAAAAACAGCACGGTCGCCTGAGGGCAATGTTGACGTTGAGCCCCCGAGCTCCATGGATGACTCCTCCATGATCTTGATAGAGATCGGAGTTGGTGTTGATGAAGGCCTTAATCCGAACATGACGATCGGAGGTAGGGCGCAGTCCTCAGTCAAGCCAAGGTGACCAGTCGAGCTGGTGACGAAGAAGCCGATGTCGCAGTTGACCTGCAGTCGAGCCATTGATCCTTTCGCCGATCACACAGCGGAACTCTCAATGAAAGCACCAATGTCGGTGTCAAAACCGGCGGATCTCGGGTAGGGGGTCCCAAGCAGTGTTTCTTAGGATCAATGGTAATAGGAGGCAAGGGACACAATGTTTACCCAGGTTCGGGCCCTCTCGATGGAGTTAAAACTCTACTCTTGCTTGATTAATATTGATGATATGGGTAGTACAAGAGTAGATCTACCACAAGATCGGAGTGGCTAAAACCTAGAAGCTAGCCTATGGAATGATTGTTGTTGTATCTGTCTATCGACTAGCCTGGCCCCGGTTTATATAATGCACCAGAGGCCTAGGATAACAAGAGTCCTAGCCGAATACGCCGGTGGGGGAGGAATCCTTGTCTTGATCGCCAAGTCTTGTGGATTCTTCCTTGTACGCGGCAGCTGTGTGGACTGGCCCATGAGTATACGGCCATGGGGGTCCTCGGCCCAATCCAACTAATCGGGAGATGACGCGTTGAGTACCCCCTAGTCCAAGACACCGTCATCGGATCAAGTCAAATGGGCCGGCCCGCCACCTTTTGACCAAGTCAAATGGGCCGACCTTTTCACAGGAATGGGCCTCTATTGGGTCATGCCACGTGTCGACCTATCATAGGCGCCTTCCGTCCAATGAGTGGATGACATCTGTCCCAACGATGAGCCGACATGTGTTTCCTCCAGCCAAAGATGATTTTACACGTGGAAAATCCCCATTGGTCGGGGCTGTTAACGGGTTATCGGATCCAAAACCAGACATGATAGCTTAATGGCGTTCCGTTATGGTGGATGCCACGTGTCTGTCACCCTTGACGAAAGCACTTCTATGACGCGTGATTTATCATCATGGAAGTGGACACTTCCGTGATGATAATTTTGGTAATGTCATGGAACACTTCTACGATAGCACAGGTATGACTATCTTGATTCTTTCATAAAATCGTCATGGATGTACATGCATGACAAAAAACACGACCTACTATGACAAACACGTATCATCACGGAAGTGTATTTTTTTGTAGTGGCACTATCGCTTGCATCTTGGGTGGCGCCCAGGCCCCAGCCTCTCAGCGCATCTTCAAGCAGTTTGCTCATGAGGTGAACACAGTCCTCCCCAAGCTCGAGGCCACGTGCCTTCTCAGGAGGTCCACGTGCACCATCATGTTCAACTCAGCGGACCAGCTCAAGTGTGTGGCCATAGCCGGCGTCCTCCCAAATGCTTTGTTCCCCAGTCATCAACATTGTGCAAGTTACCAGGACCCTCATTGATGGCGGCGCGGGACTCAACATTCTGTCCGTCGAGACGTTCAACAACCTCCAAGTGCCATATGACCAGCTTCAGCCGACCAAGCCTTTCTCAGGAGTCACTGACGGTTCCACCACTCCGATAGGGCAGGTTCGCCTCCCTGTCACCTTCGGGCAGCACAAGAACTACCGAACCGAGCTCATCAACTTCGACGTTGCCCACATTCGCCTGCCATACAATGCCATCCTTGGGTATCCAGCCCTGGCGAAGTTCATGGCAGTGACTCACCATGGTTACAATGTCCTCAAGATGCCGGGAATCGACGGAGTCATCACAGTCCCGTGCGAAGAGAAAGATGCGGTGTGCTCTCTCGAGCGTGCCTCCCAAGCTGCATCAGTTGAGGACCCAGACAACAAGAGTGGGAACCTTCCCTAGGCAGTTCCTAAGAAGAAGAAGACATCGCCCAGCTCAAGGCCTCGGGAGGCAGGCATCTCCAGAGGCGCCGCGTCAGGATCTGTGCCCGTGCAAGGGGCACCGCTCTCCATCGCATAGGAAAGCACGCCTGACGCCCTCCTCAGGCAAGGCTCGGGGGCTCTCTCCTGGAGGGCCTCAGACCTTGCCAAGGTCATGAGGGAGGCGCTCGGGCACCACTTGGAGGCGTGCTTCGCGGCACGTTTCCCTGAGGAAGGAATGAGGCAAGGGGGGCTTGACCCTCAGGAGTTCATCACCAAGGTAACCTAGGAGCTGCAGGAATCAAGAGTCATGCGTGGCGATCACCGCCTGCCCAGCGTAGCCTCCCATCCAAGCGAGGATGGCGGGCTGCGTGTCTGCATCGACTACCCAGGGGTCAACCGAGTCGCGTCTCAGGAGCGTTTCTGGCCTTCGCGTGTGGGACGCTGCGAGGGTCTGCCGCACAGCTATGTTTGCATGCCTTTCGGCCTTCTAAACGCGGCTGTTGCTAACCAGCGTCTTATGCGGAGCGTTCTGGAAGCTAATGAGGCCAGGCACTGCGCGGTCCTGGCAGAGATGGAGATGGTCCTCGAGAGGTCGCTCAGACATCCACAGCCTCCCGAGGCTCAGGGCTCTGGTGGCTCGTGAGGATCGACTTCTTCACCATGCATCATCAGCTACTTCAACACTCGCTCCACAATGGTATCAGGTGACATATTTCGAATTCCATTTTAGCTGGGGGCGCCCCCAGGGCTGCATAATTCCTAGGTCGTGTGGGCCAGTCCCTGCGGCATGCATCTCTTTTGCTTATGTCTTTAGCTTACCTTGCTGGGGGTGCCCCTCGGGCTGCATCATCCCCAAGCCGCTCGGGCCTGACCCAGTGGCATGTATCTTTCCCGCATCTATCTAAGTTGATCTGCCTTTATGCTTAACCTGCCCATGATAACCGCCTGCTTGATTAACACCTACCTTTGGAGCCGCTCGCGCCGGCACGGCGCTTGTGCATGGGTCCGTCCCTGCAACGTCGACAAATCTAAGTGGTTGAGCTCTGGCCCGCGGCAGCCTCGCAAAGCGCTACCTCACCAGGCCCTTAGTGCCCTCATCACTCACCCGGAGCAACCAATGGCTGTCCGGCAATCATAATGGCAATCCTTGCTTCTCTCGCGTTGGTTTACATGATCCACCTAAGGAATAACGTGGGGGGCGTCGCGAGCTCTCTCTCTCTCCTTCGCCCGTGCGATGTGCTCGTGCGTTAAAAGGGGGGGCTCCTGAGCATCGCGACTCAGGAGCTCTTACTGGCTCTCGAGCCCTCACCCCTGGCCTTGTCCACGGCATCGCGACCTGGCATACCAGCGGCGGCTGAGCTCGCTCGAGGGCCGGGACCTAAGGACGTAGAGCACAAAGGAGAGTGCGGGGAAGGGAGGAGAAGATCAGGAGGGCCTGACCCAGCGACATCCCAGCTGCTGACATGCAAGTCCGGCACCTCGTGAAGGAATGGCTCTGAACTTATGAGATAAGTCACGCTCCTGGAACAGCTAATCGATGCGACACCAAGCCCTCACTTAATGCAGCTCCGTGACGGTGACGTTGCCTTCCTTTCTCGCCTTTCGGCAGCTGCTTGAGCGTTAAAGGGGACCTCCTGAGCATCGTGCCTCAGGGGCTCTTACTGGACCATAGAAGGTTTTATTCCTGTAAACAGAATAACAATTTATTCTCTATCTTAGATGAATAATCGTATCACAATAAACATGATCTAATCATATTTATGCTCAACACAAACACCAAATAACATTTATTTAGGTTCAACACTAATCTCGAAAATATAGGGAGTGTACGATGAAGATCATATCAATCTTGGAACCACTTCCAACACACATCGTTACTTCACCCTCAACTAGTCTCTTGTTTATTTCTGTAACTCCTGTTTCGAGTTACTAATCTTAGCAACCGAACAAGTATCAAATACTCATGGGCTACTATAAACACTAGTAACTTGTATATCAAATATACCCTTGTTCACTTTGCCATCCTTCTTATCCACCAAATATTCAGGGCATTTCCGCTTCCAGTGACCATTTCCTTTGCAGTGTAAGCACTTAGTTTCAGGCTTTGGTCCAGCTTTGGGCTTCTTCGCGGGAGTGACAACTTGCTTGTCATTCTACTTGAAGTTCCCTTTCTTTCCCTTTTCCCTTTTTTTGAAACTAGTGGTCTTGTTAATCATCAACACTTGATGCTCTTTCTTGATTTCTACCTTCGTCGATTTCAGCATCACGAAGAGCTCGGGAATCGTTTTCGTCATCCCTTGCATTATAGTTCATCACGAAGTTCTAGTAACTTGGTGATGGTGACTACAGAACTCTGCCAATCACTATCTTATCTGGAAGATTAACTCCCACTTGATTCAAGCGATTGTAGTACTCAGACAATCTAAGTACTTGCTCACTAGTTGAGCAATTCTCCTCCATCTTTTAGGCGAAGTATTTGTCAAAGGTCTCATACCTCTTGTCGTGGATTTGTCACGGCAGATGTCCTAGCGAAAGGACTTAGTCGTGGAGCCATCGCTACGAGTTTACTTGAAGGGGTTAAAGCGGACACAAAGACACGAGGGTTTTATACTAGTTCGGCCCCTTCGATGAAGGTAAAAGCCTACGTCTAGTTGTGATGGAATTGATATGATCTCGATGGCTAGGGAGCAAACAAGCTTCGCCTAGGCTCGAGTTGTGGTTGTCTGTCCTGAACCGCCACCGGGTCGTCCCCTTATATACACGGGTGACGCCTGTCGGTCCATAGAGTCCTAACCGGTTCATACTCGTATTCCGGTTGGTATCTCTCTATTCCTTACTTACAATACAAGTCATACATCAGGCCGGTTTACGGCTACATGTTCTAACCGACTACAGGCCTTGGGCCTTCATCTGCTTACGCCACTAATGAAGTTAACCCGGCCCAAGTAGGCCGGTTTACGCCTAGTGGTAATATCCCCAACATTAGGCCCCAGATTGATTTGAACTGGTTCATGTCAATCCTTCACACCATCTTGCATCTTGGATATCTTCTGTTAATTGGCAAATCTCCATGTCGTCATCATTTTTGGTTGCTGTAAACCGGCATGACGTCATCAGTTTTGGTTACTGTAAACCGGCATGACATCATTATGAAATTCATAACGCCCTCTTAATGACAGCTCCTGGATTCGCGCGTTTGACCTAGCTCGGTTGCCTTATAAATAAGACCGAAGGGTCATTTGCTTTCTCTTCCCCTTCGTCCCTTCTTCTTCTTTTTCCTCACGTCGCCGGCTTTGGAGCTCCGCCACCACCGTCGACCTCTGCCTCGTCTTGGGCCGCTGCATCAACCTGAACGTACCAGAGTGTTGCGGCGTCTTTCCGCATCTTCTCCGTTCCCAGTAAGTTCTCTCTCCTTCTTAACCTAGATCTGTTCTTAGGGTTCCATGTTCTTGCTATGTTCATTGCGCGTTCATAGCTGTTCTCTGACCTTGAATGCATCTGTGAACTCTTGCTGTGCTTAGTAGCGATCCCTTTAGCATCCACTTGCTATTTCTCATCCAAGCTCATAGATCTCCCGCACATATCCGCTCAATGGTTCACTTCTGTTTCCGCCTTAGTCTTCGAAATATTTCCAGTTTTTGTGAGCTTGCTGTAGATCCGCGGCTGTAACACGATTTTGTGAAATTTGTTTCTGCATAACTAGTTATCCATAGTTTCAATTGCTTCTGATGCTTAGGCCAGGCGGTTTAACTTCACTATAGAGAAAAAATTGCTAAACCGGTATATATGTCATTAGTCCCCTGGTTGAACCGCCAGAATCCATCTGATGCCGCGTTGTAGAAGACCGGTTTATGGGTACTGCCTCCGGTTTACCGTAATTAGATCAACACCTTTTTATCCGGCATGTCCTTGAACCGGATCACCTATTTCTTGTAGATCTCGTCATGGCCAAACAAGTGTACGAGTGCAACTGGGTTCCCTCCCGTGTCACAGAATCACAGCTGGACGATCTAGTCCTGATCGGCGCTTTGGATAGCAAAGATACGATTCACTGGAGGGTTCCTGGAGATGAATGTCCTCCCATGCCCCAGGAAGGAGAGGTCGTGGTCTTCGCAGATCACATGGCCCGGGGCTTCAAACCGCCCGGCTCTAAATTTTATCGGGATGTGTTAGCCAACTTTCAACTCCGTCCACAGGATACTGGCCCCAACTCCGTCACCAATCTATGTCACTTTCAAGTACTTTCTGAGGCATACCTTCAAGAGGAGCCTTCAGTCGAGTTATTTAGAGATCTCTTTCATGTAAACCGCCGTACTGAATTCACCGACGGCCCTAATACCGAACTGGGCGGTATGGCCATTCAGAAGAGGAAGGAAATCACCTATCCCCATGTCAAACTCCATACTCACCCCAAGGAGTGGAACGCAACTTGGTTTTATTGCAAGGATACCTCCCCTGACAATGAAAATCCCTTGCCTGGCTTCCGTCCGGAACGGCTCAGCAACACTCGCCCTTTTCTACAAAGGCTAAGCGCCAAGGAGAGAATTAAATATGCCCCTCAACTGTCCAAGCTCCGGGCCTTCATGGCCAATGATTTAACAGTAATAGACCTTGCACGCTGCTGGATATCATGGAGCATTCTGCCTCTAAGCCGGCGCCCTGGTTTGATGTGCGAATATACTGGCAGTGTCGATGACCCACTCCGACATATCAAAATCCAGGTCTCCGACGACGAAGTCACAGAATCTGTAAAGAAGATGTTGAATGAACCGGAGCACCTCTGTGCTCAAACCGGTCTGCTTCCTTACTGCACCACCAATGAACCGCCGGCGGTAAGATTTTACTTGCTTTATTATTGAACCTATTACTGCTTTATCTGTCTAACCTTTAATTATTGTTGATCCAGAGTGATAATCCGTTTTGGAGCAAGAAGCTTTCACAAGATAAAACGGAGAAGGCAGGGCGGCCAACCCGGCCCAAGACCAAGGCTATCAAGAAACCAGCTCGTAAAAGAAAGACCACCGCTTCATCTGACCCAGCCATTGATGATGATGTGGGTAATCCGGATCTTGAGGTAGAACTTGATTCACTTGGCTTACTTTTTACCCGCCTTATTGATGATGATGCTTGTCAGGATGACGTTGAGGCCAGCAATGCGGGCTTCGTTGAGGTAACTATTCTCTCTTCTGATTCAGAAATCTTGCCTTTGCCAAAATCTCGCCGGACAAACCGGAAAGTTAAATTTTCTCATCCTCTTGCTTATTTGGATCCCAACTTTCTTATGAAGACCCAGCAACACGAAGCTCGCCGCACAACCCGGCACAGCGGCCAGGTAGTTACTTCTGCCGGTTTACCGAACAGTCCGGTTCGAAAACGCCGCTCCGAGGTCTCCGACCTTTTTATTGATTTAAATCCTAAAGCGGGTTTCTTCCGTCAACCTCTTAATCCATCCGACTCCGATTACCAGGTCACTTCTCATTCATCGTCTGGTGAATCTTCGGCCACCCAGCTACCACCTTTGAAAATAGTTGCTGGGTAAGTTAAACCAAACATATGCTTCCAGTATACTGTGCAATGGCTTACGCTTTTACTTGACTTTTTATTTTTCTTTCAGGGCTAAACCGAAACCAAGCAAGAAGGCCCGCCTGGATAGAGCGGCTGAAGAAGATGTGGCCCCAGAACATGACCAAGCACCGGATCATGAAGTGTTTACTTGTGAAGATATCCCCAATGATCCTCCTCTGCAAGACGACGTTATCCCTGAAGAAGGTCTTATTCATACTCCAGCCTCTGCTGATCCGCCTGCCAGCTCTGTCCAGATTGAAAAATCCCACACTCCTGCTGACAAACCGGCCGCGCCAACCCAAACCGGTGAGTCAAAAGATGATGATGTTGTGATTACCGGCGTAGGCCGCTCTGAACCCGGGAATCCTGCCACCCTTACCAGGCATACCATCAAAGAGGATTCTTCCCCTTTGAACAAAGGAAAATGGGATGTTGAATTAGAGACATACGCCGCTCTGAATGCTCAAGATCTTCACTCTGGCTATTTAAACCGGCTTTACACTAGCCGTGACTGTGAAGCTGGCCTGGTCAAAATGATGAGGGATAAATTTGAGGTAAATTCCTTCTTTCCTTTCTGCCATTGCATTCATCCTTGTAGCCCCCAAGGGCCGGTTTGTGACCTTGGTCAAACCGGGACTTGATCCTGAACATTTTTGAAATCCGTCGGCATAACCCTCGAGGGCCGGTCTAACTTAGCATAAGTAAACCGGGGCTCAAAAATAAAAAGCTGTCCTTAGAACATAACTTGATCAAATAGCTATTAGCCCCCAAGTGCCAAGTTGAATACTTGTATTGAGCTTGGGACTTTGTAATCTAGCAATATACAAAAAATTGAAGGTGCATTAGCCCCCAAGTATCAGGCATATAACTTTGTTATGTGGTTGATACTTCCATTTCTTGGATCGCCTGTGCAAAGCTTAAAATGCCATCTGTATGCAGGCTGAGGTGAAAATCAAGGAGGACCGGATTGCCGATTTGCAGGAGGCCCTGAAGACCCAGCAGGCTGAAACAGATAAGGCCAAGCAAGAATTAACCAGCGCTTTGAGCACTGCTGAACGGCTGAAAGAAGGCTTCAAGAAAGAGCGGGCTGACTGGGCCACTGAGAAGGCCGGTTTAACCAAAAGAGCGGAAAATGCTGAAGCGGCCCTTAAACCGGTGGTGGATGAACTGACGGCCAAGCGACAAATACACTCCATGACTGCTGCAATCTTTGGTAAGCTCCTTGTAACTTCTGTGATAAATTTGAATCTGCTGTATCGTAAATCCGGTTAGAGACCATTCCAATCTTGTTGTAGGCACACGTATTGGGCACTTAGGAAATGATGTGCGGAAGAAATTGAAAGCTGCCTACACCTTGGTGGAACAATTGTATACCGGAGCCCAACCGATCATCACCACAGCTTCTCACAACAACCCGGCGCCCTCTTTAATCCAGGACACTCTTAGCAAGTTGTCAATGCTTCCAGCCCGGATTGAGGAGCTGAAAAAATCCGCTGCCCGAACCGGAGCCATCAATGGCTTAATCCGGGCAAAGGCATGGGTGCCCGACTTTGATACTGTGGAAGCAGCCCAAGGCTATCCCAGTCTGAAAGAAGATGGCTCTGAATTCAACGAAGAAGATTTAAGGGCCATAAACCGTGGAGTGCGCTCTCTGGCTTGCCAGCTAGCTGAAGAGGCAGATTTGACGCATTATCAAGCGCAATATAATAATCAAAACAAGCGAGTGCCTGCCCCAACCGTTGAAGCGGAGAATCTGATTCCTCCAATCTGTAAGCACACTTACACCCCTGATATTGAACCGTCTTTCCTGATCCATGAAGAGGCTGTTTTCCAAGCTTTAATGGGAATCGACTGGACCACTGTTGATTTCCAGCCAATGGGTAGAGACGAGGAAGCTGAAGCGGCGGAGGATGAGGAGCAGGCTTGAACCGGAAGCCGGTTTGAAGAGCTATTTGCAACATCCTTCCAAAAAAAAACAATGATTTTGTTTGAGCACCATGCTGCCTTGTAATAGGATAGTTAAAACTTCTGCCTGGAATATGCCTTCATGCATAAGTACTGAAGCTTTTGCTTGAAAAACTTTAATTCATATTTCCTGCAATCAGAAAAATTTGAACTTCGGTGGCGGTTATACCGTCAGCCGGATTATGATCTTGATATGTGTATCAGTAATATAACAAATAGATGATACATAAATACCTGCCATGTTTGAGCATAAAGCTGGCTTTAGCCAAGCCTGAAGTGGTGGTTTTATAAACCATTACCGTCAAAAAGGGAGAAAGTAGCTCCCATACAAACCGTACTGACTTAATACGAGCCCCCTGGTTACTCCATGATGTTAACAGGGAAAAGGTAAACCAGGAAGACTCCTCCGGATTTAAAGGGGGATCAAAAATCATTGGCTGAACCGGAAAAAATATGCTTGTTGACATAAAGAAATCCAACAAAAGCAAAGAACGAACAAACCATGAAAACAACATGGAAGCAAAGGCAATGATAAAAACCATTTGCAAAAATATGCTATACTGAGCTGTTCAGATGGTATTACCATGGTCGGACAGGATCAAGGCCCCCAATAGGAGTGACAATGATTCAAGTCAACCAGGTCCCCAAATGACTCGTGGCATATATGCCAGATCAAGAGGCGTGACAATGGTTCGGGTTCGACCATGCCCCCAAGTGATTTTGTGACCTTAGGCCGACCAAGAGGCGTGACTGGTTCAGACTTGACCATGTCCCCAAATGATCTGGTGGCTGTCGCCTATCAAAGGGTGTTCGTTGGTTCGGACACGACCAAGGCCCCCAGTGATATATAAAAAACAAATGTCAAGGGGTAAACCGGAGGCCGCTTTAAACAGAACCACTCCGTGTAACCTCGCATGATGAGAAAGACAGAGACCCCGCTTTAGCTGAGGCTCCGGTTTGATATATCAAAGATAATATATACATTTTCATGATATGTACATAGATAGAGCCGATGGCTCAAGTATTTTAAGGCCGAAGATGAGCTATATTCCACGGCCTGTTGGTCTCCTCCTCTGATGTACGTGAGTCTTGATGCCCCCGAATATCAATCAGATAGTACGACCCGTTGTGCAAATTCTTGCTGACCACGAAAGGTCCCTCCCAAGGTGGGGATAACTTGTGCATATCCGTTTGATCTTGGATGAGTCGAAGCACCAAATCTCCTTCTTGAAAAGTTCTTGTTCTAACCCGGCGACTGTGATAGCGACGAAGATCTTGCTGGTAAATCGCCGAACGGGCAGCCGCTATATCACGCTCCTCGTCCAATAGGTCCAAAGCGTCTTTCCGTGCTATCTCATTGTCTGCTTCAACATAAGCTGCCACACGAGGCGAATCGTGCCGGATGTCACTTGGGAGAACTGCCTCTGCTCCATAGACCATGAAAAATGGCGTGTATCCTGTGGACCGGTTTGGCGTAGTATTGATACTCCATAATACAGATGGTAGCTCTTCAACCCAACATCCTGGTGTTCTTTGCAATGGGACCATAAGCCGGGGTTTGATGCCTCGCAAGATTTCCTGATTAGCTCGTTCTGCCTGTCCATTGGACTGGGGGTGTGCCACTGACGACACGTCAAGTCGGATGTGCTCACGTTCACAGAACTCCTTCATAGAACCCTTGGATAAATTGGTACCATTTGTCAGTAATGATACTATGTGGAAAACCAAACCGGAAAATCACCTTCTTGATGAACTGCACCGCTGTTGCTGCATCACACTTGCTGATAGGCTCCGCTTCAACCCACTTGGTAAATTTGTCAACTGCCACCAAAAGGTGGGTTTTCTTATCCTTGGATCTTTTAAAAGGCCCAACCATATCCAGCCCCCAAGTTGCAAACGGCCATGTTATTGGGATCATCCTCAATTCTTGAGCCGGCACATGAGCACGCCTTGAAAATTTCTGACATCCATCACACCGTTTAACCAAGTCCTCCGCGTCAGCATGTGCTGTCAACCAGTAGAACCCGTGACGAAACGCCTTTGCCACCAGAGACTTTGAACCGGCGTGGTGTCCACAATCCCCTTCATGGATTTCTCTTAAGATTTCACAGCCTTCCTCAGGAGAAACACAATGTTGAAACGCCCCTGATACACTGCAATGATGTAATTCACCATTGACAATCGTCATAGACTTGGATCGCCGGACTATCTGCCTGGCCAGAATCTCATCCTCTGGTAACTCCTCCCAGTTCATGTACGCAAGATAAGGAACTGTCCAATCCGGAATAACATGCAAGGCTGCCACCAATTGAGCCTCCGGATCAGGAATAGCCAAATCCGCCTCACCTGGGAGCTTGACTGACGGGTTGTGCAACACGTCCAAAAAGACGTTAGGCGGGACCAGTTTACGCTGAGAGCCCAACCGGCTTAAAGCATCCGCCACTTCATTCTTCCGACAGTCCACATGATCCACTTGATAACCCTTGAAACAACCTGCAATATTATCCACTTCCCGACGATATGCAGCCATGAGCGTGTCCTTAGAATCCCAAGTGCCAGACACCTGTTGAGCCACTAGGTCCGAGTCACCAAAGCACTTAACCCGGCTTAAATTCATCTCTTTAGCCATCCGAAGACCGTGGAGCAAGGCTTCGTACTCAGCTGCATTATTAGTACAAGGGAACATTAAGCGGAGAACATAACAAAACTTATCACCTCGTGGGGAAGTTAATACGACTCCAGCCTCTGAGCCTTCCAATTGCCTGGATCCGTCAAAATGAATAGTCCAATATGTGTGATCCGGCTTCTCCTATGGTGCTTGTAACTCCGTCCAGTCATTGATGAAATCAACAAGTGCTTGAGACTTCACTGCCGTCCGAGGCACGTACTTCAGTCCGTGTGGCCCAAGCTCTATAGCCCACTTGGCAATCCGGCCAGTCGCCTCCCGGTTCTATATAATATCACCCAAGGGAGTTGAACTGACCACTGTGATGGGGTGCCCTTGAAAATACTGCTTCAACTTCCGACTGGCCATAAAAACACCATAGACCAGCTTCTGCCAATGCGGATACCTTTGCTTGGATTCAATAAGCACCTCGCTGATATAATAAACCAGCCGCTGAACCGGATATTCCTTGCCTGCCTCTTTGCGTTCCACCACAATAGCCACGCTAACTGCCCGAGCATTGGCCGCTACGTATAATAATAGTGGCTCCTTGTCGACTGGAGCTGCAAGAACAGGCGGATTGGCTAACTGCCGCTTCAGGTCCTCAAATGCTTCATCAGCAGCCGGACTCCAAATGAAATGGTCTGTCTTCCTCAGCATTTGGTACAAAGGAATGGCCTTCTCTCCGAGGCAGCTGATAAACCGGCTTAGTGCAGCGATCCGGCCCGCCAAACGCTGAACATCGTTGATGCATTTTGGTTTAGCTAGAGATGTAATAGCCGTAATCTTCTCCGGGTTAGCCTCGATTCCTCTGTTAGACACCAGGAAACCCAGTAACTTGCCTGCCGGAACACCAAAGACACACTTGGCCGGATTAAGCATCATCTTGTAAACTCGCAAGTTGTCAAAGTTCTCCTTCAAATCATCCACCAGTGTCTCCTTCTGTCTTGACTTCACTACAATATCATCCACATAGGCGTGCACATTGCGGCCGATCTGTTTATGCAGGCAATTCTGTATACACCGTTGATAGGTGGCTTGGGCACTCTTGAGCCCGAAGGGCATAGATACATAGCAGAAGGCTCCAAAGGGAGTAATAAATGTTGTTTTCTCCTGGTCCTTAACCGCCATCTTGATCTGATGATATCCAGAGTATGCATCCAAAAAACTCAAACGCTCACAACCCGCCGTGGCATCAATGATCTGGTCAATACGGGGGAGGGCAAAAGGATCTGCCGGACATGCTTTGTTAAGATCTGTGTAATCCACACACATACGCCAAGTGCCGTTTTTCTTAAGAACCAGCACCGGATCAGCAAGCCACTCTGGATGGAACACCTCAATAATAAAACCAGCTGCTAAAAGCCTGGCCACTTCCTCTCTAATGGCCTTGTGTCTTTCTTCGTTAAACCGGCGGAGGAACTGTTTCACCGGTTTATACTTAGGATCCACATTAAGAGTGTGCTCAGCGAGTTCCCTCGGTACACCTGGCATGTCAGACGGCTTCCATGCAAAAATGTCCCGATTCTCACGGATGAACTCGATGAGCATGCTTTCCTATTTGGGATCCAGGTTGGCACTGATAGTGAACTGCTTGGACGAATCGCCGGGCATGAAGTCAACAAGCTTGGTCTCAGCTGCCGATTTGAACTTCAGATCTGAATCATGCTCTGTAGTTGGCTTCTTTAAAGGGGTCACATCCGCCGGATCAACATTGTCCTTATAATACTTCAACTCCTCCGTGGCACAGACTGACTCTGCATAAGCCGCATCACCTTCCTCACATTCCAAAGCGACCCTACGGCTCCCATGAACCGTTATGGTCCCCTTGTAACCCGGCATCTTGAGCTGCAAGTAGATATAACAAGGCCGCGCCATGAACTTGGCGTAAGCCGGCCGGCCAAACAAGGCGTGATACGGGCTCCGGATCTTCACCACCTCAAATGTTAGTTTTTCCGACCGAGAGTTGTGCTCGTCCCCAAAGGCCACATCCAGGGCTATCTTACCAACAGGATATGCAGATTTGCCAGGCACCACACCATGGAACACCGTATTCGACGGTCTGAGATCTTTGTCTGTTAAACCCATGCGGCGGAATGTCTCATAGTACAATATGTTAATACTGCTTCCTCCATCCATGAGTACCTTGGTGAATTTATAACCCCCCACCTGAGGGTCTACCACTAATGCTAGCTGGCCCGGGTTATCAACCCGAGGCGGGTGATCCTCTCTGCTCCACACGATAGGCTGCTCCGACCAGCGCAAGTAACGTGGTAAGGCCGGTTCAACAGAATTCACCGCTCGCCTGTGGAGTTTTCGGTCGCGTTTATCCAAACTAGTTGTGAAAACATGATACTGCCCATTGTTCAACTGTTTTGGCTAGCTCTGATAACCCGACTGCTGCTGCTGTTGCTGGCTGTTCTAATTATTCTGGTGATTGTGACCGCCCTGATTGCGACCTGAACCGGAAGCTCCATCGTGATCCGGCCCGTGGAAACCGGATCCTGAACCGCCACCTGATCCATGATCATACTGGAAAGCATTAGAGTTTTTGAACTCCTGCATGATATAACAATCTTTCCAAAGATGGTTAGCCGGCGCCTCCTTCGTCCCGTGCTTCGGGCAAGGCTGATTCAACAAATAGTTCAAACGGCTTGCGTTAGGATTGGGAGCCCCATTACGATTTGCCACTTTACCTCTGCGCCACTGCCCCCTGTCCTGTGCATTAGTGTTGGCCACAAAGTCCACGCTGCCATCCGCTTTGCGCTTGCTTCCGTTTCCATGACCCGCTAGTTTGTACTGCTGCTGTTTGGAGTTTCTATTCTTCTTTCCCTTCCCTGCTTCATCATCATTAGGCTCGGGATCCTCGGTACTGTCCGAATCGGCATACTTCACTAAAGTGGCCATGAGGGTTCCCATGTCATTACAGAACCGCTTCATGCGTCCCAACTTCAATTTTAGAGGCTCAAACCGGCAGTTGCCTTCCAGAGTTAAGATCGCAGAGTCAGCATTAATCCTGTCAGACGAGTGCAAAATTTCCGAAACACGGCGCACCCAACGGGTCATTGATTCTCCTTCCTCCTGGACACAAGCCGCCAGGTCTACTATGGACTTGGGCTGCTTACAGGTATCCTTAAAATTCTGTATAAACCGGGCCCGCAACTGGGCCCATGAGCTGATAGAATTGGGTGGTAGGCTCTTTAACCAAGTACGAGCCGTGCCCTCAAGCATCATGGTGAAGTATTTTGCACATGCGGCCTCATCCACGTCCAGCATTTCCATGGCCATCTCATAACTCTCTACCCATGCTTCAGGGGGTAAATCAGCGGTGTAATTCAGCACCTTGCGTGGACCCTTGAAATCTTTGGGCAGGCGCACATTACATAAAGCAGGGATCAAGCAAGGCACTCCCAAAGCGGATGTGACTCCTAGTCCGGCGAAGGTGGTAGAACGAACCGGCGTAAGTTGACCCGCATTATCCTGGGCTGCTAACTCGGCCTCCCTTTGTGCTCGGGCCCGGTCCACCACATCCTGCGCATCGCGGACACCGCCTACCGGGCTATCGCCACAGGCTGCTTCACGGCCTCGCGCATTGCTCGATACGGCGGGTTCGTTCAAGCGCCTGCTATAACTCTGGTTTGGACGGGGTGTAGAGTGGATCCGATCACGGCTGTATGAATATGCTTCCTGCTGAATCAGCGCAGTCCGGAGGAGCTCCTTAACTCGGCGCGTCTCTATCGCTTGCAGAGAATCCCCTTCGACTGGGATGGCTTCTAACCGTGCAGCGGCCGCAACAAGGTTGTCCATAGGATTCGAATAATGACCCGGGGGCGTCTGGACCGGCGGAGGAACCATAATGTTTTGGTGAGGAGGTTCCATTAGGCGAGGTTGGACCGTCGCCCCTGGTCCTGGTGCCTCAATCCGGTTTGTCTCCAGGTACTGCGGCGGATTACTGGGTCCAGCTCCTGGAGTGTGAAAGAGATTTCGGGGGTTAAACCCTAACGGTAGGCATGATCTGTGCTTCCGCTTCAAAACCTCCTGTGATGCGTTCTGGTCAAGCATGAGTTTATAGGCCTGGGCGTCCAAAGCGGCCCGCTCTGTAGCCATCCGGTCTTTTTCTACTGCCAGATCCGCTTTGGCTTCCACGATCTGCTCTCTCACCTTCGCGATTTCTGCATTATGGGCCTCCTGATCCGCCGGATTGTCCTCTGCCATAAGCGCGGCTAGTGCATCAAACAGCTCAGATAGAACTTGAACCGGCGGGCACATAAGGCCTCCTGACCCTGCTGCTGCTGCCGCTGCTGATCCGGAGAGCATTGCTGCGGCGGTCGAAGAGTGATTCGCCGCCTGTGTGCCGGCCATGAATATTCCAACCCGGTTGACCTGGCCCGGGGGGTCCGGAATACTGTCGCCATCGGAACAGCCCCTAATCTGGTCGTCTTGCAACTGGTACAGCGATTCGGTCTCTCCGGTCGAGGACTCGTCATCGGAATAGACGACGGTCTCACTATCGTGTTCTGATTCGTCCTCACGCTCTCCTTCGTGGACGACTCCAACGAAGACACGCTTCACGGCCGGTTTAGCCCAGGTAGATCTCGCACACTGAGCCGTCTCGATGAGGTTGGTGCAGATGTCCGGCTCAGGCCCAGGCTCACCGTTTTTGCCAATGAAAACGTGTATGCCACCAAATGGGACCCGGTACCCGTACTCGATCGAATCGGCCTCGGGACCCCATCCTGCGTCGTCGATGTAGATCCTGCCCCGACGACTCTTGGTCATCCGGCCCACAACATAGCCTTCGAGTCCCTTGAGCTTGCCCTCCAAGATCGTCAAACCATCATGCGATAGCCCCACGGTGGGCCCCAACTGTCGTGGATTTGTCACGGCAGATGTCCTAGCGAAAGGACTTAGTCGTGGAGCCATCGCTACGAGTTTACTTGAAGGGGTTAAAGCGGACACAAAGACACGAGGGTTTTATACTAGTTCGGCCCCTTCGATGAAGGTAAAAGCCTACGTCTTGTTGTGATGGAATTGATATGATCTCGATGGCTAGGGAGCAAACAAGCTTCGCCTAGGCTCGAGTTGTGGTTGTCTGTCCTGAACCGCCACCGGGTCGTCCCCTTATATACACGCGTGACGCCCGTCGGTCCATAGAGTCCTAACCGGTTCATACTCGTATTCCGGTTGGTATCTCTCTATTCCTTACTTACAATACAAGTCATACATCAGGCCGGTTTACGGCTACATGTTCTAACCGACTACAGGCCTTGGGCCTTCATTTGTTTACGCCACTAATGAAGTTAACCCGGCCCAAGTAGGCCGGTTTACGCCTAGTGGTAATATCCCCAACACCTCTTGACACGGGCATGAGTTTAAAATACCAATTTCATCTCTTGAAACATCTTATATGTTCCATGATGTTTCAAAAAACGTTTTTGCAGTCCCGGTTCTAAGCCATAAAGCATGGTGCACAAAACTATCAAGTAGTCATCATATTGAGCTAGCCAAACATTCATAACGTTTGCATCTGCTCCTGCAATAGGTCTATCACCTAGCGGTGCATAAAGGACATAATTCTTCTATGGAGCAATGAGGATAAACCTAGACTAAGACTAAGTTCATGATAAATTAAAGTTCAATTAATCATATTACTTAAGAACTCCCACTTAGACTGACATCTCTCTAGTCATCTAAGTGATCACGTGATCCAAATCAACTAAACCATGTCCGATCATCACGTGAGATGGAGTAGTTTTCAATGGTGAACATCACTATGTTGATCATATCTACTATATGATTCACGTTCGACCTTTCGGTCTCCGTGTTCCGAGGCCATATCTGTATATGCTAGGCTCGTCAAGTTTAACCTGAGTATTCCGTGTGTGCAACTGTTTTGCACCCGTTGTATTTGAACGTAGAGCCTATCACACCCGATCATCACGTGGTGTCTCAGCACGAAGAACTTTCGCAATGGTGCATACTCAGGGAGAACACTTCTTGATAATTAGTGAGAGATCATCTTAAAATGCTACCATCAAACAAAATAGAATAAGATGTATAACAGATAAACATCATATGCAATCAAAATATGTGACATGATATGGCCATGATCATCTTGCGCCTTTGATCTCAATCTCCAAAGTACTGTCATGATCTCTATCGTCACCGGCACGACACCATGATCTTCATCATCTTGATCTATATCAAGGTGTCATCACATGGTCGTCTCGCCAACTATTGCTCTTTCAACTATTGCTATCGCATAGCGATAAAGTAAAGCAATTATTTGGCACTTGCATCTTATGCAACAAAGAGACAACCATATGGCTTCTGCCAGTTGCCGATAACTTCAACAAAACATGACCATCTCATACAACAACTTATATCTCATCACGTCTTGACCATATCACATCAGAACATGCCCTGGAAAAACAAGTTAGACGTCCTCTACTTTGTTGTTGCAAATTTTACGTGGCTGCTACGGGCTGAGCAAGAACCGTTCTTACCTAGGCATCAAAACCACAATGATAGTTCGTCAAGTTAGTGTTGTTTTAACCTTCTCAAGGACCGGGCGTAGCCACACTCGGTTCAACTAAAGTTGGAGAAACTGACACCCGCTAGTCACCTGTGTGCAAAGCACGACGGTAAAACCAGTCTCGCGTAAGCGTACGCATAATGTCGATCCGGGCCGCTTCATCCAACAATACCGCCGAACCAAAGTATGACATGCTGGTAAGCAGTATGACTTGTATCGCCCACAACTCACTTGTGTTCTACTCGTGCATATAACATCTACGCATAAAACCTATGCTCGGATGCCACTGTTGGGGAACGTAGTAATTTCAAAAAAAATTCCTACGCACACGCAAGATCATGGTGATGCATAGCAACGAGAGGGGAGAGTGTTGTCCACGTACCCTCCTAGACCGAAAGCGGAAGCGTTAGAACAACGCGGTTAATGTAGTCGTACATCTTCACGGCCCGACCAATCAAGCACCGAAACTACGGCACCTCCGAGTTCTAGCACACATTCAGCTCGATGACGTCCCTCGAACTCCGATCCAGCCGAGTGTCAAGGGAGTGTTCCGTCAGCACGACGGCGTGGTGACAATCTTGATGTTCTACCGTCGCAGGGCTTCGCCTAAGCACCGCTACGATATTATCGAGGTGGACTATGGTGGAGGGGGGCACCGCACACGGCTAAAAGATCCAAGGGATCAATTGTTGTTGTGTCTATGGGGTGCCCCCTGCCCCCGTATATAAAGGAGCAAGGGGGGAGGCGGCCGGCCTAGGGAGGAGGCGCGCCAAGGGGGGAGTCCTACTACCACCGGGAGTAGGACTCCTCCTTTCCTTGTTGGAGTAGGAGAGAAGGAAAGAGGAGGAGAGGGAGAAGGAAAAGGGGGCTGCTCCCCTTGTCCAATTTGGACCAGAGGGGGGCGTAGGCCTCCTTCCTTTTGGCCTCTCTCCTCTATTCCCGTATGGCCCAATAAGGCCCATATACTCCCCGGCGAATTCCCGTAACTCTTCGGTACTCCGAAAAATACCCGAATCACTCGGAACCTTTCCAAAGTCCGAATATAGTCGTTCAATATATCGATCTTTATGTCTCGACCATTTCGAGACTCCTCTTCATGTCCCCGATCTCATCCGGGACTCCGAACTCCTTCGGTACATCAAAACTCATAAACTCATAATATAAATGTCATCAAAACCTTAAGCGTGCGGACCCTACGGGTTTGAGAACTATGTAGACATGACCGAGACACATTTCCAGTCAATAACCAATAGCGGAACCTGGATGCTCATATTGGGTCCTACATATTCTATGAAGATCTTTATCGGTCAAACCACATAACAACATATGTTGTTCCCTTTGTCATCGGTATGTTACTTGCCCGAGATTCGATTGTCGGTATCTCAATACCTAGTTCAATCTCGTTACCGGCAAGTTTCTTTTACTCGTTACGTAATGCATCATTCCGTAACTAACTCATTACCTACATTGCTTGCAAGGCTTATAGTGATGTGCATTACCGAGAGGGCCCAGAGATACCTCTCCGACAATCGGAGTGACAAATCCTAATCTCGAAATACGTCAACTCAACAAGTACCTTCGGAGACACCTGTAGAGCACCTTTATAATCACCCAGTTACGTTGTGACGTTTGGTAGCACACAAAGTGTTCCTCCGATAAACGGAGTTACATAATCTCATAGTCATAGGAACATGTATAAGTCATGAAGAAAGCAATAGCAACATACTAAACGATCAAGTGCTAAGCTAACAGAATGGGTCAAGTCAATCACATCATTCTCCTAATGATGTGATCCCGTTAATCAAATGACAACTCATGTCTATGGTTAGGAAACATAACCATCTTTGATTAATGAGCTAGTCAAGTAGAGGCATACTAGTGACACTTAGTTTGTCTATGTATTCACACATGTATCATGTTTCCGGTTAATGCAATTCTAGCATGAATAATAAACATTCATCATGATATAAGGAAATAAATAATAACTTTATTATTGCCTCTAGGGCATATTTCCTTCATTAACTTCAGTCAATTCTAGTAAATAAAAATGGAGGACTACTATGTTCATCCGGGTTTTTAGTCCACACCATTTCTTCAATCAAAGTTAATAGCTGGACAAATAAAATTACAGGGGAGCTGGAGGCAAAATTGTGAGAAGGCTTAGAAATCAATACAAAACTTATGCTCTTAGTACCAACGTCTATCCTTCTTCGAGGAAACATTTGGTTCATAGCCAATTGTGTGATAAAATTACACCAACGTGAAATACGATTGCGTCTCCAACGCAACCAAGGTGAACTGACGAAGGATATCATCTTTGTGGGTAACAAGCAAAGAGCACTGATGGAAGATAGCTTGTTTTTCATTGAAAATCGATCAGCTTCACCAGCCGACGCAACCATGAGGCGCAACCACGAGCATCCATAGGTCATCATGGTGATGCATCATCCATTTAGCATCAAGTTTGGGTGAGGCACCTATGAAGGAAGAACCACGTGGCAGAGGACAGTGAGGCGGAACAACAATGGCCATCCAATTTTGTGCAGTTCCACTAAAATT
Organism: Triticum dicoccoides; assembly: GCF_002162155.2. Classification (NCBI taxonomy): domain Eukaryota; kingdom Viridiplantae; phylum Streptophyta; class Magnoliopsida; order Poales; family Poaceae; genus Triticum; species Triticum dicoccoides. Next base: position 534,387,380 of record NC_041391.1, on the reverse strand, counting down.
CAGGAAGACATGCCTGGGTATGGAGATACACATCGCTGTTTCCAAAAATATAAAAAAGGGATATAGTGTTGTTACTTTGTTTTACAAGATTAACAATGACATCTCAATTGTCAATAAGAATTAATGAAAAGTACACCAACAAACAGAAGCATCATGATTATCTTGACGGGAACTAAACCGCGATACTCGAGAAAAAATATGCTTTCTTCATTTAACCAGTGATATTATTAGATTAGCAGCGGCAATAGGAGCATATGGACAATGACCGCACAACCACCATGTACTTTTTGTCGAAACAACATGTATACCTCCATTGAGGCATAAATCAGGACAACTTTTTGAGTGACATTTCCTCTATAATAGTAGGTGATGTTGGACTAGCCGACGAACCCTAGCTACTATACATGGGGAGCTGGGGAGTAGTCGCATAGAAGAAAACCTGCATGCAGCGACCAGGGGAGTTGGACCAGTACAAGAAGTTATACCTCAAGTGGGCAAGATGTCGCTTAGGCGGGCGGTCGGGATCTGCCCGCACGACGACAGCGAACAAGGGCGCGGAGGACCTTCGTCCGCTCCCGTGCCGGCTCTGAGAGGACGGTGCGCATCGGCTTCCTCCATCGCCGACGGTGACAACATCAACGCTGCACCTCCTCACCTCCCGCAGCGGACGGGATTCGGCCGGATCTGTGACCACCGGTGAGGAGAGAGATAGAGTGGACATTGTCATCTTGTTTTGATATGGAGAGGGTGAGAGAGCGAGACGCGAGAAACTCTATCAAACAAGAGGCTATAATGGAGTAAAAAAATCTCTCCATAGCAGGGGTTTTAAATAGAATACGCGCGTTCCTGGAAAAAAGAAACGAAAACTGGTGGACACTTTTTTAATGTACCAAGAAAGAAAACTTGATCAAAACACGCCCCCGCTTCCAGGTCGCGAGAGTCGTCGCGCACACACACATAGACATAGACATGCATATCCGTGTTTACGTAAAATTCCATTTCCATCTCCATCTCCAATCATATTTTTCCAACTGGCACATTATTTACGTTGTTAATTATATACACAGCAATATTAACATACAACATCTCTTGTTTGCGGGCGTCCGGACCGCTGCCACGGTCGATCCTGACCAACCTGAACCCTCTTCATCACCCGCACGTGCTTCCCGCTTGTCATGGAATTATCACATCAGATGTCCTATTCAAAGGACTTAGTCGTGGAGCCATCGCAACTAGGAAGCTTGAAGGGGTTAATTGAGACAAGAGACACGAGAGTTTTATACTAGTTCGGCCCCTTACGGTGAAAGTAAAAGCCTATGTCTAGTTGTGAGTGGGATTGCTTATGTCTCGATAACCAGGGAGCAAATCGCTTGACCTAGCTCTCGAGTTGTTGTTACTTGCCCTGATCCGCCGCTGGGTCGTCCCTTTATATACTGAGGTCGACGCCCAGTGGCTCTACAGAGTCCCGGCTGGCTTATAAACAATATCCGACTCGGTCTCTTAATCCTTCTTGCCTTACAATACAAGTCACACCTATACGGCGGTTTATTACTACGGGCCTTAAGTCACCTCTGGGCCTTGGGCCCTTACTAAGCCGCCGTCTTCAACCTTGAGCGTTGGGCTTCAAGAATGCTTATAGGTATAACCCGGCCCCTCCTGGTGGGTCATACCTAATAGTTATATCCCCAACATTAGGCCCCAGATTGATTTGAACTGGTTCATGTCAATCTTTGCTTATGAAATTTTCTGTAACCCGCCATGACGTCATCCTTCGGATTTGTGGTAACCCGCCATGACGTCACCTGTCATAAATGCATGCTTTGTCCAATATATCTCAACGGATCTCTGTCTTAATGACCATCCGAAAATCGAGGCGCCCTTGTAGATGGATAAATTTATTTTTCGGCCTCCTTGTTTTTCGCGCACACTTAACAGGTTTTCCTTATAAATAGACCCGACCAGGTCTCCTTCCATTCTCCATTCGCATCTTCTTACTCTCGGCCCCATTTTCCACTGGAGCTCCGCCGCCGTCACCACTGCACCCTTCATCCTCGTCGAGCTTGGCCGCTGCATCAACCTGATCTGGACCAGAGAACGGCAGCGCTCCTCCTCCGTAGATCCTCTGCAGTAAGTGTTTCCCTTTCCGCACCGTAGATCTGCATTAGGGTTATCATGTTCTTCTGCACGGGCATAGTTCATACAAGCTCTTGCATTTTTTTCTTGCCACGGCGTCGCCTGATCCCAAAAAACCCATGAATCTGATGCGGTTCATGTTCTGCATTCATTTTGATTGGCAATGGACCTCCTTTCCTTGTAAGAAAACCTCGCCATAGCATATGAACTTCTCTGTGCCCTATTTTTAGGTCTAGTAATTTTTATTTTCTGAACCTTTATTTGATCCAAAATAACTGCTGCAAATTGTGAAACATGTTTGTCCCACACTTAGGAAAAATCCATACTTTATTAGACTTGTGAACCATGGCGGCTCTGCTTGCCAGCTTTAAGGAAGTAATGCTCAATTAATAATCTGAACCTCCCCGGCCGGTTTAAACAGTGCTGACGGCTTATAAAACTTATGGTGGCTTAAGTAATCACGATGTAATTATCCTTATACCATTAGGCCCCTTCATAAGTCGCCATATTGTTATTCACAGTAATACTTTTATCCTGCCCGGCTTAAATTTGAACCGGCCTCATTTACTTTGTCTTTAGGCTTTCAAACATAATGGCACCCAAGGCACCTACCTCTTGCAACTGGGTGAAACCCATTGTCACTGACAGCACTTTGAATGACTTTGGGAAAACCGGCTATCTGCCGAAGAAAGAAGTCATGCCTTATCGTGCGCCTAACCCGGATGAAGAAATCCCTCAACCCAAAGATGGAGAGGTTGTTGTCTTCACAGATCATATGAACCGGGGTTTTACTCCTCCTGGTTCGAAGTTTTTCAGAGATGTGCTGAAGTTTTTTTACCTTCGCCCTCAAGACATTGGACCCAATTCCGTGTCTAATATCTGCAATTTCCAAGTGTTCAACGAAGTTTATCTTGGTGAAGAGCCCAATTTACTGCTTTTCAGAGAGCTATTCTACTTGAACCGCCAGACGGAGTGCGCCAGCGGCCAGAGCTTGGAACTTGGCGGAGTTTCGATTCAAAGCCGCAGGGATGCGATTTTTCCCTATGCTAACCCGCCAAGCCATCCCAAAGATTGGAACATGACATGGTTCTACTGCAAGGATACCTCTTCGGCTGATGAGAACCCTTTGCCCGACTTTCGCGCCCTTCGTCTTGACACCAATCATCCTCTGCCTGACAAGATTACTGCCGCAGAGCGTAGATCCCTCGCTCCTACCCTGGCCAAGATCAAGGCTCTGCTAGGGAACGGGTTGACGGGCATTGACCTGGTTCGGGTCTGGCTTTCCTGGCGAGTTATTCCATTGAGCTGCCACATCGTCTTAATGTGTGAACATACGGGCGCCAAGAATGACCCCCTGCGCCATAGCCCTGATGACTTACCTACTCATGTTGTTGATGACATGACCAAATCTCTCCTCAACGAGAGTCTGGCGGATTGTGGCAAAGTGGGTCTAGCCTCTTTCTGCAAAGATAACCCGGCTCCAAAGGTAAACCGCCCATATGAAGTGATTACCTTAATTTCTTTAACATTTCACCCATACTCATGAATATACTCAATCTTTGCGGGCGGGTGACAAATTTTGGAAAGTGAAATATGATCATGAAGCGGCCAAGAGAGCCAGGAAAGAAAAGAAAGCCGCCAAGAAAGAAGCTGTCAAAAAGAAGGGCAAGAAAGCTACTGCTTCTGACCTGCTTTGGCTGGCGTACTCTTCTGAGTCGGAGGTATCCCTTGACTCCCTTGGCTTATTTTTTAATCATCTTATTGACACTGACCATCAGCAGGAGGACACTGGGACAAGCTGGAGCAAGGCTGACGAGGTAACTATCCTTTCCTCCGACTCCAAGCCTTTGCCAAGACGGAAAATCCGCAGAGTGACCCGGAAAGTAAGATTTTCTCATCGTCTAGCTTATCACGATCCTCAATTTCTTTTGAAGAGGCAAACTCATGAAAGCCGGAGGTAGACCCGGACTAGCAAGGATGTAGAGCTCTCCTCCGGCTTACCAAACACTCCAAGGAAACGCCGAAATGGGGTTACCTCTATTTTAACTAAGTTTAATCCCTTGGCGGGTCTTTTTCGTCGACCATTCAATCCTTCTGACTCGGATTATCAGGATACTTCCCCTTCCTCCGGCGAGTCACTGCAGTCCAATCTGCCAAACCTTCAAGACTACACCAGGGTATAATAAGCCGCTCTCTTTGTAATTATTGCAATCTTCTCACTTCTGTATTAATCCTTTTATTTGAACGTAGCGGTCAAGCCAAACTCAGCAAGAGGGTTAGAAAGAATAAACCAGCTGGAGAACGAGTTGCAACTGAGCCGACTCTTGAAACAACCGTGTCGAACTTAAACACTCATGAACCGCCAGCTGAACCAATGCAAGATGTGTCACCTCCTTCCATCGACCTGCCCACTGACCAAGCTGGTAATGACTCAAGAAATCCCAAGCCTCCAAGCCCAACCCAGACAGATGATCCTTCCAATGCTGACGTCGAGATCACCAGAACCGGCTATGCTGAGCCGGGGAGGCCAACTCTGCTGGCCAAATGTCCCGCCAAGGAAGAACTTCTGGACCAGCGCCGAGTCAAGATGGATGTCACTGATTATGCTCATATGAGTATTGGCGATATCTTCTCCGGCTACATGAGCCAAGTACACAGCAGCCGGAACCTCGAGATTGACATGGTGAAGCAGATACACTATAAATTCGAGGTATAACCTGTTCTCTCTTATTCATTATCCTTTAGTATGTTAGCCCCCAAGTCTGCTGCTTATGATGCTTATGCTGTAGACTTAGAAACAAATTTAGCAACATAAAGAAAGGTAAAATTTCCGACTTACCATGTAGTCCCCAAGGGGCGGCTTAACCATTATGGTTGAGCCGGTTCTTTATAGAGAAATTCTTATGGTTCTTTGAACAACAGTACGCATTAGCCCCCAAGTGCCAATTATTATTGCTTGTAAAATGCTTGGGACTTACTCATATAAATCACCATATGATGAACCGCCATAGAAAAGAAAAACTCTAGGACATTAGCCCCCAAGTGCCAAGTGTTATTGCTTGGCAAAATGCTTGGGACTTTAATACTGCATAAACAACTTACTTGATTTGAATTTGTATAGGCTACCACGAGTCAACTCGAGTCTGGGGTGACCAATCTGAAGAGCCGCCTTGAATTCCAAGAGTCGGAACTTGAGAAGGCCAACAACAAGTTCGAATTCAGTGTTTCTGAATAGGAGAAACTGAAGAAAGAACTTGAAATTGAGAGGTAAGCCTGGGCGGATGAAAAGACCGCACTGATAAGCCGAGCAGAAAAAGCAGAAACGGCTCTGGAAGAAGTCACTGGTGAATTGTCCGGGTTAAAGTGCCATATTTCTCAAATGGTCGCAGCCATATTTGGTAAGTCGCCTTGCCAGTGTATACATATCTTAAGTCATGCAATAGAGTATACACCAGAAATTAACTCTTCTGATTATGCTTTATACAGGCCCCAGAAGCTCAAATTTAAACCACAACATGCTGACTAAACTTAAAGCCGTGTACACCTTGGTGGAACAATTGTACACCGGGTCACAACGTACAATTGCTTTGGTGGCCTTGTCCAATGAGATGCCAACTCTCCTAACCCAGGTCTTGAGGAAGCTTTCAGTCCTTCCACAACGGATCAATGAACTGAGACGGTCAGCTGCAAGAGCCGCAGCGATAAATGCTCTAAGCCGGGCTAAGGCCTGGCTACCTGAACTAGACCCGGAGGATATCGCCATTGGCTACCCAAGCCTAAAGGAAGATGGCACTCCGTTTGAGGACACAGATTTTCTCGCCTGTGTCAAACAGATACGCCCCGTGGCGACTCTGATAGCCACTGAAGTAGATCTTACCAAATACCAGGCGGGTTAGGATGAATAGAACCGGAGAATTCCAACACCGCAATATGACGTGACCAGTCTGATTCCCCCACGTCGTAAGCATACGTTTGCTCCTGAAGTTGACCTGGCCGGCCTTGTTGATGATGAAGCTGAATTTGAAGACTTAAACAACATTGACTGGTCATCATCAACCTTCCAGGAAAAGGAGCAGAGCGCAAGCACGGAGAGAGCTAACCCGGATGCTTCCGGCCAATCCTGAAGGTGAACCTCATGGCGGCTCATTACCTGGGGTGTAAAAAACAATGCAAACTATTTGGATGTGATGAGTCCTGTAATAGGATAGAGATAACTTTGTTGTGTCCGTGCCATCATGCACGTTTTGATGCTTAACATCTTTAAACCACCTTGCTGTATCCATCCATGTTACTTGTCATCTGCTGTCCGTATGCTTGACCAGATTTGAAAAAACTGTCCTTCAAGAGACTGCCAGGCAGGTCAAAAGGTTGTAAAAACAATCATAGATTAGCTTGTTTATAAAAACACAACTATGCTCTTTATGCTTAAAATTTTCGCCACTTGCACCACTGGTTTATATGACCCAGTCAGTAAAGGTAAAAACCCAATCTTTGAATACCCAAATTTTGAAAGTACGATGATGCTTATGAACCAGCGACTCATCGGTCAATATTGAACCGGGTTACAGCAATCATAATTAAAAGTTGTAAACCTTAGACAAAATCTCAAGTCAAACAAAGGGGTTTTCAAAGATAACTTAAATCAAAAGAGAAGTAAAAAATGACAAGGCTACTGATTCGAATACGATCAGTGAACCGTTCTAGAGGGGTTTAAGCTAGGATTCGAATACGATCATGTAGCCTCCAATGGCTTTGGCGGGTCTTTGGTTTGAATACGACCTATGTTTGAACAGGAAGCCCCCTAATGACCTTGAGAGTTTTTTAACGACTTTGATTCGAATACGATCAAAGTCGGTTCCCAAAGAGATTAAGCTATGATTCGAATACGATCAAGAAGCCCCCGAGTGAGCCCGGCAGTGTGCCAATCAAAAGGGTATCGACAGCTATGTTCTCTTTGGTTTGAATACGACCTATGTTTGAACAGGAAGCCCCCTAGTGATCATGATTTTTAAGGGCTAGATTCGAATACGATCATGAGCTGGATCAGAACGGGCTAAGCCGGATCAAATGTGATCAGCCCCCGAGTGATCATGTGAGAGAATAATGACAATGATAATGATAAATTTACCTTGTGAAGAGGAAAAAGGACAGAGGTCCTGCTTTATTATTTATCATAATATATACATTGGAAAAATATATACATCAGTGGAGCCTATGGCTCAAGTGTAGTAGGGCCGAAGATGAGCAATATTCCACGGCCTCCGGGTCTCTTCCTCCGACTTACGTGAGTCTTTTTGCTCTCAAACATCAATAAGGTAATATGACCTGTTGTTCAAGTTCTTGCTGACCACAAATGGCCCTTCCCAAGGTGGGGATAACTTGTGAGCATCAGTTTGGTCTTGGATGAGCCGGAGCACTAAATCACCTTCCTGAAAGGGTCTGGATTTAACTCAGCGGCTATGATAGCGGCGCAAGTCCTGTTGGTTAATCGCTGAACGAGCTGCTGCCAAGTCCCGCTGTTCATCTAACAGGTCAAGAGCATCCTGGTGCGCCTGTTCATTATCTGCCTCCACATAAGCCGCCGCACGAGGTGAATCATGACGGATATCACTAGGGAGAACCGCTTCAGCTCCGTAGACCATGAAGAAAGGTGTATAACCTGTAGATCTGTTAGGAGTAGTGTTGATGCTCCATAACACAGAGGGTAACTCCTCAACCCAACAACCTGATGTCCGCTGCAGGGGGACCAAAAGCCAGGGCTTGATACCTTTCAAGATCTCCTGATTGGCTCTCTCGGCTTGACCATCGGACTGAGGGTGAGCCATTGATGAAACATCAAGCCGGATATGCTCACGTTGACAGAATTCCTCCATGGGCCTTTAGATAGATTAGTGCCATTGTCAGTTATAATGCTGTGTGGAAAGCCAAAGCGAACTATCACCTTCTTCATAAATTGAACCACCGTGGCTGCATCACACTTACTGACCGGCTCTGCCTCAACCCACTTTGTGAATTTATCAGCCGCCACCAAGAGATGAGTCTTTTTATCTTTGGACCTTTTGAAAGGCCCAACCATGTCAAGCCCCCAGACTGCGAATGGCCAAGTAATTGGAATCATCCTCAATTCTTGAGCCGGCACATGAGCCCGTCTTGAGAACTTCTGACAACCGTCACATTTACTGACTAGATACTCTGCATCAGCATGAGCTGTCAGCCAATAAAATTCATGACGAAAAGCCTTAGCCACGAGGGATTTTGACCCAACATGGTGACCACAATCTCCTTCATGAATCTCATGGAGAATTTCTTGGCCTTCTTCAGGAGAGACGCAACACTGAAACACCCCTGTAACACTGCAGTGATGCAACTCGCCGTTGACAATCGTCATGGACTTAGACTGCCGGGTTATCTGCCTGGCCAAGGTTTCATCCTCAGGAAACTCACCTCGTGTCATATAAGCCAGGTACGACATCGTCCAATCTGGAATGGCATGAAGAGCCGCCACCGACTGTGCTTCCGGGTCAGGAACAACCAAATCTTCCTCTGTAGGTAGCTTGACAGAAGGGTTATGTAAAATATCCAAGAAAGTATTAGGTGGCACCGGTTTACGCTGAGACCCCAGCCGGCTTAAGGCGTCAGCCGCCTCATTCTTTCTATGGTCAATGTGCTCCACCTGATAACCCTTGAAGTGTCCCGCAATTGCGTCAACCTCATGGCGGTAAGCCGCCATGAGAGGATCCTTTGAATTCCATTTGCCTGATACCTACTGAGCCACCAGATCTGAGTCGCCGAAGCACCTTACTCGGCTTAAGTTCATCTCTTTAGCCATCCGGAGACCATGGAGCAAGGCTTCATACTCAGCTGCGTTGTTAGTACAAGGAAACATCAACCGGAGCACATAACAAAATTTATCACCTCGAGGGGAAGCCAAAATAACTCCAGCCCCCAAGCCCTCCAATTGCCTAGACCCGTCAAAATGAATTGTCCAATATGTGTTGTCCGGCTTTTCCTCAGGCATCTACAGCTCCGTCCAATCGTTGATGAAGTCCACCAATACTTGAGATTTGATAGCTGTGCGTGGCACATATTTTGAACCATGAGGCCCAAGCTCAATGGCCCATTTGGCGATTCGCCCTGTGGCCTCTCTGTTCTGAATGATATCCCCCAAAGGGGCAGAACTAACCACAGTGATGGGGTGGCCCAAGAAATATTGCTTAAGCTTCCGGCTTGCCATGAACACCCGATAGACGAGCTTCTGACAATGCGGATATCGCTGCTTGGACTCAATCAGTACCTCATTGACGTAGTAAACCGGCCGTTGGACCGGGTGCTCCTTGCCAGCCTCCTTGCATTCCACCATGATGGCCACGCTGACAGCACGCGTGTTAGCAGCCATGTATAGTAACAAGGGTTCCTTGTCAATGGGAGCAGCAAGAACCGGCAGCTCAGCCAACTGTCTCTTTAGATCTTCAAAAGCAGTGTTGGCGGCATCACTCCAAGTAAAGCTATCCGTCTTCTTCATCATTTGATACAGCGGTATAGCCTTTTCCCCTAACCGGCTTATGAACCGGCTTAAAGCGGCGATACGACCCGCCAAACACTGAATGTCATTGATACATGCTGGTTTAGCTAGAGAAGTGATGGCATTGATCTTCTCCGGGTTAGCCTTGATGCCCCTGGTAGAAACCAGAAAGCCCAAAAGCTTGCCTGCAATCACACCAAAAATACACTTGGCCGGGTTAAGCATCATCTTGTAAACCCGAAAGTCAAAGGTTTCCTTGAGATCATCAATCAAGGTCTCCTTCTCTCTGGATTTGACCACTATGTCATCCACATAAGCGTGAACATTGCGCCCAATTTGATTATGAAGACAATTCTGCACACACCGCTAGTAAGTCGCCTGGGCACTGTTGAGCCCAAAAGGCATTGAAACATAGCAGAAGGCTCCAAACGGAGTAATGAATGTCGTCTTCTCTTGGTCCTTAACTGCCATCTTGATCTGATGATAACCAGAATAAGCATCTAGAAAACTCAAACACTCACAACCCGCCGTAGCATCAATGATCTGATCAATACGAGGGAGAGCAAAAGGATCAGCTGGACAAGCCTTGTTTAAGTCCGTGTAATCCACACACATACACCAAGTGCCTTTTTTCTTAAGAACAAGCACCGGGTTAGCCAGACACTCTAGATGAAACACCTCAATGATGAACTCAGCTGCCAAGAGCCTGGCTACTTCCTCACCAATAGCTTTCTGTCTCTCCTCATTAAACCGCCGAAGAAACTGCTTGACCAGTTTAAACTTCGGATCAATATTAAGAGTGTGCTCAGCGAGTTCTCTCGGTACACCTGGCATGTCACATGGTTTCCATGCAAAAATGTCCCGATTCTCACGGATAAACTTGATGAGCGCGCTTTCCTATTTGGGATCCAAATTAGCACTGATGCTGAACTGCTTGGATGAGTCGCCTGGAACAAAATTGACAAGCTTAGTCTCATCGGCCGACTTGAACTTCATGAACGGGTCATGCTCTGTGGTTGGCTTCTTTAAGGATGTCATGTCCGCCAGGTCAACATTGTCCTTGTAGAATTTTAACTCTTCCATCACGCAGACCGACTCAGCATAAGCCACGTCCCCCTCTTCACATTCCAGGGCCACCTTGCGGCTCCCGTGCACCGTGATGGTTCCCTTATCACCTGACATCTTGAGCTGCAAGTACACATAACACGACCATGCCATGAATTTGGCGTAAGCCGGCCATCCAAACAGAGCATGATACGGGCTCTTGATCTGGACTATTTCAAATGTCAATATCTCGGCTCTGGAGTCATATTCATCCCCAAAGGCTACCTCCAATTCGATCTTGCCGACCGGATATGCCGACTTACCGGGTACGACTCCATGGAAAACAGTGTTGGACTGCTTAAGATTCTTATCAGTTAGCCCCATGCGACAGAAGGTCTCATAATAGAGGATATTGATGTTGCTACCTCCATCCATGAGCACCTTGGTGAATTTCTATCCACCCACTTGAGGGGCCACCACCAGGGCTAAGTGACCTGGATTATCAACTCGGGGAGGGTGATCCTCTCTACTCCATACGATAGGCTGCTCAGACCACCTCAAATAACGAGGAAACGCTGGCTCAACCGCATTCACGGCCCTCTTATGAAGCTTCTGGTCTCGTTTACATAAACTGGTGGTAAACACATGGTATTGCCCACTGTTTAGCTGCTTTGGATTGCTTTGGTATCCACCTTGCTGCTGTTGCTGACTGCCCTGGCCAGACTGTTGGTAATACCCACCCTGGTTTCCCTGGGAATTCTGAAAATTGGGATTTGACCCACCGCCCGAGCCATGAAAACCACCGCTACCCGAGCCGCCCTGGCCATTGTTACCGTCAAACATGTTGGAATTTTTGAAAGCCTTCATGATCGTGCAGTCCTTCCACAAATGTGTAGCTGGCTTCTCCTTAGTACCGTGTCTCGGACAAGGCTCAGTCAACAATTGCTCAAGTGTGGGACCTGACCCGCCGGATCGGGGAGGTGGCCTCCCCTTGCGCTGCTGGTTATTACCCTGTGCACTGGTGTTAGCCAAAACTACCATCAGCCTTACGTTTATTACCTCCTTGATTTGTCGGGTTGTGCTGAGGGCCCTTGCCGTTTCCGTTCCTCTTTCCCTTCCCTGCCTTTTCATCATCAGACTCGGGATCCTTGGTACTATCAGAATCAGCGTACTTGACCAGAGCCGCCATCAGCGTGCCCATATCATTACACTCACGTTTGAGCCGCCCAGCTTTTGTTTCAAAGGCAAGAAACGACAATTTTTCTCCAACATTAAGATTGCAGAGCCGGCATCCATCTTATCAGATGAATGTATTATGGCTTTAACCCGGCGCACCCAATGGGTGGTAGACTCGCCCTCCTCTTGCTTGCAATTCGTCAGATCCACGATCGACATGGGCTGCTTGCACGCATCTTTGAAGTTCTGGATGAACCGGGTCTTTAATTCCGCCCATGAACTGATTGAATTAGGTGGCAGGCCTTTCAACCAGGTCCGTGTGGTTCCATCCAGCATCATGGTGAAGTACTTGGCCATTGCAGCGTTAGTGACCTCCAACAGCTCCATAGCCATCTTGTAGCTTTCAGTCCATGCCCCGGGCTGTAAGTCGGATATGTAATTCAGCACCTTCCTGGGCCCCTTAAAATCTTTAGGTAACCGCTCGTTATGTAGAGCCGACACTAGACATGGGACTCCTCCGGTCCGGGTGGCTACACCTGCCTCGACAGAAGTCATCGGATAAACCGGATATGGCCGGTAAGCCGTCAACTGAGCCGCCTGCTCAGCCACTTGCTGAACCGCCCGTTCGGCCTCTTGTTGTAGTCTCTATTGATCTACCAAGTTAATGGCCTCATGACGTGCCGGGTTAAGCCCACCTGGATGGTCACGGCGTCTAACATTGCTTGAAACGGCCGCTGAATCCATGTGCCTACTATAACTCGGGCTTTGGCTTGGACGAGGGGTCGAGTGGATCCTATCTCGGCTGTATGAATACGCCTCCTGCTGTGCCAAGGCCGTCTGAAGAAGTTCTCTGACCCGGCGGGTTTCAACCGCCGCCGGAGAGTCGCCATCAATCGGGAGAGCCGCCAATCATGTTGCTGCCGCTATCATGTTCAACAATGGGTTAGAATAATGACACGGGGGTGTCGGTACATATTGTGGTGGCGCCATGTTCACGCGGGGAGATCCCATCATTGTTGGCTGAAGCGGTGCACCACCCTCGGGTGTCGCAACATGGTCCGTCCCTGTGCACGGAGGGAGCCATTGGGGGTTGCCTGTCTGCGGGGTAAGCCACGGCGGGTTACTGGGCCCTGCTCCCGGCGTGTTAAAAAGATTCCGAGGATCATAAGCCGGGGGAAGCCGAGATTGAGTCTTCTGATGCCTTCTTCTCATGACCTCATTAGCCGCGTTCTGGTCTTGCGTGAGCCGAAAAGCGTGTGCCTGGATCTGCTGAGCCTGAACATCTAGAGCCGCCCGCACTATCATTATCCTGACATCTTCCACTGCTAGGTCTTCCTTAGCTTGTGCCATATCCAGTTTTAACTGTGCCACCTCTGCATCATGATGAGCTTGATCCGCCGGGTTGACTATGGTGGTTAACAGAGTGGTCAGCTTGTCTCTGAGATCCATTAATACCTAGGTCGGTGAACGCACAGGGCCTCCCGCCCTGGCTACCGCTCACCCAGAGGTTACAGCTGCTGCAGTTGTGGAGTCTTGGATGGGTTGTGTGCCAGCCATGAAGATCCCGACCCTGCTTGGCGACTCGAGGCAATCCGGAATACTGCTGCCATCGGAACAGCCCCCAAGCCCACCATCCTGTAGTTGGTACAACGAATCCATCTCACCTGTGGACGACTCACCATCAGAGAAGATCACCGTCTCACCACCAGAGGCAGATCCTTCAGAAAGTCCTCCATGGATGCATCCCACGAAGGCACGTTTCACCGCCGGCGGAGCCCAGGCGGGTCTCGCACACTGAGCCGTCTCGACGAGGTCGGTGCAGATGTCCGGCTCAGGGCCCGGCTCGCCGATCTTGCCGATGAAGACGTGGATTCCGCCAAAGGTTACCCGGTACCCATACTCAATTGAGCCGGCGTCGGGGCCCCAGCCTACGTCGTTGATGTAGAGCTTGCCGCGACGACTGTTGGTCATCCGGCCCACGGCGTATCCCTTGATCCCTTCGAAGCTGCCCTTCAAGAACTCAAATCCACCGTGCGCTGGACCCACGGTGGGTGCCACTATCGTGGAATTATCACGTCAGATGTCCTATTGAAAGGACTTAGTCATGGAGCCATTGCAACTAGGAAGCTTGAAGGGGTTAATCGGGACAAGAGACACGAGAGTTTTATACTAGTTCGGACCCTTACGATGAAGGTAAAAGCCTACGTCTAGTTGTGATTGGGGTTGCTTATGTCTCGATAACCAGGGAGCAAATCGCTTGACCTAGCTCTCGAGTTGTAGTTACTTGCCCTGATCCCCTGCTGGGTCGTCCCTTTATATACTGAGGTTGACGCCCAGCGGCTCTACAGAGTTCCGGCCGGCTTATAAACAATATCCGGCTCGGTCTCTTAATCTTTCTTGCCTTACAATACAAGTCACACCTATACGGCGGTTTATTACTACGGGACTTAAGTCACCTCTGGGCCTTGGGCCCTTACTAAGCCGTCGTCTTCAACCTTGAGCTTTGGGCTTCAAGAATGCTTATAGGTATAACCCGGCCCCTCCTGGCGGGTCATACCTAATAGTTATATCCCCAACACCGCCCAAAACGGTCAGTGTCACATTCATGCCCGGCCAGAGCGGACACGACCTCTCACTAGCGCCGGCATTGAAGCGGCACGCCGGTCGAGAGAGCGTCGCCCGCGCCGCTTCCTGGTGCACGCGACTGCTCCGCGTTTAATGGTCGCAATAGCCGGCCACAACATGCATGTAAAAAGTTCTTAGGAGTCCGTGCGACAGCTAGCTATCCTCCCCCAACTCGTCAATATCTTCCAGTGGTGCTAGTACTCCACGGCGCGATCCATCGACAAGCAGGCGGGAAAGTTATCGTATACTCGGTTTGCGGTGAGTGGCATGTCGAGCGACCGTGTGGGGTCGAGCTGTGGAGGAGGGTGAGACACGAACGCGACATACGTGATTTAAACATTAGTTTTGCTCGATGGCGCGATCCAACGAAAAGAAACATTGGTTTCTCTCTGTTTCCATTTTTTCTCCGAAAAAACGGAAACTTTCCACTCCATTTTCATTCCTACTCACCCCATTACAACATTCCATCAAATACAAAGGAAAACTAACACGCATGTTGATGCATCTCAATGATTCACAGATCGTAGCCAATATTTACTTCACAACTAAAGACAAAAGTTGTGAGAGCGTGTACGAAAGAAAAACTACTGATGGGGTTAGTACGACTTAGAACCTGTAGAAGGAAAGACAGCTGGCACCCTCGGATCATACGATGCTTTTGTGCAGTTCCACTAAAATTGAGCTGAGCATCCCTGATGGCAAAGATATTGAAGAAGTGTGATTAGAATAATAGTACTAGCACTAGTTCATGAGACACAAACTCATCACAAGTAGAAGCCGGTAGAAGTAGATAAAGATCGACATGGAGATGGAGCTACGTGGGGAGTTACGGCAGTGGAGCAAGCCATCTCCAAAAGGAAGATGGACTATGGGACGTCGGGCTATAGCTAGAAGGGCGGTTGGGACGCGTCATCGGCCCATACCGCGGTGACCCCCGATTGGGATGCACCGACTGTGGGTTTTCTCCCTCGCTGATGTCAACCGCGTCTACGCAGAACATTGTTCCCTTTCCCCAGGTGCATGATCATGCTGGATATGTGACCAGCAGTGTGGCCACCGTCTTTCTATGCTTGTGAAGTGAGCAACCCAAGCAAGCAGGCTTGTAGCTTAGGCTCCTGCTAGTGTATATATAGTGGTTTTCTTTTTCTCTCCATATCAACCATTTTATATTGCATACGTGTCATTTAAGAGTGAAATGATGGTTGCTTCTTCCAACTAACTTACTGTGTGATTTGACTGCTCCTTAGTGGCCCCTACACGTACTCCCCCTACGTGTATGCAACAGTCACACGTACACATGGACGCAAAAACATGCGCAACGCCCTAAGGCATGCATGTCCGAGCACACGACGGAACACACACGGTCACGCTCAAGTGCTCAACCTACACGTGCATGCACACACATACTCAGCTAGGGTGTAACGCCCCGGATCCGATGCGCCAGGTGTCCGCCAGTTATTCGTCGCTGTTGCCATGTCATTTGCTTGCGTGTTGCATTTTATCATGTTATCATGTGCATTTCATTTTGCATACGTGTTCGTCTTATGCATCCGAGCATTTTCCCCGTTGTCCGTTTCGCGATCCGACGCTCCTATGTCCTCCGGCGTTCCCCTTTTGTCTCTCGTTGTGTGCGGGTGTTAAACGTTCTCGGAATGACCCGAGCCTTACCAAGCGGCCTTGGTATAGCACCGGTAGACCGCCTGTCAAGTTTCGTGCCATTTGGAGTTCGTTTGGTACTCCAACGTTTAACCGGGTAACCGTAAAAGCCCCTCTCTCTTTGCAGCCCAGCACCCCTACCAAAGTGGCCCAAAACCCATCTAACTCACCTCCATGCTCTCGGTCATTCGATCACGATCATGTGGGCGAAAACCGCTCCTCATTTGGACTCTCCTAGCTCCCTCTACCTATAAAACTAGGCCCTCCCCTTCCATTTTCGCGGATGAATTCTCCCCCCAAACCCTAAAAATTCCCTCTCCACGCCGGACGTGTCCGTCCGCGCCGGACAAAATCCCCGCCGCCGCTCCCAGCCTCTCCCGTCGCGCCACGTGGCCCCGGCCTCCGCACGCCGCCGTCGGCCCTCGAGCCCGCAGCGGGCCCGTGAGGCCCGTCCGCCGCAGCACGCTTCCCGCCGTTCCCCGTCGACCGAGGCTGCGCGCCCGTGCCTCTGCTTCGTCGGCGCCGCCCGCCGCGCGCCGGAGCGCCTCTCCCTTCGCCGGCCATCCCCGCTGCCGCCAAAGGAGCGCCGCCGCCTGCCGGACCTCGTCCCCGATGCCTAGTCGCCAGATGCGGCAGCTTCGACCGGATCCCGCGCCGCCGCCTCGACCTCGGCGCCCTCGCCACCGTCCGGCCTCGCTCCGGCCAGATCCGGTGGCCAGGTGGCCGGATCCGCCCCGCGCCATCCTGTTCCCGGGCTTCTCCATTGTCGGCGCGCCGCCCTCGCCGGTCTCCCCTGCTTCGCCGCCCTGCCCTGCTCGTGCGAGCGCACGAGGAGGACGACGCCGCGCCCACGTGGGCCCCTCCTTGGCCCATCTCCAGCGACCGGCCCAAGCCGGCCCAGCCTGCCCTTCCCCTCCGGCCCAGATCTGCTGGCCCATAGGCCCTCTGGTGAGGACCCGCTAAGACCCGCCCGTGCGTGATTTAGTTATCCCGCGCTCACTTTGTTTTTTCCTGGTAAACGGCCAAGTCCCGAATCTGTGTAATTTTTATGCCATGTTCATCGCATTGTATCTCTGCATCCGTAGCTCCGTTTTGTGCGTGTAATATGTCAAATTGTTCACCTCGACGAGTACATCATCTCATTCCATCGCATCATATTCATTTGATGTCATATAGATGTCCGAATCATCGTTGTAAGAGTGCTTCATGATGTTTTCTGCTATCTGTTATCAGAACGAGCTCTTTTGTCATTTTTGCCATGATTGATGTGTGCATCCTATGAGGTTGATGTCTACATGTGTTTTGAACTATGCCATGTCTTCTTTACAGAGGTGCTTACTATGTATTTTTGTGATCAATATGGTGACTAGCACAAGGATGCAAACTAGGCATCGTGTTGTTGCCGATTTTAGTCCCTGTTCTGCTGTTATTTTGATGCCATGTAAACTTGATGCTACAGAGAGATCCATGCATATTTAGAGATACTTCAGTAAGGGTGTTTTGAACAATAGGTTATTGTATATCCATTCATGCCCTTTGTTGCTATTATGGAGTAGTCTAGCATGTCATTTTCGTGCTCTACTTTTGCTTCAAAATGTTTCCTGGCAGATTGTTTACATGTTATTCAATTTGGCCAAGGTTGCTATAGTTGATCCTTGCATGCTATGGACTTGTTCTTGACTTGGTTTGTTACACAAACATGTCTTATTGATGATTCTATGCTTACCGTGTCATGCAATGACTTGTGGTGAGTGAATTGAGCTTGTTAAGTAGGGTTCATGATGTTGCTGTTTTGCTAGGCTGAATCTGTTATTTCGTGATGCTATATAAACATGTTGCTACTAATCATTCTATGCATAATCTGGAGATGTTCTATAAATATATTTTGATCTACATGTCATGATCTATCCATTCATGCCCCTGGTTGCATTTATAGCTTGCCGTAGCTTGTTGTTTCCTTGCTCCAAAGTTGATTCATAATGTTGCTGTCAGCCTGTTAACATTAAGTTCACTTGTTCTCATATGTTTTGCTAGTGATCCATGCACCCTATGACCTTGATATTGCCATGCTTAGCTTCACAAATATGTCTTCTTACTGTTGGGTGCCTTGCCATGCCATGCAATGCTCTGTAGTGAGTTGCACAAGCTCATCTACATGCCTTCATAATTCTGTTCCTGCCATGTACGAATCTGTAATATAACTTGCTATGTTTACGTGGGTGCCATCATATTTTCTGATCCTTTTTGGCTGATGGTCAGTAAGGGTCTTTTGATCTATGCATTTAGTAGATTCATGCCATGCCTTTGTTTTCCATGATAAGTTCCTATAACATGTTGTTTGATAGCTCTAAACATTGCATCGTGATGTTATTTTCTGCAAAGTCTGAAATTGTAATAACTTGCAATCTTACCATGTGTGTTTGAGCATGTTCTAGTGATTTCTAGAGATAGCTCAGTGTTCATGTTTTGTGATGCTTTACCTGTACATCATGCCCATGCCTTCTGTTTTCTTGTTGAGGTCCTGTAGCATGTTGTTTTGATGCTTGAAATATGCCTAGTCGCTGTTTTGGACAGCTTGTCCTTATAACTTGTATAGCATGTGTGTGTTGAACCGTTGCTCCGTTTTGAGTGTGCTCTATATGAAACTTGCTTAGAATTGCATGTAGTTTCATATTATCATGTTGCATCCTTGTTTTGAGGTGTTTGATTGATGTTTGAATGCATTTTGCATCAATGCCATGTTTAACTTGTGTTGCTCATATCTTCTAAGCCGTAGCTCCGAACTAAATGAACTTTATATGTAACTTGACTAGAATCTTGTGTAGATCATCTTTGTGCATCTTAACTTGATGTTTAACTACTTGAACATAAGGTTTTGTTCAGATCTGGACCAATTTCGAAATACGCATATGAGGACTTATCGGAATTGTTATATGTTGATCCCGGCCTCATTTAAACTTGCCTTGATGTGTTACTCTTGTTTGCATCATCTCTTGCCATGAGTAGCTTCATGTAGCCTCGTCATGCATCATTCTTGTTGTGCATCATGTCATGTTCATGTGTGGTGTGTTTACTATGTTGTGTGCTTCTTCTTGTTAGTTCCTGTTTCGTTGCGATCGTGAGGATTCGTTCGTCTCCGCTTGGTTCGGCTTCATCTGTTCGTCTTCTTCATGGAATCGTTCTTCTTCCTTGCGGGATTTCAGGCAAGATGACCGCTACCCTGGATCTAACCACTATCATTGCTATGCTAGTTGTTTCGTTCTATCGCTATGCTGCGTTACCTATCTGTTGCTCTTCAAGCCATCCCAAATTGCCATGAACCTCTAACCTTTGACACCTTTCCTATGCAAACCGTTGTTTGGCTATGTTACCGCTTCGCTCAGCCCCTCTTATAGCGTTGCTAGTTGCAGGTGAAGTTGAAGTTTGCTCCTTGGTGGACAGGATTTTGGTTGGGATATCACAATATCTCTTTTATTATTAATGCATCTATATACTTGGTAAAGGGTGGAAGACTCGGCCTTTTGCCTGGTGCTTTGTTCCACTCTTGCCGCCCTAGTTTCCGTCATACCGGTGTTATGTTCCCGGATTTTGCGTTCTTTACGCGGTCGGGTGATTTATGGGACCCCCTTGACAGTTCGCTTTGAATAAAACTCCTCCAGCAAGGCCCAACCTTGGTTTTACCATTTGCCTCACCACCACCTATCCTTTCCCTTGGGTCGGCCA
>NC_041391.1:534282839-534367340 GCF_002162155.2 Triticum dicoccoides | reverse complement strand
TGGGGCAACTTGAGGGTTGGTTTTACTCGTAGCTAGTCTCATCCGGTGTTGCCCTGAGAACAAGATATGTGCAGCTCCTATCGGGATTTGTCGGCGCATCGGGCGACTTTGCTGGTCTTGTTTTACCATTCTCGAAATGTCTTGTAAACCGGGATTCCGAGTCTGATCGGGTCTCCCTAGGAGAAGGTCTATTCCTTCGTTGATCGCGAGAGCTTGTCATGGGATAAGTTGGGACACCCCTGCAGGGCATAATCTTTCGAAAGCCGTGCCTGCGGTTATAGGCAGATGGGAATTTGTTAATGTCCGGTTGTAGATAACTTGACACCAGATCCGAATTAAAACGCATCAACCGCGTGTGTAGCCGTGATGGTCTCTTCTCGGCGGAGTCCGGGAAGTGAACACGGTTTCTGGGTTATGTTTGACGTAAGTAGGAGTTCAGGATCACTTCTTGATCATTACTAGTTGACGACCGTTCTGCTTGTTTCTCTTCTCGCTCTCATTTGCGTATGTTAGCCACCATATATGCTTAGTCGCTGCTGCAGCCTCACCACTTTACCCCTTCCTTTCCCTTTAAGCTTTGCTAGTCTTGATACCCATGGTAATGGGATTGCTGAGTCCTCGTGGCTCACAGATTACTACAAGACCAGTTGCAGGTACAGGTTGTGCGATGATCATGACACGAGAGCGATGCTTGCTTGCGTTGAGTTCTTCTTCTGCTTCTTCTTCGATCAGGGGATAGGTTCCAGGTCGGCAGCCTGGGCTAGCAGGGTGGATGTAGTTTGAGTTTCTGTTTGTGTTTCATCCGTAGTCGGATGATGCTCTGATGTATTGTGATGTTGTATTCGTGTGGCATTGTATGCCTTATGTATGTATCCCCATCTATTATGTAATGTTGATGTAATGATATCCACCTTGCAAAAGCATTTCAATATGCGGGTCTATCCTTGGTGGGACCTTCGAGTTCCTTTTGGATAGGGTCGCATATTGGGCGTTACATAGGGTGAGCTAGTGACCATATAAAGACCGGAAAATGTATATATTGAGCGCAATGAGCGTATTATGAAGTCCACTGACCGTATTTTTACAAATATACAGTGACAGACAGTGTATTTATCTCGTTTGAAATTAAGCCATATTAACCAGAGAGGAGGCAGTATGGACTAGCATTACTTTGCTGTGTCCCGTCAACTTGCCGAATGAGGAGAAGCTTGCAGGACGGGAGAAGCTTGCGCACGGTGGCTCACAGGACAAGGAGAAACTTTTGACTAATGCAAGCTCTCCCTTGCTCAGGCTGTGGACATGCAACAGTTAATTCGGTGTCAGATTGCCAGAAGCTTACACTATACTAGTACTATTATTGTTCGACTTCCCGAAGAGGCAAACAACCAAGCGCAAAGTTTACTAGTACTAGTACTACTACTATAGTCTATAGAGGTATGTACTATACTAGTACTACGAACCAGATGGAGGAGCGTCTGCACTCTTATTATATTTTTAAAATGTGCTAAAGCAATCTTCAATACATTTGGTTCTCTTCGAGGGTTCTCGCATGTGATAATGGAAGTTGATTGCATGAAACACTCGCCACAATTCTCGCTTAATTCTGTCTCATATCCTGTTACAAATAGGAGCACTCGGTAATATTTCCTCTTTTTTTGTTATTCAGCATGTAAACAGGTCAGCAAACCTTGCGGCGCATCTTTGTGCGACCCGTGCTTGCTGCACTTTGAATGTGGCCGAGAGCTGGCTTGATGAAACACCTCGCTTCCTACTTATTTTTTTGCGGGGTACCTCGCTTCCTAGTGACCAGTGTCTTGGCTGATCATCCTAAGAATGCTTATATATGAACAAAGCTCTCTCATTTACCCACAAAAATGATTAAGCCATATTAACCGTAAAGGAGGGAGTATGGACTAGCACTACTTTTTCGTGTGTCCCGTCAACTCGCAGAACGAGGAGAAGCTTGCAAGACAAGGTGAAGGCCTTTTGACTAATGCAACCTACCCTCGCCCAGGCGGTGGACATGCATCAGTTCATTCGGTGTCAGATTGCCAGAGGCATACACTGTAGTACCCAACATGCGGAGTACCATCATTGTTCAACTTCACGAAGAGGCAAAGAGCCAAGCGCAAGGTTTAGTAGTACGAGTAGTACTACTACTAGAACCGCATGGTGGAGCGTCTGTACTCTTATTTTTTTAATCTCTGATAAAGTAAACATTTATTCGGGAGAAGGGCGGAAAACAGCAGCCCAACATGTAATGATGATATCGATCAACCATGCTCGAATATATCTTGGCCTCCGTGCGAGCCCTTCTGTGTGTTCTCGCTCCTCGTCTCTCTCAAGGAACGGTGGGTTGGCCATTTTGCGGTCAATTGAGATCGGTTTGCTAACACTCCAGTCCCACATGTTAGTGATATGCCAAGAGGAGGTGTGTTGACCGACTGGCCATACGCGTACTTGGTTTTGCACCTTCATAGTACTACTCCTCCCTCCGTCAAAGTTTACAGGGCGCGCTTCATTATGATGGATTTCTCTCAATGCATTTCCACCACCAGAGAGACTTTAGACGCGTTTGGTTTAATGCTCAATTAATTAGGGTGTGGTAACTGCAATCAAGTCCACTATTTTCTCTCGATGTACTACGGAGTGGAGTAAGTGCATGCATGTGTGTACCCGGGGTGGAAGCACTACATGCATGTGTGTACGTATTATTTCCTGTAGTAATAGACACTATGCTATAACTACCAATGCTACTTTTTAGGCCGATCACTAGTCGCCTTGGTCCCAGAGATTTTATCTTTTTGTGAAGCGCCCTCTATAAATAGTGACAGATGGAGTAGTATGAACGGATTCAAAGAAGAGCGTATTGATGGTTGCTTCTTCTGAGAAACTTACAGTGGGAAAGGTGGGGCTTATGATTTGACTGCTCATTACTCATTATTAATGCGGCGTAACGACCGAGCTGAGTCTCCCATGCGGTTGTGCACTACCCCCTCGGTTCTTAAATATACTCCGGAGTATTTGTCTTTCTAGAGATTTCAACGAGTGACTACTCAAATATTTGTCTTTTTAGATATTCAAATGGACTGCTACATACGAATGTATATAGACATATTTTAGAGTGTAGATTCACTCATTTTGCTCCATATGTAGTCACTTGTTGAAATCTCTAGAAAGATAAATAGAGTATTTAGGAACGGAGGGAGTACACATACGAAGCAAAATGAGTGAATCTACACTCTAAAATATGCCCATTTGAAATTTGTAAAAATACAAATATAAGGAGTATAATTTTGTGCATGGCACATGGACCCGGATGCTAAAGAGGCTTCTGGCAATGCTATCAAGCTTCCAGCATTTGTTTATATAATTGATGTACTATACAAATAATTTTCCAGTGACATGAAATTGTACAATGGTGTGAGCTTTCAGCTTTTGTTTCGTGTGTCTTGCCATCGATGATCTTTCGGAAACAATAAAAAACTAACTTCCTTGCTAATGCATCTAATTATTAGCAGATCAGAGCTAATATTTACATCACAACTGAAGACAAAGTTGTGGGAAGGTGTTAAATTAAAATTGATCCATGCTTTCATTGGCAGCAATGTCCCCCCAGCTCTATCTAAGTCAACAAGGCACGTTGTGAAAAAAAGTAGCTGTCTGGAGCATGCAACATTCCGATCATATTGTGCAGTTCCACTAAAATAGAGCTGAGCGTCCCTGTTCCAAAGATATTAAGTGTGATTACGATAATAGAGGACTGCTAATGAAACAATAAACACACAAATAGAAGCTGGTCACCTTTGCAGTCTCTCTTAAGACTAACTAGTTGGAGAAGATTAGGCTCGGAGTTGGATGAGGAGGATAGAGAAAAACCAATCTCCCTTTGTGCAGTCGCACTTAAATGTAGAGACGTTGCCCATGTGACATTTTAGTACAACTGCACAAAACACTCTTAAGAAAAAAGTAATTCGTGTAGTTCACCAAAAGGTCGCAATAGTAACGCGGTAAAATGGATAGCCCTGTTTGCAAAAAAGAGGTAGAAATGAAACAATTACTAGCCAATAATAGTTGATGACACATGCGACGACAAAAAGGAAGCATATTCCTTGTCCTAAGGGAAGATAACAACACGGTTGTGTTTGTCTAAAACGATGTGAGGATGAGATTGCAATATGGAAAGTACGCTGGACGAGCTACGTTTTGGGCAAAGAACTATGGAAGATCCATATGCAGCGACGTGGGAAGACGGGCAGTGGAGCAAGGACAGAGGGGATACCTGGAGGTCACCGGGATGTAACTAGGTGAGCGGCGGCGGGCGGAATCTGCCCATACTGTGGCACCGAGCAGGTGGCGTAGGCCCTACCACGCCAGAGCTTGGTCAGAGAGAACAACGTGTATCGCAGATCGGGCCGTGCTGCCTCGTTGCCGTCGAACGGAGAAATGATGCACATCCTCCCTTTCCGCTGGCGGACAGGATGTGGCCGGATCTGTGACCAACGGTGAGAGAGAGAGGCCACCGCAGCCTTGTGTGAGATACTCTGAAGAGAGACAAACCAGGCAGGCAGGCTCCATTGTATATAGTGGAGCGGACTACCTTTTTCTCCATAAAAATTGTTTTATATTCTGTGTACGTGCCATTGAGCGATATAACTTTATTTAAAAATAACGCGCCAACGCATCACGTCGAACTTTGTTTCGTGCACGCGTGGTACATGACCTCCATAGGTAAACAACCGCTACACGTGTTCAAATTAGCACGTGGGCTGTCATTTCATATAGAAATGAGCTCCACTGTGTACCCGCGCGGGTGTGGCTCGGCACGAAGCGTGAGTACGTGCACGGTGCACCTATTCTCTTCTTGTACATGCACACCACCTACGTGGGGTTGTGTGAGAGAGATACAAACATAGAGAGATAGTGTGTGGGTTCATGAGAGTTTTTTTGGGGGGGGTGGGTTCAATTAAAAAATGTAACATATGCAATGTGTGTGAAATAGAGTCCTGGATATATCATATATATAGAGGGGGCGATCCACAAGAAGAGAGTGGAGGTACCATCGGCTTTAGTTGTCCATAGAATCGAAGAGACGGATGATGTGTGTGTGCGTGTGTGTGCGCGCGCGCGATCGATAAAGAGTGCCATCGAATTTGTGTGTGCCCACGTCAAAGATATAGAGTGGCTGGCCTACTGGAACATGAGAGGGGACAGGTGCAATTTGTCTCTATGGCATGTATACCTACCTACATCGCTCGACTGTCGGAGTGTGGTGGGGGAGGCCTAATTAACTATAGAGGTACAATGGCTGGTATATGTGTGGAGGAGGAGAGAGGCCTACCTCATGTATTAAGGGAGATCAATCTACCTCATGTATTAAGGGGGATCGATCAGCATCCATGCATATGTGTAGGAGAGGAATAAGGTTGGGAGAGAGACAGAGCTAGAGCGTTGGAGGGGGTGGTAGTGGAGTTGCTTCTAACAAATGGTGGGATAGGCTTGCTAGACAAACGGAGGGCACGCCTGCAATATCAAGAAGAGTGGGGATGGCTGCCTGTCTGTGCATGTGCGTGTGAGAGACGGGTCAGGAGGCATGCATGAATGATGAGGGGGGACGATATGGCTGTGATAAGCAGACATAACTACATAGGAAGATCAATCATTCTTTTTCAGAGAAATGAGAGACATAACTTGTGAGGTACATCGATCGATGGGGGGGGGGGAATAGTTAAATTTGACCTAGGTATATGTTGGGAGATCGATCGGTATACATGCATGTGTGTGTTAGAAGCAAATGAGGCACGGGGAGAAGGATAGAGAGAGAGGGATGCATCTAGGATGTGGTGCGAGAGGCATACTATATCGAGGGGGAAGGAGTGTGCGATTACGAGATTGATGAAAGAGTGGTGGGAGTGAGGCATGGGCGGTGATAAGAGAAGAGGGGAAGCTTGTGTTTGTGCTAGGCACACCTGGCTTGAGAGGCATATTGATCGATATGTGCCGTAAAGAAGGAGCTAGGGGGCCTACACACACCATGGGTGAACGACCTAAAGTGAAAAGATGAATTGGTGCGATGGAGCTAGAGAATGCTGAGGGAGGGTGAGAGGGATGCGAGCGTGTGCATGCACGAGAGAAATTTAGCGCTAGCTACAAAGATAAGAGGATTGTGTGGGTATAAAAGATGAATAGAGATCATACTTCATTATAAAAAGCGAATTCGGATATTTGAAGAATTTATCATAGTGTTTTAAACCGACGCATGTGTGAATATATATAATGGTGATACACATGGTGTGGTTATGAACATGTTATACTACATATAATATATTTTATCTCTACTCTTATAAAAACGGAGTTGTTGATGATGGTGAGCCTGCCATCCTACAATATAGGCCGTCCGATTTATATCTAATGGATAGGAAGGAAACTATGGCAATTTTGAAAAAAGATACCCACACCCCTCTCCATATTTGCAAATTAGGCCTCCCCTTGATCATGTTGATGTTCCGTGGAACGCATGGGCATCTTGCTAGTACTACATATAATATATAGAACATTGATTATAATTTGGGCTAATGTCTGGCTTTTGCAGCTCAGGTCTAAATACATGTCATAATGTAGGGGGCGGGGCACTATAGTTTGTGTGATAAACACGGTGTACGTATGTAACATGGTTTAGATTGTGAATATATAGTTAGTACATCAAATGTACTATTATTTGGAATCAACATCAAGTGTGTTCAGAAAATAGAATTCGAGTTCATGTAGTACACATAGTTCATATCTATCTCTATAGTAATCATGTGGTGTGTTATTAAGGTAATACACGAATGATTGTTGAAGTTGGCAACAATCATGATTGTAGATTCTTATTGAAATAGAGAAACGAATTCAAATTCAGTTCGAATTGCAGCGGTATAGACATTTGGAATGCACTATAATGTTGGTATGAGTAGGTTACATGCATTATACAACAAGCGAAAAAAAATTTAATTGGACATAACATGGATTCATACTCCCTCCTTCCATCTATATAGGGCGTATGCGTTTTTTAAGACCGCCCTTGACTATTAACAAGATTAATAGTACATGACATGCACAATGTGAAAATTATATCATTGAAAGCTCCTTTCACACGAATTTAATGGTGTGCTTTGTGTAAGTTGCATGTCATATATTATTGCTCTAATATTTGGTCAAAGTTAGCATCAAAAAACACATTAGGCCCTATTTAGATGCAAGGAGGGAGTAGCTTTGAATAGCATTTGTATAGTAAACCGGGGCAAGACTCTCTCTTTGTGTGGTGTGAATAGTTTTATTTTTTCGTTTTCTTTTTGGTTGAGGGAAGTGCGAATTGATTTGGTACGTACAAGTACAATATTACACGTTAGGCTTGTCCCTAAAATTCAACCGGCGCCTTGTTATATCTTGAAAATTTAGATCTCGTGCTCCCAAAACTGGCGCCTTCACAACCCGCGCCTTGCTATCCCGAAATTACAACGCGCATGAAAACTCCCTCCAGCTGCCAAATCCCGACACGTGAAATCCCCCTTCTAACCCTGAGCCAAAAGGGCCGCTAGTTCAAATTGGTGGTGGGTACTTTTGTAACACACCCTACCTTTTGGACAAGCACGTCCTTAAGTCATGGTTCACCCCCTCCCATCGCCTCCTTTTCGCCATTCAAAATCCCAGGCTGCCATAACCTCTCCGCTCCAGCCGCGAAACCCCACCCTTCTCCATTCGCCACCTCATCATTGCCCAGCCGGAGCTTCTTCCCCGACGACGTCGTCCACCGCAACAGCTCGACGTCCCTCGTCCACCTCCCCGGATGAGTATCCGTCATCCCGTCGGTTCAGCCACCCCGTCCCCCACCTACAAGGAGCTGCTCCGATGATCGCCTCGTCTATCGTGGCTGCTCCATCCCCACAGCGCTGTCTTAACCTGCTCCACCAGAACCGCATCATCCTCACCGACTCCTCGGACGAAGCTGAGGCCTACTCGGTGCCACCAAAGAGGTTGTACACTCATCGCATCGCACCTTGTCCTTAACTCGACCTCCCGGCGCCGATGGTGCTCCATCCCGCACCCTCATGGAGCGGCTACCTTGAAGCCGGCACCGCAGGCGACATCTCCACGGCGGCTCTCCCCCAGTGCGAGGCCCCTTCGGTGGCGGCATCCATACCAGCCAGATCTGCTGCTGCTGCTCCGGCTCTCGCTCGCTCGCTCGCTGCTGCTTCTGCTTCGGCTCTCGCTCGATCGCTCGCTCGCTCGCCCAGCTACTGCTGCTCCGGTTGTCGCTCGCTCGCTCGCACTGCTGCTGCTGCTCTCCCCCTCGCTCGTGCTGCTGCTCTGCTCCGATTTGGCTACACTTCAGTCGACTGAATCGACTTTTGGGTCAGTCGATTTTCACGGGGTGGGGGGCTCGCCGGAGTTAAGGAAGAACCACCCACAGCAGGGACAGGGGCTTGCCAGAGAGGTACCCCACTATCTATCTTAGGGTTCAGGGTGGGGGCGAGGGGCCTAGAGAGCTGGCCAGGGCGACGGTGGGGAGTTGTTTCAAGGCGGCGAGGCAGCGCTGGGGCCGGCGGTTCGGCAGGTGGTGGCTGGCGGCTCAGGGGTGTGTAGGTTGAGGCTGAACTGCAAGCCATTGCGTTCAGTTTCGACAGTAACATTCAGATTCCACAGTAAATTTAAGTTTTGATAGTTAAGTTCAGAGTCAATAGTTTTTATGTCATCTATTGTAGTCAGGTGGTTTTTGGTGATGTAAATTTTACATCTATTTTACATCATCTACTGGAGATGCTATTAGAATCCCACTTGAGATTGATGATGTCTCTCTTGTGCTGCTTCAACCTTGACGTCTTACGGCTCACCAGAGCTGCTCCAATGACAGAACGATCCATCACAACAGAGCAGTGCCCTGGACACCGTCTACAGATTCCTTAGATCTTTCTCCACACCTCCGACAGCCACCTCTGCCTCAACTGCTTCAGCGACCAACCCAATGATGCTGAGGTCGACACGGCTACGGCCAAGAGCTTGTACACTTGTTCCATCACTAATTACTATACATTAATGTCAATCCATTAGGGCCATTTTGGTTCAACGAAAAAACATAGCAATGGGGAACTTTCCAATGGCACTCTACTATTCAATTGTTCATGTATTTTGTTGAAAGGAATGAAAATAAAACATCCACCTAGACCTACTTTTCAAAATCCTATGCATGAAAACAAGACCAAGTGCATTAGTGGCAGAATAATATTCTAACTGTACACACTTTCATATGGTTTCACTTTATTTTGGCCATGTTTCTTTGCATTCCTCTGCTCTTCCAATTCTTGTAAACCAAACACCCAAGTTGACAGAAATCCTGTGTTTACGAATGCTCTGTTTACCATGTGCATTCCTATCTTATTCCAGTGTTTTTCCTATCCCTGCGTTTTTAGAATCATGCAAGCCAAATGAGCCCTTACAGAATTACTTCAGTTACAGGTAGGTGTCGAAGGGAACTTGGTGTGGTTTGTCCCGCTCCACCTCACCTGAGCTGCTCCATCGACAGAAGCATCCACTAAACTAGACATCACGACTCCTGACCGTCTTTCGCCACCTCAGATCTCCTTCCCTGCTACCGGCACCCACCGCAACGGCATCACCATCATCGACTCAGCAGATGAACCTAAGGAGTACATGGGTCTACAAGAGAGGTCGCACTCTTTTGTTTCTGCTTATGTTATGCATTGCTTAAAATTACTTGCTACTTTATCATCCTGTTCACCTCTTGGACTCCAAGTC
Source organism: Triticum dicoccoides (assembly GCF_002162155.2). NCBI lineage: Eukaryota > Viridiplantae > Streptophyta > Magnoliopsida > Poales > Poaceae > Triticum > Triticum dicoccoides. The sequence goes on along the minus strand of NC_041391.1, from coordinate 534,357,545 downwards.
AGGTCCAAATTAATATTGAAACTTGAGTTCTAAATTAGTTGTGGGGCACATATCGAGGAAGCAATGAATATTATCTCTGGCTAATATCTGGTTCACCTAGGGTATGCCTATGTTGTTCATCTTGGGTGGGAAACAAATAGTAAAGCAATCATCATCTGTCTTTTTATTAAATTAAAGCAATCATCAGCCTGCTATCATTATTTTTGGATCCATCCACTGGTTGTTACCATCACTCTAAATTTCTGCATGCTCTCCTTACATAATCTCACCATATTTTTTTTCTATGCATGTCAGATATTGTACACAGTCATGTTGAACATGTAGAGAAAAATAGAAGAGTTTTGCGTGGCAATACAATGTCATGTAGACATCGCTCCATGGTGGGTTCAATGGCAAACCTTCCCCACCCCTCTCCAGATTGTAATCCAGAGGGAGATATCTGTTCTGAGGCGGATTCAAACACCGCTGACTACTCCTATTTACCCCCCTAAGGTATTTTCTCTACCTTGGCATGATGATGTTAGTCATATCATGCATATGTCCCCTTGCAGTGCCTACTTTTGACATCATATATGTCATCTGCTTAGTTTAGACATGTTCTGTAATGCCACCTGTTTAGTTTCTATATCATATATGGGAATTATGCAGTCTCATGTCTTTTAGCCAGCCATACTATATGTGAAATGTGCAATGTCATCCTGTTTAACCAGGCATCATATATTTGAATGATATCTTGCCCGTCCTTTTCTTCATTAAATTTCCATTTGTCGACAATGTTTGTACATTAAACTACTCTTCTTGTGAATCAGCCATTTGAGTGGGAGATGGGAAAATCTGTAGTGAAAACAAGGCCTTCAGAGCACACAGTGCTACCTGTCGAAGCAGATCTCTTGTTGGGTCCCGATAGCTCCTCGAAGATGGATTCAGAGATAGATGACTAGTCCTATTCCCCTACCGAGGTGTATGCTCTAACTTGGCACAGTTATACTGCTCATATCATGCATATGGTGTCTTGCATTGCATAGTTTAGACATCATATACACAATATTCAACACCACGTTCTTAGTTCAGACATCATATCGAATGCCCTCTGTTTAGCATATAAATCACATATGTGAATTAAATGATGCGATCCTGATTACTTAGATAACATGTAGGTGAATTATGTTATGCGATCCTATTTAGTTATTCATCATATCTTTGAATTATGTTATTCTATGCTATCCAGTTTAGATAGACATCATATATGTGTAATTATGTCATGCTATCTGTTTTAGTTAAACAATATACATGTCAACTATTTCATGCCCTCTTTTTTCCACACTATCTATTGCATCTGTCTCTCATACAATGTCTGTACATTCAACTAGTTTATGAGCCATTTGAATTGGAGCGGGTGATGCCAGTATCTAGCGAACTAAAAACACGGTCTTTAAATAAAACATTGCTACCTCTTAGTGGAGATAGCACCCCGGTTGTACATGCACGAGAACTAGCCCTACCACACATAACCCAAACTCTCGCAAATTGTACCCCTACTGCGATGGACAGAGAACCAGCTTTGCCCAATCTAACCCCAACCCTAGCAGATAGTAACCCAGTTCCTGTTGACACATCACCATCTCCACCATAGAGCTCCCAAACAAGAGCAGTTAGTAAGGCAGCTCCAGTGCCCAAAGGGCCAATACTACCACGGCGAACCCCAACTCCACCAGTTAGTATGCCTATTCCTGTGGAGGAAGCACAACCAGCTACTCGTAGTTTAGCATCTATCGCATTTGATGTTGTTAAATCGTATGTGCATATCTTCCCATCTTGGAAATATTATACTGAAGATGAAGGAAAATGCCAGTTGCAGGTGTTTGTCCAGGAGTTATGTGTAAGTAATGTTATCATGGCTATTACTTTGCTTTGTCCCATACATCCTACCTCCATGATGGTTATAATACATCAAATTTCCCAATTTTTCTCTATAGAGAAGGACCAATTTGGAAACTCAAGATGAGGTAACCTATGCTAATACCTCTGCTATCTTCAAGAATGCTTGGTGGCAGTATCAGAATTACCTGAAGAAAACGTACTTCACTGGCAAAGAAACTCATCAAATTCCCTTACGTTCTCCTGAGACACATTTACTGGACGATGACGGGGAACGCCTTTTTCTGTACTAGTCCCGAACCAAGAATGTGGTAAGGTCTATGAGCTCATTTTCTATTTTTAAGTACTATATTCTCGTGTCTTACTGTACTCTGTTCATGTAGAACAAGTGCCTAAACCTGAAAAACAACTGTTCTATTTTAAGATTCCATTGCTATCATAGTTCAAAAAAGCGCTAGGCGTTAATTGTGCATTTTGCCACCACCTTGCGCTTTACTGACCAAAGTGAATGCTTATGTGCAGTTATGCAGAGATTAAGCGTAGTTATGCGCAATGCATTTTGCCAATGCCTAGAGCCTAGGCGCGCTTAAGCGCTCGCTTAGGCGCACCTTTTTTAACTATGATTGTTATCGTGCATACTGCTTTGCTCTTGTATCACTGTATTTACTGATACAAACTTATTTTTAAATTGAAGGATCCAATCGAAACTCCAATGGCACAGTAGGTATGTTTCAGGCATGTTTCTTTAACAGGTTTGCTCTTATCAATAGTTGTGTTGATTTCAAATTCAATTGTGTATACAGTTGACTTCTCATATCATGCACATTACTAGCATCACAACAGAGCCAATAGTGTTGTTGTACATGTAGACCCGTGGCACCCATCTGAAATCTTGTTCTGTCGTGTAGTTTCCCACGCTTTGTATTCTTTCTCTGCTGCTTTGTCTTGAACTGATACGATTTGAACCGTGTCTCTATTTTGATTTGGCAAGACAATGCAGTGACCATAGGACATAGATATATGTTTGTTTGATGCTTTTATTATGTACTAGTACTTGGCAATAGAAGACTTGGTAGTTTAATCCTGTCCACCTTACTAATGAACTGGTTCACCGAAATGAGTTTCATATACTAGTACATGCTAAACTTGTTATGTGTCTGCTTGTTTCTTCTTTTAGAATGCTGACAGAATATTGGGGAAGAGTGCCTTATTAAGCAATGGTAAAGGAAGTAATGCAGATAAGGTTCAGGATAGTTAGACATCCTTTTTGGTCTCCAACAAAGCTGATAAAACAGCTAACGAAGACTTCTTGAAGACAGTGAGACAACCCCAAAGTCCTGTCTTAGTTTAATGTTCGAGTTACTGGCCACTACCGCTTACACAAGCTATTCAAACTCACTGTCTGAATCAGTTTGGTTTCTTGAGTCTCAACTACAAGCTGAAAGACATCGATCAGCTGTGCTGCGACAAGAAGCAGAAGGACTGCGGAAGTCCCTGGAGCATTCAGATGCATACTTTCTGGTGCAACAGCAAGCATTGGAGGATTTTAGCGCCAAACAGGACAAAGCTAATAAGCTTGCTAAGCCTATTGCAAGCATGGTGGATACCCAGGATAACATTTCTTGAGCTCTTTTGAAGTTCTTTCAGTTATGGTCTAGTTTTGCTGCCGCGTTTATTTGCATTGGTGGCCAATTTTGACGGCCAGTGTATGTAATATGCTGCTTTGTTCCCTATATTTGCACTGGTGGCGAACTTTGATACCCAGTGGATGTAATATGTTTAATATCGGTAATAGGCTAGCGTTAATTGCTTGCTTATTTATTTCCTTATTGTCTTGTTTAGTTGTTTGCTTGTAGTCAATGCAGTTCTTTTTCTGTGTTTTTCTAGTGGCCACAATAACATATTTTTTGGAAACTAGGCCAAAATAATCATGGCAACACATGGACTGTTGTAACCATGGGCCTCCCGCGGGCCGTATAATCCATGGGCCTTCTACAGGTTGTAGGATCCATTGGCCTTCTATACGGGCCATAGGATCCATGGGCCTTCTACGAGCCGTATGATCCATAGGCCGTCTACGGGTCGTACGATCCATGGGCCTTCTACGGGCTGTACGATTCATGGACCTTTTACGAGTCGTACGATCCATGGGCCGTCTACAGGTCGTACGATCCATAAGTTTCGTCACAATAATCATCATAAGTAGCAACTTTGTTCTCATCATAATCGATTGAAACCTCTACCAAGATAGTGGAATCATCACTAAATAAAGTTGACACTCTTCCAAATCCACTTTTATATTCATCACAATAAGATTCAACATCCTCCAAAATAGTGGGATCACTACTTCCTAAAGTTGACACTCTTCCAAACCCACTTTCATCAATATAATCATCATAGGTAAGAGGCATGCTATGATCATAACAACTTTGCATATCAAAACTTGGGAGGCTAAAAATATCATCTTCATTGAATATAGCATCCCCAAGCTTGGGACAAACATTAATTTCAGCAAATATATTCTCAAATATGTCATCCTCATCAAACATAGCTTCCCCAAGCTTGGTACTTTTCATATCATAAGCATAATCACTCTCATCATTAATAGTATGGATAGCACCAATAGTATAGCAATTATCATCATCACAATGAGTAGTAGGAGCAATATAATTTGGGAGGGATACCTTTTTACCTTTGCTTCTCCATTTTTTCTTTTTCTTCTTCACATTATGTGTGGGCTCAATCTTCTTCTCTGAGCTCCTTATTGATGAGATTGGTTGAATAGAAAGCTCCTCCTCGGTACCTGATTCATCATAAGAAATAATAGGAGGATATTGGGAAGTCTCTTCCCTTTCATTAGTATTCTATTCATCTTCTATTTGCTTTCTTTTCTTTAGGTAATTGGCAATATAAGGATTTTCAATGCAATTCACCGCACAATACAAATAAATTTTCTCTAGATCAAAATCAATAAGTTTATAACGGGCAAATTCTAGAAGGTGCTTAATTAAACGTTTCATTTGTTCATAACCCATAAGAAAACTAAGTTCATTATAATGTGCAAGGGAGATCAAATCATCACAATTTTTGGACACGATTCGATCATGAAACAATTTGCATAGGAGATGTAAATGACCACTTTCATTGCAAAGTTCACAAGTATGGCAAAGGAAATATAAATTTTTAGCACTCACATTTAACCTTTCTTGCAACAATTTAGTTTCTAAATGCTTATGCCTCTTGCAATATCTATCTTATCTATTTGGTGTGTTCATGCAAACTCAATGCTCTCCACAAAAATTGACATGCTTATAGGAGACATTTTCATCATAACTAGTGCAATCATCATTAGTACAATGCATATTCAAAGTGTTCATACTAACAACATTGCAATCATGCTCATCATTCAAAGATTTAGTATCAAACATTTTATAGACTTCTTCTTCTAGCACTTGAGCACAATTTTCCTTTTCATCATACTTATGAAAGATATTAAAAAGATGAAGAGTATGAGACAAATTCAATTCCATTTTTTGTAGTTTTGTTTTATAGACTAAACTAGTGATAAAATAAGAAACAAAAAGATTTGATTGCAAGATCTAAAGATATACCTTCAAGCACTCACCTCCCCGGCAATGGCGCCAGAAAAGAGCTTGATGTCTACTACACGTCCTTCTTCTTGGAGATGTTGTTGGGCCTCCAAGTGCAGAGGTTTGCAGGATAGTAGCAAATTTCCCTCAAGTGGATGACCTAAGGTTTATCAATCCATGGGAGGCGTAGGATGAAGATGGTCTCTCTCAAACAACCCTGCAACCAAATAACAAAGAGTCTCTTGTGTCCCCAACACACCCAATACAATGGTAAATTGTATAGGTGCACTAGTTCGGCGAAGAGATGGTGATACTAGTGCAATATGGATGATAGATATAGGTTTTTGTAATCTGAAAATATAAAAACAGCAAGGTAACAAGTGATAAAAGTGAGCATAAACGGTATTGCAATGCTAGGAAACAAGGCCTAGGGTTCATCCTTTCACTAGTGCAAGTTCTCTCAACAGTAATAACATAACTGGACCATATAACTATCCCTCAACATGCAACAAAGAGTCACTCCGAAGCCACTAATAGTGGAGAACAAACAAAGAGATTATGGTAGGGTACGAAACCACCTCAAAGTTATCCTGTCTGTTCTATCTATTCAAGAGTCCGTAGTAAAATAACATGAAGCTATTCTTTCCGTTCAATCTATCATAGAGTTCATACTACAATAACACCTTAAGATACAAATCAACCAAAACCCTAATATCACCTAGATACTCCAATGTCACCTCAAGTATTCGTGGGCATGATTATACGGTATGAATCACACAATGTCAGATTCATCTATTCAACCAACACAAAGTACTTCAAAGAGTGCCCCAAAGTTTCTACCGGAGAGTCAAGACGAAAACGTGTGCCAACCCCTATGCATAAGTTCATTGAACCCGCAAGTTGATCAACAAAACATACATCAAGTGGATCACGCGAATATCCCATTGTCACCACAGATAAGCACGGCAAGACATACATCAAGTGTTCTCAAATCCTTAAGGACTCAATCCGATAAGATAACTACAAAGGGAAGACTCAATCCATTACAACAGATTAGAGGGGGAGAAACATCATAAGATCCAACTATAATAGCAAAGGTCGCGATAGATCAAGATCGTATCATCTCAAGAACACGAGAGAGAGAGAGAGAGAGAGAGAGAGAGATATCAAACACATAGCTACTGGTACATACCCTCAGCCCCGAGGGTGAACTACTCCCACCTACTCACGGAGAGCGTCGGATGATGAAGATGGCCACCAGTGATGGATTCCCCCTCTGACAGGGTGCCGGAACGGGCTCCTGAGAGGTTTTTGGTGGCTACAGAGGCTCGCGGCGGAGGAACTCCCGATCTATCTTGTTCCCCGAAGGTTTTAGGGTATATGGACTTATATAGGCGAAAGAAGTCAGTCAGGGGAGCCCTAAGGGGCCCACGAGGGTGGAGGGCACGCCCAGGGGGGGTGGGCGCGCCCCCTGCCTCATGGCCTCCTTGAAGCTTCCCTGACTTCAGCTCCACGTCCCCTGGATCACGTTCGTTCCAAAAAATCAGGCTCCCAAAGGTTTCATTCCATTTGGACTCTGTTTGATATTCATTTTCTTCGAAACACTAAAATAGGCAAGAAAACAGCAATATGGGCTAGGCCTCCGGTTAATAGGTTAGTCCCAAAAATAATATAAAAGTGTATAATAAAGCCCATAAACATCCAAAACAGATAATATAATAGCATGAATGCTTCATAAATTATAGATACGTTGGAGACGTATCACCCTTCAAGAACTCGAAACCACCATGCTCTGGCCCCACGGCGGGCACCAACTGTCATTGACTTAACACGGCAGATGCCCTTGTGGAAGGACTTAGGTGTGGAGCCATCGCACATAGGTTAGCTCGAAGGGGTTGAGCGGGACAAAGGACACAAGGTTTACCCAGGTTTGGCCCCTCTCAACGAGGTAAAAGCCTATGTCCTTCTTCTAGTTGTATTGCTTGAGTTCTGATTACAAGGGAGTGATTATGCTTGACCTAGATATAGATCAGTTATTTCTTATGTTAACCCGCCGCCGGGTCTCGCATTTATATACATAGGTCGAGGCCCGAGGCTTACAAGAGTCCGAGCCGGATCACACAACATGACAGGCTAGGTTTCTAAGTTGCCTTGCCTTACCAGGCAAGCCACCATATGCCGGTTCATACGTCCGAGTCTTGGGCTGCCACCAGGCCTGCCTCTTGAGCCGCTTTCTTCACACTTCTCTTCTTGGGCCTTCTTTTGTTGAGTCGCCAACAGTGTACCCCGGCCCCTCCTAGGTTGGTCACACCTCGGGGTTATATCCCCAACAGCACTGGTCTGTCCTTCAATTTCCTTCGTTGGAACTCCTTCAGCAACATCTTGACTCTCACGCACAAGGGCCTTTTCTTTCGGTGAACTCTCAATAGTCGGTGGCACGACAACTTCTTCGTTCAACTGAGTCACAACTTGTTCTCTTTCGGTCCGATATGGCAATACTGGTGGTACAACTGATTGAGCTTCTCCTTTCTGAGCCATGGGCTCTTCCAATTTCTTTCCTTCCTGTTCTGGCTATGAAGCCAAAGAACCAAGAGCATGGTCAACCTCCGTCTGGGAAATGGTGCCAGATGAGGACCGGGGTTGTATTTCCTGGGGAAGCAACTTGCTCCCCCTCAACTTTATCACCCTCCTTAATGGATCTGAAGGGCCCAACTTGACATTCCTTCAAAGGCGATGAAATAGCCTTCTCCATCTCAATTTCTTCGTCAACCTTTTCTTCAGGGGCTTGCTGCTGGGGCATGACATTTTCTTCAACAGGATTGTCCACGCAGATATCGATCACATCTGATTCTTGCGCAACTGAGGTAGGAATGATAACTACCACAGGCACAGAATGTTGCTCGGTTTCTTCCTCTAAATGAGGGGATGGTGGTATCTATTGCAGTGGGACACTCGAGTCAATAGGTGCATCAGTTGCTATAGATTAGATACAATGATCCTTGATAGCCTTCGACATGCTGGCTCTTGCATGTGCTTTCTGACACTTCTCTTCTCTTTCTCTTCATTGAGCAAGTTCTGCTTGACACTTGATCTCATTGTTTCTTTGATCACAAAGCTGAGAAACATCCATCTTCAGCTTAGAATGCCACTCAAACCTATTGTTCCTCATAACAGTGAGGGCTTTGGTGATCTCAAGTATCCCCTTGTTCATGTCTTTTCTTTCAGACTCAGATTTGGCATCCCTCCTCATTTGCTCAAGCAGTTTCTTGGCCTCGACAACTTGGTTGAGTTCCTTGGTGATTTCTCTCAGCTTAGAGAAGTGCTTTGCTACCATCTTGGTAGCATCTTCAGGCAGACCCAAGTTGCTCAACTCAGATAGATTTGCATGATAGGAAGCTCCTTCAATGATATCAAAGATAAGATCAAAATCATACTTCAGTTCCTCTGTGGAAGCAGGAACAACTGTCTTGGCCTTCTTGGAAGCAGCAATAGCTTTTTCATCAAGCAACAACTTTCTCTTCACCATAGGGGCAATAGACCTCGAAGGTTTACCTATTGCCACAGTAGTAAGCCTTAGTGACGATCTCAATGGAGGCGAAACTTTTGCTGGAGAGGGTGTTTGGTACGACTTGTCAAGCAGAGCTCTTTGATCAGACATGGGAATTTCTTCGCCGGCATTATCATCAGAGGAATCATCAGATGAGGCAGATGCTGCCTTCCTTGAATATTTGGCAACAGACTCTTTCTTCGAGGCACGAGGAGAAACAGACTTCCTCTTCTTCTTTTCCTTTCAGGCAAAGGCCCTTTCTTTATTCTCTAGCACATATTGTTGAGTTAACTCAACATTTCTTTGTTCCAAATGATTTTTCTTTGCCTCCTTGGCGTCACGCTTGGCCTTGGCCTTTTCTCTCTTTTCAACTTCCTTGGGAAAATCATAGATGGTTTTTAATGAGTCAGGATGTGCCGTGGGGGAGGAGCTGGCGTAACTTTTTCATCATTTGGACCTAGGCAGCCCTCTGCAATGCAGTCATTCCAGGATGGAGTGAATGCAAATAGAATCTGGTATTTCCTTTGGACGTTCTCGTAGTTGAACCACTTCTTCGCCAGTGACGATGAATCTTCTGCACCCTGTTATTTCTTTCTTGAGCAGTTTCAACTCCATGGGGTGTTTTGTAAGTTTCGGGATCACACATCTCAGCTGCAGCATTCCTTTCTCTTTCGGCGCTACCCTTCTTTGGATTTCCATCATAGAACAGGGTCTTGGAGTCAGTGACTAGCTCATCCTCTGGCTAATTGTGAGCTGAAGGAATATCATCATCTTCTTCAGCGGATTCTGACCCAGATTTCTTCTTCGGTACTTTAGGTGGTTTAGCTGCTTTCCTTTCAGCCAACTTTGATTTGTCAACCACATGCAACAACTGTGGTATTTCTTCCCTGGACCCAGAATGCTCTTCTGAGCTGTTTGCCATGACCACTCCTAAGAAAAACAACAACATTACGAGGGAAAATAGGAAAGAGGTCACAAACATGCACAGAAGCAATTTTGATTCAAAACAGATAAATTTAGGAAGTAGCAGATTATTTCATGGCATATGTTATGGAAGATATCATCGAGAGAATTGTAATATGCCTTGAGACCGAACAACAACAACTCTAATCTTTCGACGTATCACATATGAACCCTAGATCCAAATAGACTGGTACGAGGAGCACCTACAAACCATACAAGTCAAATCCTAGTAAGGCCTAAAGATCTACCGCAAGACAATAAAACAAAATAATTGGCATCGGGACGAACAACCCTAGAACAGAAGAAGGATAGGGCTAGTTCCAGATCTATATACCCTAACTTGGTAGTATAGATCACCTACGGCAGTGCGGGAGAGAAGAAGTACCGCACTGACATAACCAACAACGGTGAAGCTTCACCGGAGTTGCACGACGAAGCACGACATCGGCGCTGCTTCAAGCTCGGGCTCAGGCAGAGAGGAGAGTAGAGAAATGAGGCCGAACAGAGGAAGACTTTAGGAGGAAGATGCCTCGAGAGGGGGTTTATATAGCCCGAGGGAGAAACCGCCCACTTAAAAATCCACGGCTGAAAAACACGGGACGCTCCACATTCAACGTACAAGATCACGGTCGTGAGGTCGTGGGCACGTGTCAGCCGTTTCCTGCGAAAATCTTGGTAACCAAACAGAAAGCCGAAGGGTTTGAGGAAGCACAAGCGCCAAAACAGATGATATTTCAAAGTTGATTTCATTCATGACCAAGGACATCACATTGAAATCATCTTCCGATGAAGTTGCATGTTTATGACGAGAAGGAACCGAGTAACAACAAAGAAGAAACCGACTCAAGGCACGAAGCCAAACACAAAAAAACACAAACACTTCGAACAAAATCCCAAAAAGATAAGCACCAACAATAACTGACCTCAGGGCATATGATAAACATGAGATATCCCTGAGAGAATTTCTTGCATGAGATGATTAGTTCTTCTTCACAACCCACACTTGCGTGGGAGGTGAGGATCTCATTTGCTTGAACTGAGTGGGGGTATTCCCGCGGTGAGGCCAATGAGACACATGTGCACTTTGATGATAATCATATGAATATGCATTGAAGTTATTTCCAGATACATGAATGCAATGATTTGTAGAGGTATGCATGTACTTCTTCTGATGCAGGTTTGGATGATAATCATTCGAGAATGATACTCGTGTAGACTAAGAATGGTATCCATTTCTTCATCGAGAGTTATCCTGCACAGTCAGGTTAGCAGTGATAGACATATTTTCAACAATGCACTTATTTACCCAGATTTGCTTCTTGGTTGAACCTGTCCTGCAGCTAGTTCCAACATATCGAACGAAAACCTTACCATTCTGTTGTTTGAAGATTTTGTAACTTGAGTCATTAGACTTGTTAGTATCAACAGAAATGGGTGAATAATAACCAGTTAGAGTTTCAGATTCGAGGGTTTTATTCTTTGCACGAACCCAAGTTGTTCAAAGATACTGCTTGGGAGTCGTATAGGATCCATCCACATTGAGTTTCTTTTCGAAACCTAATCCTTCCTTCTGAGGGTTTTTGTGCAGTATGGACTTCTTGAGCGCATCACATAGGGATTGATGCCCTTTTAGGCTCCTCAACATTCCAGTCTCAAGTAAGCCTTTTAACTTGCAATTTTCTTCAGTAATAGCAGCAAAATCCTCGGAGGAAGGGTTAGAAGTACCAATTTTAGTAGTAGCAATTTTCTCGGTAACATTATTAGAAGTTTCAGCATGAGAATCAGCATTGCTACATTCTAGACATTTTAAGCATGGAGGTACAAAATCATCAGGAAGTTGAACAAATTGCTCGGCAAAGAGAGAAGCTTTCTCTGATACCAGCTCGTTATGAGATTCTATCAGTGACGTGAGTTCTTGATTCTTGTTAAGGAGTTCATCTGATAAACTCTCGTAGTCAACTCTAAGTGATTCATACCGATTGGTAAGATCATCAACAGTTGATGAAAAAGCATCTTGCTCTTCAATCAACTTTTGATTTTTCTCCATCTCTTCAACTAGTAACCCTTTGGTTTTCCTGAGATTTCTCTCAAGCTTTTCAAGTTCATCATGTTGGGATTTAGCGATCTTGACCAGCTTGGCATAAGAAATATATTCAGGTGAATATTCATTCATGGATCTTTGGTGTTTTGTAGATACCTGATCCTTTGATGATTTTGCCATGAGACAGAAGGCGATCGGTTCATCATCGCTTGAATCATCATCACTTGAAGCATCATCATCAACATCTGATTCGTGGAATTCTTTGATAATTCAATGGCAACATATGCATTGCTTCTCCCAATCCTCCTATTAAGCTCTTCTTCTTCAGAGTCTAATTCACATGTGTCATCTTCTGAATGAATGGTCATTTCAGCACATACTTTGTTCAGTTGTGATATCTTTCTCATATTTGGTCTGATGGTAGCTCTAGCTTTCACTTTAGTGACTGGTCTCGTCGAAGAAAATGAGGACGACTCATTTGTCTACGAGAGCTCAGTATGACGATTAACATGTGTGAATCCATTGTTGTGATGATATTTCCATCTTTTTCTCGGCATACTGTCCCAGCCAGGACAGTCAGCTATGACATGACCGAATTATTTGCACTTGAAGCACTTCATGTCTTTCGGAGGTAGCTGTCTTGATGAATTAGGCATGTCATCTTCATCGTCATTCACAAGATACAAGTTCTGTCTTCTGAGATCACTTAGCTTTTGTCTGAGCATTACCAATTCCCTTGTGATGGAGTGTTGATTTTAGACATCTTATTCTTCTTCTTCCTGTGAGCTACCATAGCGTGAGAGGATTTCTCCTTCACCTTCCGAACAAGATTCTTGATCCGAATTTTCCAATTCCATCTTTTCTTCATGAATTGACAACAGTGTCATGACCTCAACATAGTGAAGCTATTCATAGTCTGGTCTTTGCTTGATTTTAGCTACAATGGGATCAAAGGATTCATCAAGAGCACTCAGAAGCTTGTTGACTACATCTCTATCGATGATATCAGTTACACCTCACTGGTGTAGTCTTTTGACAATCTTTGTCAATTGATCAGTGAGTTCCATAGCAATTTCTTTACAAAGGCTTCCGAATCCAGTGAACATGGCACAAATCATTTGAATGTGAGGATATGATCGGGCAACAAATTCTTCATGAGCTTGTTCATAGCATCCCAAATTCGCTTTGCAGTATTGAGCCTTTGGAAGCGAAAGAAAATGTCTTTTGATAGACTGCTACAATTGATATCTTTTCCTTGAACATCCAAATGTAGATTTGCTTTATCATCGGTGTTGAGATTGTTTGGTTGCTGAATGGTGTATCCATCTTCCACTATCTGCCACAGATCATAGTTGATAGCTTGAATTCTGATTCTCATTCGTTCCTTCCAGTACAGATAGTCATTTCCATCAAAGATAGGAAATCTTTCAGAGTGCAAAGATCTACCTGCATACGACATACTCAAAACTCCAAGGACGTTAGACCTTTAATAAACAGAGATAGTTAGAACCTGCTCTGATACCAATTGTTAGGACTCGGAGTATATCGACCAGAGGGGTGAATGGGGGATTCAAAATTTCTTTCAAAAGTGTTGAACCCGATCCCAGTCACAGCAGCGGAATAAGGTAGCGAAGGAAATAAACTAAGTTAATCTTCTTCGTCAGAAGCATATTCATCGATGAAAGCATTGATAACAGTACGAATTTGAGAAATTACAGGTTTAACTATAATTAGAGTAATACAACATGCAAACATATGTAGTAGGATGAGACAGAACATGATACACACAGATGTAGAACTAGTATGATATCACAAATGAACCGAGGAATATGACGATGACGTATGAAAACACATGATGAGAATGAAACAGAATGAGTACAATGCTGTACAATGTTGACAACAGAATGGAATGATGCGAAAGATAAATACAACAGATGATAAAGATAAGATGAACTATCGACACACAGCACAAATGTAAACTGCTGAAGGAATTGCAGTAAAGTAGAATGAACCAGTGGTGCTCGATGGCGACAGTGAGATTTGGTAGACTAGTTCACCCTTCTGCCAAAGGGCTATGTCTGGTTGGAGGGGTTGTGACTTAACACGGAAGATAAACTCTCTTCACCCTATTCTCCTTCAATGTAGAGCTGATCAGACTCAGGTTGATTTCACTCGTGGTCAATCCTTGTCGACGAGGTCGAACTTCAAACCACAATCACTCTTGGTTGCTGAAGATCAGGCTCGGTGAAGACAACAACTCTTCAACACTCGAGCCGAAACCTATCCATCTAGAGAGTGTGCAGCTCTCAAGAGTAATAGGTACAAGAACTCTCACTCAGAACTACTGTGATGCTAAACCACTATCTAAGTTTGGGCTCTTGATTTTTCTCTCGATGGATCTTAAACTCAAATCACTCGGAGAGGGGTTGCTCAAATCAACCTTCTCAGAAATCTCAAGTAGAGCAGCCAACGTACAATGTTGGATCAGGGTGGCTATTTATAGTCGCAGCCTTCCCTGATGGGAAATGACCAATTTAGACATCGGCATCAGCCAATGGCCAAATGACACGAGTCCAACGGTCGTATTTGAGCACAACGGTAACATTGCTTGTGGAGCAAGTAATGCTAACTCCTTGGTCTGAGACAAATCTCTCGTAGCAAAGAAGATCATAGTCTCTTGATGGCAAGTATTTGCTTAGAGCACAAGGAGATTTCTATCGCAGCTTTCATAGGTTTTGGCTAAGCATCCCATCAGATCTAAGCATCGAGAAACTATATCCCTCTTTATAGTACGAAGGTCCCATGACTCAAAAGAATCAAAGAAGAACAATGAAATGAATATTATGTCTTCACTTTGTCTTCGACTTCCATCGCTGCAGTCAATTTCTTTGGATGACCGTATCAAACCAGAAAGCTTTGTTTCAGCATTAAAATTTCGAGGGGCCAATTTTTTCACATCAATCTTTTCAACTGTATGACTTCGATAAATATAGCTCGTTCTTCTCTGCAATGCAGATATACTTCGATGAAGTTCCTCGAACCCAGCACCGGAGATATCATTCTCTTTAGTAGTGTATGGACCTTTTTCTTTCTGTACGCACTAGCAAACAAATCAGTCCATACTTGTTTCTATCAACAATCTCCAAAACACAAGGTAGGCAGATATTGCAGCAACAATATTGTTCTAAAAACTATACTTCTAATGTTTATATTAAAAAAATTATTGAGAGATGTCTGCTACCCTGAAAGAGAGTAATATTTTGCAGGCTCCTATGAAAGAAGAAATTGATGAAACTGTGAGGTCATTAAATGAAAAGGACGACAAGGAGAGTGAAGAACAAAAGGAGGAAGAGCGGATTGATCACCTGTGCCCAACTTCTAAGGAGAATAAATTTTTATCTCATACATTGTTTAATCTCACTCTGTGCTTACCGAAGGATGAATGCTATGATCCTTTGGACTCGTTTGAAATATCCCTTTGTATGTTGTTGATGCTTGCTATGCTTATCGTCATGATGTCAATATAAATGATGCTTATAGAGATGAACTTTCTATAGAACCTAATATCCTAGTTTTGTCACAAAGAACCTACCAAATGAGATAGGCTTAGTTCACTCCTCTATAAGAGTATAATAGAGATATAGATTTTTTTTCTATAAATGACCGTTGTAGTGTTGCCAAACAACAATAAAGAGGTACCAGTACAATCCAACAGCGACAATAGTCCATGATCGTCTTTCAACGCTCCGACCGACCTGCTCATCCTTGGGTCCCCTGCTGGACCCATGCCTGTGCGGTGCAGTTGAAAGCACAAGTGCTCCCTGGGTAATTTTGGTAATTAATGTCAACATATCTCTTGTTGGACTAATACTTCTACCTAGTATATTTCAGATAAGTTCAACATTGGAGTGGCAGGACAAGAGGATGTGGAACCCCTTCAAGATGCAAAGGAAACATTAGCAAAAGCTCTAGGCTCTTCATTTCTATTTGAGTGATCCAAGGTCACATTGAGTCCATAGGAAAGCCAATACTATTAAAAGGGGATGAGGTGTTGCTTAATGGCTTGCTTGCTCAAAGTGCTTACTGATATGCTCCAAAGCCCTCAACCACTTTCTCATTTCCACATATGTACCAAACCTAAAGTCAAACTCGTCCCCACCGATTTGATCTATCCGGTGCCACCGAGTTCATTGACATAGCCACTGCCAAAAACCCTAATCAGCTCGGTCTCACCAAAATGGCCCAGCAAACTCTCTGTTGCCTATTGCAACTATTTTGGACTCACCGAAATGTGCAGTCGGTCCCATCGAGTTTGCTTGACCAAGTCTCTGTTTGCTTATTGCTGAAATCAGTCTCAACGAGTTCATGCAATCGGTCTCACCGAGATGTGGTTTTGCCCTAACCCTAGCACATCGGTCTCACCGAGTTGACCTTGTCGGTCCCACCGAAAACTCTAACGTTCACATTTTGAACCAGATCGGTCTGACCGAGTTTCACTATTCGGTCCCACCCAAGTTTGGTAAATTGTTTATAACGACTAGATTTTGTGTCGAGGCTATATATGCCCCTCCACCCCCTTCTCCATTTGTGAGAGAGCCATCAGAATGTGCCTACACTTCCACTACTCATTTTTTGAGAGAGAACCACCTACTCATGTGTTGAGACCAAGATATACCAATCCTACCACAACAATCTTGATCTCTAGCCTTCCCCAAGTTGCTTTCCACTCAAATCATCTTTCCACCATATCCAAATCTTTGAGAGAGAGTTGATTGTTGGGGGACTATCATTTGAAGCACAAGAGCAAGGAGTTCATCATCAACACACCATCTATTACCTTTTGGAGAGTGGTGTCTCCTAGATTGGTTAGGTGTCACTTGGGAGCCTCTGTCAAGATTGTGGAGTTGAACCAAGGAGTTTGTAAGGGCAAGGAGATTGCCTACTTTGTGAAGATCTACCCAAGTGAGGCAAGTCCTTCGTGGGCGATGGCCATGGTGGGATAGACAAGGTTTCTTCTTCATGGACCCTTCGTGGGTGGAGCCCTTCGTGGACTCGCGCAACCGTTACCCTTCATGGGTTGAATCCTCCACCAACGTGGATGTATGATAGCACCACCTATCAGAACCACGCCAAAAATCTCCGTGTCTCCAATTGCATTTTCACACTCCAATCCCATCCCTTTACTTTCTTGCAAGTTGCATGCTTTACTTTCCGCTGATCGTATACTCTTGCCATGCTTGCTTGAATTGTATTGTCAATGTTTGAAATTGTGCTAATTTCCAACCTCAACTTGAAAAACTTAAAACTGCTACCTTTACTTGTTGAGGGTCTAATCACCCTCCTCTAGACACCTCTTCTCAATCCTTTCAGCAGTGCGACCGCGACTGGGGATGCAGTCGATGCCAAAGCGCTCCTCCCAAATTCCGGGTGTGTATCGAGCCCATGACACCTGTTCCTACTCATGCCACCTCGTGCTACCCCATCACCCCACTCTCATCAATCAATTTGTCGGGGAAAATATACAGGGGTACATGTTTTTCCCCTGACTCGTGCGCGGGAAAACTCAGAACAGAGGAGCACGAGACCAAGAGACTCAAAGAACCAACTAGCAGCTCAGAAGGAACCAAGACTAAAATAGAGGAGCCAGATATTATCAAGAAAGAAGCCTCCTTTGCCGGGCAGGCGAGCCCGGCAAGGAGGCCCAAGCGCACCCTGGTGGGTTGTGCCCACCTCGGGTACCTCCTGGACCAACTCTTTGCTCCATAAATACCCCAATATTCCAGAAACCCTAGGGGAGTCGACGAAATTTTCATCCAGCCGCCGCAGAGTCCAGAACCACGGGATCCAATCTAGACACCATCATGGGGGGGGGGGGTTCACCACTTCCATTGGTGCCTCTCCGATGATGCGTGAGTAGTTCTTTGTAGACCCTCGGGTCCGCAGTTAGTAGCTAGATGGCTTCGTCTTTCTCTCTTGATTATCAATACAATGGTCTCTTGGAGAACCATATGATGTAAGTCTTTTGGTGGTGTGTTTGTTGGGATCTGATGAACTTCGAGTTTATGATCAGTTATATGTTTTTTATATCCATATAAGTTATTTGAGTTCTTTGATCTCTTATATGCGTGATCTCTTATAGCCTCGTGTTTCTTCTTCGATATTTGAGTTTTGTTTGGCCAACTTGATCTATTTATCTTGCAATGGGAAGAGGTGCCCGACAGTGAGTTCGATCTTACGGTGTTTCATCCCAGTGACAGAAAGGGAATCGACACGTATGTATCGTTTCTACTAAGGATAAAAAGACGGGATCCATATCTGCTGCAATAGATAAACATACCTTGTCTACATCATGTCATCGTTCTTATTGCACTACTCCCTTTTTCCATGAACTTAAGACACTAGATGCATGCTGGATAGCGATTGATGTGTGAAGTAATAATAGTAGATGCAGGCAGGAGTCAGTCTACTAATCTTGGACGTGATGCCTACATAATGATCATTGTGTGGATATCGTCATGATTATTTGAAGTTCTATCAATGGCCCAACAGTAATTTGTTCACCCACCATTTGCTATTTTTCTCGAAACCTACGGCCCCCGGGTATTCTTTCTCATATATTTGCTTTGTGATCTACTTTTTTCTTGCATTTATTTTCAGATCTATTAAACCAAAAAATACAAAAATACCTTGCTGCAATTTATTTGTTCTGTGATCTATTTATCCCATCTACAAATTTACCTCACGTCCTTTGCCTATCTTGAGGCGCCGTACCCCGAAAGGGATTGACAACCCATTTAACACGTCGGGTTGTGAGGTGTTGTTATTTGTGTGCAGGGAGTGTTTACATTGTGTTACTTGGTTCTCCTACTGGTTCGATAACCTTGGTTTCATATATGATGGAAATACCTACCGCCGATGTGTTACATCATCCCTTCCTCCTTGGGGAAATACCGATGTAGCTTCAAGCGACATCAAAAGGAATTTCTGGCACCGTTGCCGGGGAGGATCTTCAACATCAACTAGGTTCCTAATCACAAATCTCATCTCCTTGCAATTTACATTATTCACCATTTTCCTCTCGTTTTCCTCTCCCCCACTTCACAAAAATTTGCCGTTTTATTCGCCTCTCTTTTTCCGTTCGCCGTTTTCTTGCCGGATCTGTTTTTGTGTGTGTTCTTGTTTGCATAGTCATGATGCCTAAAAGAAAATATTATGATGTTCCTTACCCAAATATTTTACTTGAAATTGAGAAAAGTACTAAGGAATATATGACTACACAATTTGTGCGTAATAAATATTTTACTGAAGAACTTAAGGAACACTCTGTTGTGTTAGAAGCTATAACGAAACAACTTCAACACACATACGGTTGGGGAAGACGTCTCCTCCTTCTTGATCCAGCAAGGGGAAGGGAGAGGTTGATGAAGATCCAGCAGCACGACGACGTGGTGGTGGAAGTAGCGGCGATCTCGGCAGGGCTTCGCCAAGCTCAGCGAGAGGGAGAGGTGGTACGGGGGGAGAGGGAGGCGCCAGGGACTAGGGTGCGGCTGCCCCCCCTCCCCCTCTTTATATAGGGGGCCTAGGGGGTGCGCTGGCCCCCTAGAGATCCCATCTCAAGGGGGGGCGGCGGCCTAGGGGGGGACTTGCCCCCCAAGTCAAGTGGGGCACCCCCCACCCCTAGGGTTTCCAACCCTAGGCGCAGGGGAGGCCCAAGGGGGGCACACCATCCCACCAGGGGCTGGTTCCCCTCCCACTTCAGCCCATGGGGCCCTCCGGGATAGGTGGCCCCACCCGGTGGACCCCCGGGACCCTTCCGGTGGTCCCGGTACAATACCGGTGACCCCTGAAACTTTCCCGGTGGCCGAAACTGGACTTCCTATATACAATTCTTCACCTCTGGACCATTCCGAAACTCCTCGTGACGTCCGGATCTCATCCGGGACTCCGAACAACTTTCGGGTTACCGCATACTAATATCCCTACAACCCTAGCGTCACCGAACCTTAAGTGTGTAGACCCTACGGGTTCGGGAGACACGTAGACATGACCGAGACAACTCTTCGGTCAATAACCAACAGCGGGATCTGGATACCCATGTTGGCTCCCACATGCTCCTCAATGATCTCATCGGATGAACCACGATTTCGAGGATTCAAGTAATCCCGTATACAATTCCCTTTGTCAATCGGTACATTACTTGCCCGAGATTCGATCGTCGGTATCCCAATACCTCGTTCAATCTCGTTACCGGCAAGTCACTTTACTCGTACCATAATGCATGATCCCGTGACCAAACACTTGGTCACATTGAGCTCATTATGATGATGCATTACCGAGTGGGCCCAGAGATACCTCTCCGTCATACGGAGTGACAAATCCCAATCTCGATCCATGTCAACCCAACAGATACTTTCGGGGATACACGTAGTATACCTTTATAGTCACCCAGTTACGTTGTGACGTTTGGTACACCCAAAGCACTCCTACGGCATCCGGGAGTTACACGATGTCATGGTCTAAGGAAATGATACTTGACATTGGAAAAGCTCTAGCAAACGAACTATACGATCTTGTGCTATGCTTAGGATTGGGTCTTGTCCATCACATCATTCTCCTAATGACGCGATCCCGTTATCAATGACATCCAATGTCCATAGTCAGGAAACCATAACTATCTGTTGATCAACGAGCTAGTCAACTAGAGGCTCACTAGGGACATGTTATGGTCTATGTATTCACACATGTATTATGATTTCCGGATAACACAATTATAGCATGAATAATAGACAATTATCATGAACAAGGAAATATAATAATAATCATTTTTCATTGCCTCTAGGGCATATTTCCAACAGTCTCCCACTTGCACTAGAGTCAATAATCTAGTTACATTGTGATGAATCGAACACCCATAGAGTTATGGTGTTGATCATGTTTTGCTCGCGGAAGAGGTTTAGTCAACGGATCTGTGACATTCAGATCCATATGCACTTTGCAAATATCTATGTCTCCATCTTGAACATTTTCACAAATGGAGTTGAAGCGACGCTTGATGTGCCTGGTCTTCTTGTGAAACCTGGGCTCCTTGGCAAGGGCAATAGCTCCAGTGTTGTCACAGAAGAGAGTGATCGGCCCCGACGCATTGGGTATGACTCCTAGGTCGGTGATGAACTCCTTCATCTAGATTGGTTCATGCGCTGCCTCCGAGGCTGCCATGTACTCCGCTTCACATGTAGATCCCGCCATGACGCTTTGCTTGCAACTGCACCAGCTTACTTCCCCTCCATTCAAAATATACACGTATCCGGTTTGTGACTTAGAGTCATCCACATATGTGTCGAAGCTAGCGTCGACGTAATCCTTTACGACGAGCTCTTCGTCACCTCCATATACGAGAAACATATCCTTAGTCCTTTTCAGGTACTTCAGGATGTTCTTGACCACTGTCCGGTGTTCCATGCCGGGATTACTTTGGTACCTTCCTACCAAACTTACGGCAAGGTTTACATCAGGTCTGGTACACAGCATTGCATATATAATAGACCCTATAGCTCTGGCATAGGGGATGACACTTATCTTTTCTCTATCTTCTGCCGTGGTCGGGCATTGAGCTGAGCTCAATTTCACACCTTGCAACACAGGCAAGAACCCATTCTTGGACTGATCCATATTGCACTTGTTCAATATCTTATCATGGTATGTGCTTTGTGAAAGACCTATGAGGCGTCTCGATCTATCCCTATAGATCTTGATGCCTAATATGTAAGCAGCTTCTCCAAGGTCCTTCATTGAAAAACACTTATTCAAGTAGGCCTTAATGTTTTCCAAAAGTTCTATATCATTTCCCATCAAAAGTATGTCATCTACATATAATATGAGAAATGCTACAGAGCTCCCACTCACTTTCTTGTAAATGCAGGCTTCTCCATAAGTCTGCATAAACCCAAACGCTTTGATCATCTCATCAAAGCGAATGTTCCAACTGCGAGATGCTTGCACCAGCCCATAAATGGATCACTGGAGTTTGCATACCTTGTTAGCATTCTCAGGATCGACAAAACCTTCCGGCTGCATCATATACAATTCTTCCTTAAGATAGCCGTTAAGGAATGTCGTTTTGACGCCCATTTGCCATATCTCATAATCATAGTATGCGGCAATTGCTAACATGATTCGGACGGACTTCAGCTTTGCTACGGGAGAGAAATTCTCATCGTAGTCAACCCCTTGAACTTGTCGATAACCCTTAGCGACAAGTCGAGCTTTATAGATGGTAACATTACCATCCGCGTCCGTCTTCTTCTTAAAGATCCATTTGTTTTCTATCGCTCGCCGATCATCGGGAAAGTCTATCAAAGTCCATACTTTGTTTTCATACATGGATCCTATCTCGGATTGCATGGCTTCAAGCCATTTGTTGGAATCTGGGCCCTCCATTGCTTCTTCATAGTTCAAAGGTTCACCGTTGTCTAACAACATGATTTCCAGGACAGGGTTGCCATACCACTCTGGTGTGGAACGTGTCCTCGTGGACCTACGAAGTTCAGTAGTAACTTGATCCAAAGTACCTTGATCATTATCATTAGTTTCCTCTCTAGTCGGTGCATGCACCACAGGCACATCTTCCTGAGCTGCGCTACTTTCCGGTTCAAGAGGTAGTACTTCATCAAGTTCCACTTTCCTCCCACTTACTTCTTTCGAGAGAAACTGTTTCTCTAGAAAGGACCCGTTCTTGGCAACAAAGATCTTGCCTTCGGATCTGAGGTAGAAGGTATACCCAATGGTTTCCTTAGGGTATCCTATGAAGACGCATTTTTCCGACTTGGGTTCGAGCTTTTCAGGTTGGAGTTTCTTGACATAAGCATCGCATCCCCAAACTTTTAGAAACGACAGCTTAGGTTTCTTCCCAAACTATAATTCATACGGTGTCGTATCAACGGATTTAGATGGTGCCCTATTTAAAGTGAATGTAGCTGTCTCTAGAGCGTATCCCAAAAAATATAGTGGTAAATTGGTGAGTGACATCATAGATCGCACCATATCCAATAGAGTGCGATTTCGATGTTCGGACACACCGTTACGCTGAGGTTTTCCGGGCGGCATGAGTTGTGAAATTATTCCACATTTCCTTAAGTGCGTACCAAATTCGTGACTTAAATATTCTCCCCCACGATCTGATCGTAAGAACTTTATCTTTCAGTCACGTTGATTCTCTACCTCATTCTGAAATTCCTTCAACTTATCGAAGGTCTCAGACTTGTGTTTCATCAAGTAGACATACCCATATCTACTCAAGTCGTCAGTGAGAGTGAGAACATAACGATAGCCTCCGCGAGCCTCAACGCTCATCGGACCGCACACATCAGTATGTATGATTTCCAATAAGTTGGTTGCTTGCTCCATTGTTCCGGAGAACAGAGTCTTGGTCATTTTGCCCATGAGGCATGGTTCATGTGTCAAAAGATTCGTAATCGAGAGACTCTAAAAGTCCATCAGCATGGAGCTTCTTCATGCGCTTGACACCAATGTGACCAAGGCGGTAGTGCCACAAGTATGTGGGACTATCGTTATCAACCTTACATCTTTTGGTATTCACATTATGAATATGTGTAACATCACGTTCGAGATTCATTAAGAATAAACCATTGACCAGCGGGGCATGACCATAAAACATATCTCTCATATAAATAGAACAACCATTATTCTCGGATTTAAATGAGTAGCCATCTCGTATTAAACGAGATCCAGATACAATGTTCATGCTCAAAGCTGGCACTAAATAACAATTATTGAGGTTTAAAACTAATCCGTAGGTAAATGTATAGGTAGCATGCCAACAGCGATCACATCGACCTTGGAACCATTCCCGACACGCATCGTCACCTCATCCTTTGCCAGTCTCCGCTTATTCCGCAGCTCCTGTTTTGAGTTACAAATATGAGCAACCGCACTGGTATCAAATACCCAGGAGCTACTACGAGTACAGGTAAGGTACACATCAATTACATGTATATCACATATACGTTTAGTGTTGTCGGCCTTCTTGTCCGCTAAGTATTTGGGGCAGTTCCGCTTCCAGTGTTCGCTTCCCTTGCAATAAAAGCACTCAGTCTCAGGTTTGGGTCCATTCTTTGGCTTCTTCCCGGCAACTGGCTTACCGGGCGCGGCAACTCCCTTGCCGTCCTTCTTGAAGTTCTTCTTACCCTTGCCTTTCTTGAACTTAGTGGTTTTATTGACCATCAACACTTGATGTTCCTTTTTGATTTCCACCTCTGCTGATTTCAGCATTGAAAATACTTCAGGAATAGTTTTCACCATCCCCTGCATATTGTAGTTCATCACAAAGCTCTTGTAGCTAGGTGGGAGCGACTGAAGGATTCTATCAATGACCGCCTCGTCCAGGAGGTTAATGTCCAGCTGGGACAGGCGGTTGTGCAACCCAGACATTTTGAGTATGTGCTCACTGACAGAACTATTTTCCTCCATCTTACAACTGTAGAACTTGTCGGAGACTTCATATCTCCCGACCCGGGCATGAGCTTGGAAAACCATTTTCAGCTCTTCGAACATCTCATATGCTCCGTGTTGCTCAAAACTCTTTTGGTGCCCCGGTTCTAAGCTATAAAGCATGCCGCACTGAACGTGGGAGTAAACATCAGCACGTGACTGCCAAGCGTTCATAACGTCTTGGTTCTCTGGGATGGGTGCGTCACCTAGCGGTCCTTCTAGGACATATGCTTTCTTGGCAGCTATGAGGATGATCCTCAGGTTCCGGACCCTGTCTGTATAGTTGTTGCCATCATCTTTCAGCTTGGTTTTCTCTAGGAACGCATTGAAGTTGAGGTTGACATGAGCGTTGGCCATTTGATCTACAAGACATTTTGCAAAGGTTTTTAGTCTAAGTTCATGATAATTAAGTTCATCTAATCAAATTATTTAATGAACTCCCACTCAGATTAGACATCCCTCTAGTCATCTAAGTGATACATGATCCGACTCAACTAGACCGTGTCCGATCATCACGCGAGACGGACTAGTCATCATCGGTGAACATCTCCATGTTGATCGTATCTTCCATACGACTCATGTTCGACCTTTCGGTCTCTTGTGTTCCGAGGCCATGTCTGTACATGCTAGGCTCGTCCAGTCAACCTAAGTGTTTTGCATGTGTAAATCTGTCTTACACCCGTTGTATGTGGATGTTGGAATCTATCACACCCGATCATCACGTGGTGCTTCGAAACAATGAACTTTCGCAACAGCGCACAGTTACGGGGAACACTTTCTTGAAATTATTATGAGGGATCATCTTATTTACTACTGTTGTTCTAAGCAAATAAGATGCAAAAACATGATAAACATCACATGCAATCAAATAGTGACATGATATGGCCAATATCATATTGCTCCTTTGATCTCCATCTTCGGGGCGCCATGATCATCTTAGTCACCGGCATGACACCATGATCTCCATCATCGTGTCTCCATGAAGTTGTTCGCCAACTATTACTTCTACTACTATGGCTGACGGTTTAGCAATAAAGTAAAGTAATTACATGGCGTTTATTCATTGACACGCATGTCATACAATAATTAAGACAACTCCTATGGCTCCTGCCGGTTGTCATACTCATCGACATGCAAGTCATGATTCCTATTACAAGAAATGATCTCATACATCACATATATATCATTCATCACAACCTTTTGACCATATCACATCACAAGGCATATGCTGCAAAAACAAGTTAGACGTCCTCTAATTGTTGCTGCATGTTTTTACGTGGCTGCAATAGGGTTCTAGCAAGAACATTTCTTACCTACGTAAAAGCCACAACGTGATATGCCAATTTCTATCTACCCTTCATAAGGACCCTTTTCATCGAATCCGATCCAACTAAAGTGGGAGAGACAGACACCCGCTAGCCACCTTATGCAACTAGTGCATGTCAGTCGGTGGAACCTGTCTCACGTAAGCGTACGTGTAAGGTCGGTCCGGGCCGCTTCATCCCACGATGCTGCCGAAACAAGATAAGACTAGTAGTGGCAAGAAAATTGACAACATCTACACCCACAACAAATTTTTGTTCTACTCGTGCAAAGAAACTACGCATAGACCTAGCTCATGATGCCACTGTTGGGGAATGTTGTAGAAAATAAAAAAATTCTATGCTTCACCAAGATCAATCTATGGAGTCAT
Organism: Triticum dicoccoides; assembly: GCF_002162155.2. Lineage (NCBI taxonomy): Eukaryota > Viridiplantae > Streptophyta > Magnoliopsida > Poales > Poaceae > Triticum > Triticum dicoccoides. Next base: position 534,331,326 of record NC_041391.1, on the reverse strand, counting down.
CTAGCAACGAGAGAGAGATGAGTGCATCTACATACCCTTGTAGACCGCGAGCGGAAGCGTTCAAGAGAACGGGGTTGAGGGAGTCGTACTCGTCGTGATCCAAATCACCGATGATCCTAGCGCTGAACGGACGGCACCTCCACGTTCAACACACGTACGGTTGGGGAAGACGTCTCCTCCTTCTTGATCATCAAGGGGAAGGGAAAGGTTGATGGAGATCCAGCAGCATGACGGCATGGTGGTGGAAGTAGCGGCGATCTCGGCAGGGCTTCGCCAAGCTCAGCGAGAGGGAGAGGTGGTACAGGGGGAGAGGGAGGCGCCAGGGACTAGGGTGCGACTTCCCTCCTTCCTCCCCCCCTCTTTATATAGGGGGCCTAGGGGGTGCGCCTCCCCCCTAGAGATCCCATCTCAAGGGGGGGGGGGCGGCGGCCTAGGGGGGTGTAACTTGCCCCCCAAGTCAAGTGGGGCGCCCCCCACCCCTAGGGTTTCCAACCTTAGGCGCATGGGAGGCCCAAGGGGGGCGCACCAGCCCACCAGGGGCTGGTTCCCCTCCCACTTCAGCCAATGGGGCCCTCCGGGATAGGTGGCCCCACCCGGTGGACCCCCGGGACCCTTCCGGTGGTCCCGGTACAATACCGGTGAGCCCCAAAACTTTCCCGGTGGCCGAAACTGGACTTCCTATATACAATTCTTCATCTTCGGACCATTCCAGAACTCCTCGTGACGTCCGGGATCTCATTCGGGACTCCGAACAACTTTCGGGTTACCGCACACTAATATCCCTACAACCCTAGCGTCACCGAACCTTAAGTGTGTAGACCCTACGGGTTCGGGAGACACGCACACATGACCGAGAGGACTCTCCGGTCAATAACCAATAGCGGGATCTGGATACCCATGTGTGCTCCCACATGCTCCTCGATGATCTCATCGGATGAACTACGATGTCAAGGATTCAAGTAATCCCGTATACAATTCCCTTTGTCAATCGGTATGTTACTTGCCCGAGATTCGATCATCGGTATCCCAATACCTCGTTCAATCTCGTTACCGGCAAGTCACTTTACTCGTACCGTAATGCATGATCTCGTGACCAAACACTTGGTCACATTGAGCTCATTATGATGATGCATTACTGAGTGGGCCCAGAGATACCTCTCTGTCATACGGAGTGACAAATCCCAGTCTCGATCCGTGTCAACCCAACAGATACTATCTGGTATACCCGTAGTATACCTTTATAGTCACCCAGTTACGTTGTGACGTTTGGTACACCCAAAGCACTCCTACAGCATCCGGGAGTTACAATCTCATGGTCTAAGGAAATGATACTAGACATTGGAAAAGCTCTAGCAAACGAACTACACGATCTCGTGCTATGCTTAGGATTGGATCTTGTCCATCACATCATTCTCCTAATGACATGATCCCGTTATCAATGACATCCAATTTCCATAGTCAGGAAACCATAACTATCTGTTGATCAACGAGCTAGTCAGCTAGAGGCTCACTAGGGACATGTTATGGTCTATGTATTCACACATGTATTATGATTTCCAGATAACACAATTATAGCATGAATAATAGACAATTATCATGAACAAGGAAATATAATAATAATCATTTTATTATTGCCTCTAGGGCATGTTTCCAACATTCCTTACCTCCCCTCATAGTTGAGGAGAAAATCTTAGTTCTTTGATCTTTCAAATTCCTCATAGTGATCAATAGATATAAATCCCAAGTGACTCAGAGAATAGAGCTATGCTCCCCGGCAACAGCGCCAGAAAAAGGTCTTGATAACCAACAAGTATAGGGAATCACAACAGTTTTTGGGGGTAAAGTATTTAACCAAAATTTATTGATTCAACACAAGGGGAGCCAAAGAATATTCGCAAGTATTAGCAGCTGAGTTGTCAATTCAACCACACCTGAAAGACTTAATATCTGCAACAAAGTATTTAGTAGCAAAGTAGTATGGAAGTAATGGTAACAGTGGCAAAAGTAATAGTAGCAGTTTTGTTCGTGAAAGTGGCAACGAAGAAGTAACTTAACAAAGAACAATATGTGAAGAGCTCGTAGGCAATGGATCAATGATGGATAATTATGTGAGATGTAAGTCATCATGCAACGGTTATAACATAGGGTGACACAGAACTAGCTCCAGTTCATCAATGTAATGTAGGCATGTATTCCGAATATAGTCATACGTGCTTATGGAAAAGAACTTGCATGACATCTTTTGTCCTACCCTCCCGTGGCAGCAGGGTCCTAATGGAAACTTAGGGATATTAAGGCCTCCTTTTAATAGAGTACCGGACCAAAGCATTAGCAGTTGGTGAATACATGGACTCCTCAAACTACGGTCATCACCGGGAAGTGTCCCGACTATTGTCACTCCGGGGTTTGCCGGATCATAACACATAGTAGGTGACTATAACTTGCAAGATAGGATCAAGAACTCACATATATTCATGAAAACACAATAGGTTCAGATCTGAAATCATGGCACTCGGGCCCTAGTGACAAGCATTAAGCATGGCAAAGTCTTAGCAACATCAATCTTAGAACATAATGGATACTAGGGATCAAACCCTAACAAAACTAACTCGGTTACATGGTAAATCTCATCCAACCCATCGCCATCTAGCAAGCCTACAATGAGATTACTCACATATAGTGGTTAGCCTCATGAAATTGGTGATGGAGGATGGTTCATGATGACGATGGTGACAGATTCCCCTCTCCGGAGCCCCGAACGGGCTCCACATCAGCACTCTCGAGGAAGAACAAGGCTTGGCGGCGGCTCCGTATCGTAAAACGCAATGAATCCCTCTCTCTGATTTTTTCTCCCCGAACGTGAATATATAGAGTTGGAGTTGAGGTCGGTGGATGTCCAGGGGACCCATGAGGCAGGGGGTGTGCCCTAGGGGGGCGCGCCCTCCACCCTTGTGGACAGGGTGTGGGCCCCCTTTCTGTTGATTCTTTTTCCAATATTTTTATTAACCCCAAAACGCGCCTCCCTGAAGTTTTAGATCATTTTGAGAACTTTTATTTCTGCACAAAAATAACACCATGGCAATTCTGCTGAAAATAGTGTCGGTCCGGGTTAGTTCCATTCAAATCATGCAAGTTAGAGACCAAAACAAGGGCAAAAGTGTTTGGAAAAGGAGATACGTTGGAGACGTATCAACTCCCCCAAGTTTAAACCTTTGCTTGTCCTCAAGCAGTTCTGTTGACAAACTGAAAGTGATAAATAAAAACTTCTACAAACTATGTTTGATCTTGTTGTTGCAAATGTGTAAAGCTGGCATTTAAGTTTTCAGCAAAAATTATGAACTAACCACATTCACAATAATATTTAGGTCTCACATTTACTCATATCAATGGCATAATCAACTAGCGAGCAATAATAAAAAATCTCGGATGACAACACTTTCTCAAAATAATCATAATATGATATAACAAGATGGTATCTCGCTAGCCCTTTTTGAGACTGCAAAACATAAATGCAGAGCACCCCTGTAGATCAAGGACTGACTAGACATTGTAATTCATGGTAAAAGAGATCCAGTCATAGTCATACTCAATGTAAATTAATAACAATGCATATGAATGATAGCGGTGCTCTCCAACTGGTGCTTTTTATAAGAGGATGATGACTCAGCATAAATGTAAATAGATAGGCCCTTCGCAGAGGGAAGCAGGGATTTGCAGAGGTGCCAGAGCTCGAGTTTTGAAACAGAGATAAATAATATTTTGAGCGGCATGCTTTTATTGTCAACATAACAACCAAGAGATCTATATATCTTCCATGCTACATACATTATAGGCAGTTCCCAAACAGAATGGTAAAGTTTATACTCCCCCACCACCAATGAGCATATTCCACGGCTGGTTCAAAACAACAGGTATCGTCCAACTAACAACAATCCCAGGGGAGTTTTGTTTGCAATTATTTTGATTTGATTTGATCATGGGACTGGGCATCCCGGTTACCGGCCATTTTCTCATGAATGATGAGCGGAGTCCACTCATCGTGAGAATAACCCACCTAGCGTGGAAGATGTAGACAACCCTAGTTGATACATGAGCTATTCGAGCATACAAAACAGAATTTCATTTGAAGGTTTAGAGTTTGGCACATACAAATTTACTTGGAACGGCAGGTAAATACCGCATATAGGTAGGTATGGTGGACTCATATGAAACAACTTTGGGGTTTATGGGAGTGGATGCACAAGTAGTATTCCCGCTTAGTACAAGTGAAGGATAGAAAGAGACTGGGAAGCGACCAACTACAGAGCGACACAGTCATGAACATGCATTAGGATTAACCAACAATGAGTTCAAGCATGAGTTGGATATAAATCACCATGAACATAAATATCGTGGAGGCTATGTTGATTTTTTTTCAACTACATGCGTAAACATGTGCCAAGTCAAGCCACTCGAATCATTCAAAGGAGGATACCACCCTATCATACCACATCACACCCATTTAATTAGAATGTTGGCACGCAAGGTAAACTATTATAAACTCCTAGCTAATTAAGCATGGCATGAATAACTATAATCTCTAATTGTCATTGCAAACATGTTTCGTTCATAATAGGCTGAATCAGGAATGGTGACTGAGGGAGTCCTGGATTAGGGGGTGTCCGGATGGCCGGACTAAGACCTTTGGCCGGACTCCCGGACTATGAAGATACAAGACCGAAGACTCCGTCCCGTGTCCGGATGGGACTTTCCTTGGCGTGGAAGGCAAGCTTGGCGATACGATATGAAGATCTCCTCCCATTGTAACCGACTCTGTGTAACCCTAGCCCTCTCCGATGTCTATATAAACCGGAGAGTTTTAGTCCATAGGACGAACAACAATCATACCATAGGCTAGCTTCTAGGGTTTAGCCACTCCGATCTCGTGGTAGATCTACTCTTGTACTACCCATATCATCAATATTAATCAAGCAGGAGTAGGGTTTTACCTCCATCGAGAGGGCCCGAACCTGGGTAAAAACATCGTGTCCCTTGTCTCCTGTTACCATCCTCCTAGACGCACAGTTCGGGACCCCCTACCCGAGATCCGCCGGTTTTGACACCGACATTGGTGCTTTCATTGAGAGCTCCTCTGTGTCGTCGCCTTTAGGCCCGATGGCTTCTTCGCTCGTCAATCGCGATGCGGTCCGGGATGAGACTTTTCTCCCCAGACAGATCTTCGTATTCGGCGGCTTCGCACTGTGGGCCAACTCGTTTGGCCATCTGGAGCAGATCGAAAGCTACGCCCCTGGCCATCAGGTCAGGTTTGGAAGCTTAAACTACACGGCCGACATCCGCGGGGACTTGATCTTCGATGGATTCGAGCCACGACCAGGCGCGCCACACTTTCACGATGGGCATGATTTAGCTCTGGCATCGGACAACACCCAGAGCGTCGCTCAGGTGTCCGCTCCGACCATTAGCTCGGAGCCCACTGCGCCAGTCGGGGACGGACGGTTGGACGCCGCCCCAGAAGCTGCAACCTCTACGGCGATAGAGCCGGATACCAGCCTAGTCCTTCACAAGGCTCGTGACTCCAAGGTGCCGGACTCAAATCCTGACTCCGTAAATCCCGCACCTCTTCCGATTAAGCCCGATTGGGCTCCGGTCATGGAGTTCACCACCGCGGACGTCTTTCAGCACTCGCCTTTTGGCGATATCCTGAATTCATTAAAGTCTCTCTCTTTGGCAGGAGAGCCCTGGCCGAACTACGGCCAGCACGGTTGGGATGCGGACGACGAAGAAATTCGAAGCCCACCCACCACCCACTTCGTAGCCACTGTCGATGATTTAACTGACATGCTCTACTTTGACTCCGAAGACATTGACGGCATGGACACCGATGAAGGAGACGATCAAGAACCAGCACCTATAGGGAACTGAAAAGCCACCTCATCATACGACGTATACATGGTGGACACACCCAACAGAAACGACAACGAGGATCAAAAGGATGCGGCCAGGGATCGCTCTCTCGAAAAACAATCAAAGCGGCGGCATAAGCGCAAGGCCAAGCCCCACCTCGAGAAAGACCCACCATAGAGCAGGGTGAATCAACGAAAGACGAACATGCCATCGAGCATCCGTCCAAACAGGGCGGACAATCCGAACAACTAATCCCCGGGAAAGATAATAGCCCGGACGACCTCACGCCGGACAAATTGCTGGAACATCAGAATCTCCACCAAAGGCTCGTTGCCACTGCACGTAGCCTGAAAAAGCAGAAGCAGAGGCTCAAGACAGCGGAAGATGCACTCAGGATCAGATGGGGCAAAGTACTCAATACCGCACACAAGTACGGCAGCAGTCGTCACACAAAGAGCTATCCGAAGCGGAAACTACTACCGGAATTTGATGAAGAGGCCATAAAGCCCCCACAGTCAAAAAATGGGAAGCCACAAGGTCGGATAGACGACCCTACAATCAATCTCACGCATCAAAGGACGCCGCACCCAATATGGCACGCGATCCATCCAAGAATTTGCATCAGAAACTGGCCCAACCAGATCCATCTATAGGCCAAGAAAGCAGGCTCCAGTGAGTGATGCAATGCAAAAAACACCCGAACATCGCGGCACGCCTAAATACAGGGGCGCCGCACACCCCCTATGTTTACCAATGAGGTGTTGGACCATGAATTTCCAGCCGGATTCAAACCCATGAACATAGAAGCATACGACGGAACAACAAACCCTGGAGTCTGGATCGAGGACTACGTCCTCCACATACACATGGCCAGAGGAGATGACCTCCACGCCATAAAATACTTACCCCTTAAGCTCAAAGGGCCAGCCCGGCATTGGCTTAAAAGCCTTCCCGAAAACACTATGGGAAGTTGGGAAGTGCTTGAGGATGCTTTCCGGGCAAATTTTCAAGGGACCTATGTCCGACCCCCGAATGCAGATGATCTGAGTCATATAACTCAGCATCCCGGAGAGTCAGCCCAGAAGCTCTGGAACAGATTCCTTATCAAAAAGAAGCAGATAGTCGACTGTCTAGATGCACATGCCCTAGCAGCTTTCAAACATAGCGTCCGAGATGAATGGCTCGCCAGACACCTCGGCCAAGAAAAACCGCGAACAATGGCCGCGTTAACAAGCCTCATGACCCGCTTTTGTGTAGGAGAGGATAGATGGTTGGCAAGAAGCAGCACCAGCGACCCGAATACGTCCAAACCCAGAGATGGGAACAGGAAGCCGCGCCGTAACAAAGAACCGCGCCAGATCAAGGAGAACAGCCCAATGAGCACGGCATTAAACGCCGGATTCAAAAGCTCTCGGCAAAATCAGAAAAAGCCGCCCCCCAAAGACGATAGGGATGAGCTATCCAACCTCAACAAAATCTTGGACAAAATATGTCAAATCCACAACACTCCGGGGAGACCTGCAAACCATACCCATAGAGATTGTTGGGTCTTTAAGCAGTCCAGCAAACTCAACGCCGAACATAAGGGGCTCGACACACCAAGCGAAGATGACGATGCACCCCACAAGCAGAACACCGGAGAACAAAAGAAGTTCCCACAAGAAGTCAAGACAGTAAACCTGCTTCATGTGACAAAGGGGAAGAGCAGAACGGCACCTACGAAGACACGCGCCGTACGGCCAGCCCCAAAGGAGCAACGCCACTGGTTGTTACAACCAATCACCTTCGATCATCAGGATTACTCAAGAGGAGACTAGAATGCAGGCTGGACTGCCTTGGTCGTAAATCCAATTATTAACGGACTCCAATTTACAAACGCCCTTATGGACGGCGGCAGCGACTTGAACCTGTTATATCAGGACTCAGTCCGCAAACTCGGGGTAAACCCATTTATAATCCACCTTGGCAACACTTCCTTTCAAGGAGTCACGCCAGGCCCGGATACCCCAAGTATGGGTTCCCTTACGTTAGAAGTCACGTTCGGATCACCCGACAACTTCCGAAGCGAAAAGCTAACATTCCACATTGCCCCATTCGTAAGTCGCTATCAAGTGCTACTGGGACGTGAAGCTTTCGCCCGCTTTAATGCAATACCGCATTATGCATCCCTTACACTCAAAATGCCTGGCCCAAAGGGCATCATTTCATTACAGGGGAACATAAATTGACCCCCAAAGTACGGGCAAAGGTGCGGCTGCCTGGACAGCCGCCCACAAATCCAGCCCTACTATCCCAGACACGGCTCGACGAGTCCGGCGTAAACATGCTTAATAACCGCATATCCCCGTACAAGGGGCTCCGTGTGCTCACGCCCGGAGACAATACGGGTCAACTCTTGCTCCAACTATATTTTGTTTTTTTCAATATAGATTTCTCGCACGCTTATTTTTTACTAAGTTCCTCTCTTTCGCAGACGAACATCGTGCTACGCCCGTCCAGGATACGGAACAACGGAGACACAGGCGCAGACGTGCAGCAGGGACCCGTTTCAAGGATTCTTTTTAGATTAAGACCCTGCGTAAACCTTTTTTACTGTCTCTTGTTGATAACATCCCCCGGTTTTCTCTATAACCGAGGAGGAGGCTGGCGTCTTGGGACACTAGGGGCTTTTTCACCAAGGGCTCTATTTCGGCCCGTCTTCATAAAGACCGAATACCTTAGGGAGTGTTCGGTGTCATGAGTTTGGCCCTATATGCATCAGCTCCGAATCATGTCTTTGGTCAAATGTTGGGTTTGCCCGGCTCCTATGTTTTGCTGCCTTATGTTCCGTTATATCGACTAACGCGGCACCAGGAGAACTATTGCGATTGTTCCCCGGTTCGGCCAGGTGAGCACCTTAGTAGAGAAAGCCGAAAACTGACTGTCATGATATAGCGAGAGACTGGTCAACCACTCAATGACTTTCGGAATCTTTAGGATTCCCCCGCATTAACGAAGGGCCACTTCCCGGTCAGGCACACTCGCGCCCCGAATTCGGGTGAGCGCGGTGCCCCTAGGGGCTATTCAGTAGCTCCACTGTCAAACTCCTATGGCTAAGTGAAAGTGATAAAGCATTATAGTCCGGTTGCCTAGTTCGCCACGCCACCACCTCCTTTGTAGGACGAAGACGTTGGATTAGGTGTGAAACGGCACCTTTTTGTGAACACCCCCGCATTCTATGCGTGGGGGCTGAAGCCAACGACTGCCATCTTTCAGGTTATATACAAATATATAAATTAAACGGCCGCACAGGAGGCATCATGATTCTTGCAAGCACAAGTATTAAAAGCTTTTTTCATAAAAACAAAATTCGTTTTACAAATAGTATAAGCTATTCGAACACAACATCCTTCGAGCACTGCGACTCTATTATATGAGCGCCAGGAAGAACTTCCTCAAAATAGTGCTTGGCAGGTACTCGGCTTTCGTCCGAATCCTGGGATGCAACAATACTGGCCTTCATATCTGCCCACTATGTTTTGACACGGGCAAGAGCCATCTGTGCGCCCTCTATGCATGCTGACCTCTTCATTGCATCAGCATGCGGCACCGAACCAAGGAACTGCTGCACCAAGCCAAAATAACTCTTCGGCTCCGGCTTCTCCGGCCACAGACGACTCGCAACATACCTCATGGCGAGTCCGGATAACCTGTTCAGCTCCGCCCAGGCGGCCAAACGGTCGGATACTGACAATGGGCGTTCTGGATTGTGGTATTGCGACCAAAAAAGCTCTTCCAGTCCATGGTCACCTCGGCTGCGGAAGTGTTCGGTCGCGTCTGCCGCACTTGCTGCCAAATCCAGATAAGAGTTTTCCGCACTCCACTGCCGGTCTAATGGAACATACTTGGGGTCTCCGAACTTCATCCACAGCATATAAGGCTTTCCAGCCGTGATATCTCCGGCCTGACGCAACTCCTCCTTCATCGCTCTCATGGCAGAGCGAGTATCCTTGGCTTCGGTAGTGATCTTTTCAAGGTCCTTCTGAGCCGCCCTATCTTCTTGTTCAAGAAATTTACAGCGGTCGGTAGCATCCTTCAAGCTAATGGCCATCTCGGCTATTTCCTTCTTGCTCTGGCAGTGAGCAGCCTGTTCGGATTTTAGCTCTTCAGCCGCTTTAACGGCAGCCGCATCACTTTTCCTTGCCTGCTCCTTGGCTCGGGCAAGTTCCGCCCGAAGGTTCTCCACGGCAGCAGCACCATCTACATAAAGTATATATATATAAGGCCCGAGCATCGATCTCCTATTACTGGGTGTCTTTTGAACATACCTTGAGCCTCGTCTAGCCGCTTATTTACAAGCGTGATGTCGGCATCTGCTACGTCAAGTTGCCGCCTTAGTTCGGCAGATTTATCAGTCCGGCTAGCCACCGAACGCCTCGCCACCTTCATGGAATAGGCGACATATTATACCTGGGGTTATGATCCTCTGTGCGCCGTCACTCATGATGACACACAGAGTCTCAGGGGCTACTATTCATATAGGGCACATTTAATATGCGGCTCTACCAAAAGGTACACCTTTTTTACGTACCTCAAAGCCTGTTAGTAAACTCCTGGCATCCTCGTACAATCCGCTTTCCGTGGATGAAATCCTTCCAATCACCGTATCCATCAACATATGATGTTCTTCTGAGATGGACGCCCTACAAAGCAGATCCTTCAGCCCCTCCGCCGGCGCGCAAGAGGGTGTCGGACTAGCCTGACGACCTTCTCTAGGGTCCGGACTTGAAAAAACCCTCCCGGACGATACCTCGAGGTTGCCAGCCTCGTGAGACGGTGCAACAAGGGGAGGCGTTTCGCAACTATCATCTCTGGACGAAGATCCCCTGAAGATGAGCTCTGTTGAGAAGGGTTGAGATCCGAACTGCAAGATAATGTTTCGGTTATTTTCCTCAGGAATAAAACATGAGTGTGATTCATTATGGAACCCCTCCCTTCACTTACATCTCGGGGGAGAGCGGGTCCCCTTTAGGGGGCGATTCGTCCGGGGAGTTCTCCGGTGCTGAACCCTCTGACAAAGATTTCTTTCCCCGTTTTGAGGTTATCACCTCCGGGTCTTCAGAGGCAGCCCTTTTCTTTCCCTGGTCGGGGGAATTTTCGATTCTTCCCTTCCTAACGGCCTCCTTCGCGGAGGCGGTAGCTCCTTGGCTGCCCCCTTCGCCTTCCGCCAGCGGCGCGACCTCCAGCATCCTGGTCAGCATGGAATTCGGCACGGTCTCGGGCAGGGGGGCTGGACACCTAATAAGCTTTGCCTTCGCCATCCACTCCTGTTCAAAGGACAACTCTGCTAAAGGGTAGATTTGATAAAAATATGGATGGTGTATCCAAATACGGGGCTACTTACTTTAGCATCCGGGTGATTGCAGCTCAGACCTGCGTCCTCGGACAAATCCGGACACCTTGCTTGTGATCCGAAGAACAATTTGTACATCTCTACGGGTGTCATTCCCATGAAATGTTGTAGGACTCGTGGTCCCTCCGGATTGAACTCCCACAGGTGGAGAGGTCGACGTTTGCAGGGCAGTGTGTGGAGAATCACCATGACTTGCGCCACTACGGTCAAATTGATATCTCTTTTTAGAAGATCTTGAATACGGCCCTGCAGCAAGGGCACGTCTTTGGGAGGCCCCCAGATAAGTCCTTCATTAACCCATGACGCCAGCCGTGGTGGGGGACCCGAGCGAAAAGTAGGTGGTGCCACCCATGTGGTGCCCCTAGGGGCTGTGATGTAAAACCAGTCCCGTTGCCATCAGCCGAGCTCCTCTTGAAAAGAGCCTTCGGGCCATGGAGCGTCGTCCATCTTGCTTATTATAGCCCCTCCGCACTCAGCGTGCTGCCCCTCGATCATTTTTGGTTCCACTATGAAAGTTTTTAGCCACAATCCGAAGTGAGGGGTGATATGGAGGAAGGCCTCGCACACGACAGTGAATGATGAGATCTGGAGGATGGACTCCGGAGCTAGGTCGTGGAACTCCAGCCCGTAGTAAAACATAAGCCCCCTCACAAAGGGATCGATCGGGAAGCCTAGCCCCCGAAGGAAGTGAGATGCGAACACCACGCTTTCACCGGGCTGGGGAGCGGGAACAGCTTCCCCTTGAGCAGGCAGTCTATGCGAGATTTCGCCGGTTAGATACTTGGCATCTCTCAGCTTTCGTACATCTTCTTCCGTAATGGAGGAAGGCATCCACCGGCCTTGAAGGTCAGAGCCGGACATCGGCCAAAGTCCGAAGCGCCTAAAACTAGAGCTTTGGGTGTTGGAACTCAAAGCGAGGGGCGGATTTGATTGGTTTGAGAAGAAGGGAGCCGGGCCTTTGTTCCTTAAAGGAGGTGAATACCAAGAGCCCTCCCCGTAACCGTTTGAGACTCGCTTTCAATTAGGGAGTCATACCTAAGTCACGGTTAGGTTACCCACGCCCGTATTGATGCGAATCCCGGAATAAGGGGACATGATCTCTGCTTTGACAAAGACGTGCCAAGGAAACCGCCTCGCTAAACGCGCTGGGGTGGAACAGTAAGATGAATAAAAGCCTGGCCGTGGCATGATGTCACGCCGCGGAATACGTCAGCATATCCGATTGACGCAAATATTATTCTCTCTACAATGGAATGTGGAACTTATTTTGCAGAGCTGGACACTACCCTGGTGTTCAACATCTTATATAGAATATTCGGAGGAGGAACCCGCCTTGCAATGCCGAAGACAACTTGCGCGCCGGACTCGTCATCATTGAAGCCTGGTTCAGGGGCTACTGAGGGAGTCCTGGATGAGGGGGTGTCCGGATGGCCGGACTAAGACCTTTGGCCGGACTCTTGGAGTATGAAGATACAAGATCGAAGACTCCGTCCCGTGTCCGGATGGGACTTTCCTTGGCGTGGAAGGCAAGCTTGGCGATACGATATGAAGATCTCCTCCCATTGTAACCGACTCTGTGTAACCCTAGCCCTCTTCGGTGTCTATATAAACCGGAGAGTTTTAGTCCATAGGACGAACAACAATCATACCATAGGCTAGCTTCTAGGGTTTAGACACTCCGATCTCGTGGTAGATCTACTCTTGTACTACCCATATCATCAATATTAATCAAGCAGGAGTAGGGTTTTACCTCCATCGAGAGGGCCCGAACCTGGGTAAAAACATCGTGTCCCTTGTCTCCTGTTACCATCCGCCTAGACGCACAATTCGGGACCCCCTACCCGAGATCCGCCGGTTTTGACACCGACAGTGACCTAATCATATTTACAAAAACAAGATAGGTCGAGTTCATACTAGCTTTTCTCATCTCAATCATTTCATCATATATCGTCATTATTGCCTTTCACTTGCACGACCGAACGGTGTGGATAATAATAATAGTGCACGTGCATTGGACTAAGCTGGAATCTGCAAACATTTAATTCAAAGGAGAAGATAAGGTAATATGGCCTCTTTGTTAGATCATCAATAATGCATATGAGAGCCACTCGTCATTTTCATCATGGTGTTCTCCTCTCGGCCCCCAAAGAAAAGAAAAGGATTTCAAAGAAAGCGAAAAAATATTTACACGGGAAAGCTCCCAACAAGCAAAAGAAGAACGAGAAATCTTTTTGGGTTTTCTTTTAATATTACTAATACAAGCATGGAAAGTAAACTAGCTAAAAGCTACAACTAATTTTTTTGGTTTTTCTCTAGGTTTTTCAAACACACAAGAAGAAAACAAGAACATAAAATAAACTAGCATGGGTAATACAATGAAAAAGTATGAACATCGACAACTAGAATGACTGTGTGAACATGAATGTAATGTTGGTGAGAAATACGTACTCCCCCAAGCTTAGGATTTTGGCCTAAGTTGGTCTAAGCCATGGATCAAAGTGGTCCTCTCCGGTGTACTGGGGAGGGTCCTCGGGGTGCCACTAGTTAGTGAGCTCCTGTGGATCCCACTGATAAATAGACTCCTGATATGGATCAGGAGATGGCTCAGGCTCAGGCTCTGGGGACCGTGTCTACTCCCAGTATGCATAAATGTCATCGGGCATGATGAGGTATGTGCCTGAATGTATGTTAAACAAAGATGATGCAGGCAAGGTAATAGTCTGACAAGTAGTTTTACTAAATACCAAGTTATAAATTAGTCTCTTCTCCTTATCATTAACAAAAAAATCATGTGCTACCATACTTTTATAGTCTAAGAAAATTGTAGGCGGCACCTTTTCCTCTTTCTCATAATGCCTAATAGGTATTTCAAAATGTTTAGTGATACGTCCATTTTGCATCATGCTTTTATATCAATATTTATTGCATTATGGGCTGTTATTACACATTATATCTCAATACTTATGGCTATTATCTCTTATTTTACAAGGTTTACCATGAAGAGGGGGAATGCCGGTAGCTGGAATTCTGGCTGGAAAAGGAGCAAACATTGGAAACCTATTCTGCACAACTCCAAAAGTCCTGAAACTCCATGAAACAACTTTTTGGATTTATTAAGAATTTATGAGCAAAAGAAATAGGCCAGGGGGCCCACACCCTGTCTAGGAGACAGGAGGGCGCCCCCCCCTATAGGGCGCGGCCCCCTATCTCCTGGCCCCCTGGTGGGCCTCCGGCGTCCATCTTCTGCTATATCATCACCCTTCCCCTGGAAAAAATCGTGGGCAAGCTTACGGGACGAAACTCCGCCGCCACGAGGTGGAACCTTGGCAGAATCAATCTAGGGCTCTGGTGGAGCTGTTCAGCCGGGGACACTTCCCTCTAGGAGGGGGAAATCATCACCAACGTCATCACCAATGATCCTCTCATCGAGAGGGGGTCAATCTCCATCAACATCTTCACCAGCACCATCTCCTCTCAAAACCCTAGTTCATCTCTTGTATCCAATCTTGTATCAAAACCACAAATTGGTACCTGTGGGTTGCTAGTAGTGTTGATTACTCCTTATAGTTGATACTAATTGGTTTACTTGGTGGAAGATCATATGTTAAGATCCTTTATGCATATTATTACTCCTCTAATTATGAACATGAATATGCTTTGTGAGTAGCATTGTTGAGGAAATCGTTAACTGGTAGCTGCTCGGTTAGCTGACCGGTAAGGGATTAATAGGCTAATCGGCAAGTTAATCGGCCATTTAATCAATTACTCAGGCGATTAATAAGTTAACTGGCTACTCGATGACCCTACGAGTAGGGATTAACCGGCAAGTTAACTGGTTAATCGTATGAATTCTTGAACAGGGGTGAGTAGTTACGTTTGTTCCTGAGGACATGGGTGAAGTCTTGCTATTAGTAGTCATGTGAATTTGGTATTCGTTCGATATTTTGATGAGATGTATGTTGTCTTTCCTCTAGTGGTGTTATGTGAACATCGACTACAAGACACTTCACCATTATTTGGGCCTAGAAGAAGGCATAGGGAAGTAATAAGTAGATGATGGGTTGCTAGAGTGATAGAAGCTTAAACCCTAGTTTATGCGTTGCTTCGTTAGGGGTTGATATGGACCCATATGTTTAATGCTGTGGTTAGGTTTACCTTAATACTCCTTTTTGTAGTTGCGGATGCTTGCAATAGGGGTTAATCATAAGTGGGATCCTTGTCCAAGTTAGGGCAGTACCCAAGTGTCGGTCCACCCACATATCAAATTATCAAAGTACCGAACGCGAATCTTACGAACGTGATGAAACTAGCTTGACGATAATTCCCAATGTGTCCTCGGGAGCTCCTTTCTCATTATTAGAATTTGTCCAGGCTTATCCTTTGCTACATAAAGGATTGGGCCACCTTGCTGCACTTTATTTACTTTATTTACTTTTTGCTCTTTACTATTTATCTTATCACAAAACTATCTATCACCTACTATTTCAGTGCTTGCAAAGAAAACCTTACTGAAAACCACTTATCATTTCCTTCTGCTCCTCGTTGGGTTCGACACTCTTACTTATCGAAAGGACTACAATAGATCCCCTACACATGTGGGTCATCAAGACTCTTTTCTGGCGCCGTTGCCGGGGAGTGTAGCGCTTTTGGTGAGTGGAACTTGGTAAGGAAACATTTATATAGTGTGCTGAAATTTTCTATTAGTTGTCAGTATGGAAACTAATCCTTTGAGGGGCTTGTTTGGGGTATCTTCACCCCAACCAGAAGAGCATAGAGATGCTCCTCAACCTACTGAACCTTATGAAAATATTCACTTTGAGATTCCTTCGGGTATGATAGAAAAACTGCTAGCTAATCCTTTTGCAGGGGACGGAACATTGCATCCCGACTTACACCTTATCTTTGTGGATGAAGTTTGTGGATTATTTAAGCTTGTAGGTATCCCCGATGATGTTGTTAAAAGGAAGGTCTTCCCTTTATCTTTGAAGGGAGATGCAATGACATGGTATAGACTATGTGATGATACGAGATTTTGGAATTATAAGGGACTGAAGTTGGAATTTCACCAGAAGTTCTACCCTATGCATCTTGTTCATCGTGATCGTAATTACATATATAATTTCTGGCCTCACGAAGGAGAAAGCACCGCTCAAGATTGGGGGAGGCTTAAGTCAATGTTATATTCATGCCCCAATCATGAGCTCTCTCGGGAAATGATTATTCAGAATTTTTATGCTCGGCTTTCTCTTGATAATCGCAATTTGCTCGATACTTCCTGTGATGGTTCCTATATGCTGAAGACTATTGATTTCAAATGGGACTTATTGGAAAAAATTAAACGCAACTCTGAAGATTGGGGTTCCGACGATGGTAAGGAGTCAGGTATGACACCTAAGTTCGATTGTGTTAAATCTTTTGTGGATACCGATGCTTTCCGTGGGTTTAGCTCTAAGTATGGACTTGACTCTGAGATAGTAGCTACTTTTTGTGAAACCTTTGCTACTCACGTTGATCTCCCTAAAGAGAAGTGGTTTAAATATAATCCTCCTGTTGAAGTGAAAGTAGTTGCACCTATTACAGTCGAAGAAAAGATTATTACATATAGTGATCCCATTGTTCCGACAGCTTATGTTGAAAAACCTCCTTTTCCTGTTAGGATAAAAGATCATGTTAAGGCTTTGAGTGTTGTTCGTAAGAGTAATACTAGGACCCACTGTTTAAGATATCTTTCGATATTCCGATAAATCAGCCGATTTATCGCTTACCGTTGTCTGCCCGATAAGATAAATCGGCCGAGAAATCAGCCGATATGGCGATAAATCGGCCGATATGCCGATAAACTGGCTGATTTACCCCTTATCATGGTTCCACCGATAAGTTTCCGATAAGCGATATCCCCAACATTGGTAGGACCTATACACCTCCTGAGCAAGTTAATGTTGAACCTGGTATTGCTATGATTAAAGATCTCTTAGATGAGGACTTAGATGGGCATGTTATCTCTTTCTTGGGTGAAACTGCTAATATTGCTAGACCCGATACTAAGACACGTAGACCTGTTGTAGGAACGCCTATTATTTCTATTAAAATAGGAGATCATTGTTATCATGGTCTATGTGATATGGGTGCTAGTGCTAATGTGATACCTTATGATCTTTATAAAGAAATTATGCACGATATTGCACCTGTTGAATTAGAAGGTACTGATGTCACTATTAAGCTTGCTAATAGGGATACCATTAAACCTTTTGGAATCGTTAGAGATGTTGAAGTCTTGTGTGGGAAGATTAAATACCCTGTTGATTTTCTTGTTCTTGGTTCCCCACAAGATGATTTTTCTCCCATTATTTTTGGTAGACCCTTCTTGAATACTGCTAGTGCTAAGATTGATTGTGAAAAGAATATTGCCATTGTTGGCATAGATGGTATGTCTCATGAGTTTATTTTCGCTAAGTTTAGTAGACAACCTCGTGAAAGGGAACCACCTAGTAAGGATGAAATTATTGGTCTTGCTTCCATTGTTGTTCCTCCAACTGATCCATTAGAACAATATTTGTTAGACCATGAAAACAATATGTTTATGAAGGAAAGGGAAGAAATAGATGAAGTGTTTCTTAAACAAGAACCTATGCTAAAACATAACGTTCCCGTTGAAGTTCTTGGGGATCCCCCTCCACCCAAGAGTGATCCCGTGTTCGAACTCAAACCATTACCTGATAATCTCTAGATGATCTTAAGGGCATTAGTCCCACATTATGTCAACACAAAATTTCAGTGGAGAAAGATGCCAAACCAGTTAGAGATCCTCAAAGACAATTAAATCCTAAAATGAAGGAAGTGGTAAGAAAGGAGATTCTAAAACTCCTTGAGGCAGGTATTATTTATCCCGTTGCTGATAGTGAATGGGTAAGCCCTGTTCATTGTGTCCCTAAAAAGGGAGGTATTACCGTTGTTCCTAATGATAAAGATGAATTGATCCTGTAAAGAATTATTACAGGTTATAGGATGGTAATTGATTTCCGTAAGTTAAATAAAGCTACTAAGAAAGATCATTACCCTTTACTTTTTATTGATCAAATGCTAGAAAGGCTATCCAAACACACACATTTTTGCTTTCTAGATGGTTATTCTGGCTTCTCTCAAATACCTGTGTTAGCAGGAGATCAATCAAAAACTACTTTTACTTGCCCTTTTGGTACTTTTGCTTATAGACATATGCCTTTTGGTTTATGTAATGCACATGCTACCTTTCAAAGATGCATGATGGCTATATTTTCTGATTTTTGTGAAACTATTTGTGAGGTAATTCATGGGTGACTTCTCCGTCTATGGATCCTCTTTTGATGATTGTTTGAGCAACCTTGATCGAGTTTTGCAGAGATGCGAAGACACTAGTCTCCTCCTGAATTGGAAAAAGTGTCACTTTATGGTTAATGAAGGCATTGTCTTGGGGCACAAGATCTCCGAGAGAGGTATTGAAGTTGATAAAGCCAAAGTTGATGCTATTGAAAAGATGCCATGTCCCAAGGACGTAAAAGGTATAAGAAGTTTCCTTGGTCATGCCGGCTTTTATAGGAGGTTCATTAAGGACTTTTCTAAAATCTCTAGGCCTCTGACTAATTTATTGCAAAAAGATATTCCTTTTGTCTTTGATGATGATTGTGTAGAAGCATTTGAAACACTTAAGAAAGCCTTGATCACAACACCTATTGTTCAGCCACCTGATTGGAATTTGCCTTTTGAAATTATGTGTGATGCTAGTGATTATGATGTAGGTGTTGTTTTAGGGCAAAGAGTCGATAAGAAAATGAATGTTCTTCCACTGCGAGTTTAGCACTTTGTGTTGGGCGAAGCTGGGAATCTCCTGGCCTGCGACTGGAAATAGATTACAACTAGTGCATGTAGCGAAAAACTTGTGGTCAGGGCCTATGTTCATGGATGTTTTTATTGTCGCGGCGTGGAGCATCTGGAAAGAACGTAACAACAAACATTTTAGGGGGATTACGCCCACGATGGATGGATGGCGGCAAAGATTCCACAATGACTTTGGCATGATGAGACACAGAGTCATAGAGGCCCTAGTGCCATTTGTTGAGCAGCTGGTTGCTTCCACTTGATTGTTATTCTGTTTAGAATTTGTACTTGATGGTTACTCTTTCTGTACTCCTGGTGTACAGACCCTCTTCTTCCCTCCCCTTTAGATGTAAACTCATCCATGTAATTCTGTCTTGATGGGGTTTTAATATAAAGTCAGTGGGGGGGTGCCCCCACTGTCACAAGTTCCTCAAAAAAAATGTTATCCATTATGCTAGTAAGACTCTTGATTCTGCCCAGAGAAATTATGCTACTACTGAAAAAGAGTTCTTAGCAGTTGTGTTTGCATGTGATAAGTTTAGACCTTATATTGTTGATTCCAAAGTTACTATTCACACTGATCATGCTGCTAGTAAATATCTTATGGAAAATAAAGATGCTAAGCCTAGACTCATTAGATGGGTTCTCTTGATCCAAGAATTTGACTTGCATATTATTGATAGAAAGGGAGCCGAGAACCCCGTTGCAGACAACTTGTCTAGGTTAGAGAATGTTCTTGATGACCCACTGCCTATTAATGATTGTTTTCTCGATGAACAATTAGCGGTTGTCAATGCTTCTCGTACTGCCCCTTGGTATGCTGATTATGCTAATTACATCCTTGTTAAATATATACCACCTAGTTTCACATACCAGCAAAAGAAAAAGTTCTTTTATGATTTAAGACATTACTTTTGGGATGATCCACAACTTTATAAGGAAGGAGTAGATGGTATTATTAGACGTTGTGTCCTAAGCATGAACATGAAAAAATCCTACGCAAGTGTCACTCTGAATCTTATGGAGGACACCACGCTGGAGACAGAACTACACACAAGGTACTACAATCTGGTTTTTATTGGCCTACTCTCTTCAAAGATGCTTGTAAGTTTGTCTTATCTTGTGATGAATGTCAACGAATAGGTAATATTAGTAGACATCAAGAAATGCCTATGAATTATTCTCTTGTTATTGAACCGTTTGACGTTTGGGGCTTTTATTATATGGGACCTTTTCCTGCCTCCAATGGTTATACACATATTTTAGTTGCTGTTGCTTATGTTACTAAGTGGGTAGAAGTTATTCCAACTAGTAGTGTTGATCATAACACTTCTATTAAAATGCTTAAAGAAGTTATTTTTCCGAGGTTTGGGGTCCCTAGATATCTTATGACTGATGGTGGTTCACACTTTATTCATGGTGCCTTCCGTAAGATGCTTGCTAAGTATGATGTCAATCATAGAATCGCATCTCCTTATCACCCGCAGTCTAGTGGTCAAGTAGAGTTGAGCAATAGAGAACTCAAATTAATTTTGCAAAAGACTGTGAATAGATCTAGAAAGAATTGGTCCAAAAAACTTGATGATGCATTATGGGCCTATAGAACTGCATACAAAAATCCTATGGGTATGTCTCCACATAAGATGGTTTATGGAAAAGCATGTCATTTACCTCTTGAACTTGAACATAAAGGATACTGAGCTATTAAAGAGCTCAATTATGACTTCAAACTTGCCGGTGAGAATAGGTTGTTTGATATTAGCTCACTTGATGAATGGAGAACCCAAGCTTATGAGAATGCCAAGCTTTTCAAAGAAAAAGTCAAACGCTGGCATGATAAGAGGATACAAAAGCGTGAGTTTAACGTAGGAGATTATGTGTTATTATTCAACTCCCGTTTAAGATTTTTTCAGGAAAACTTCTCTCAAAATGGGAAGGTCCCTACGTTATCAAGGAGGTCTATCATTCTGGTGCTATAAAAATCAACAACTTTGAAGGCACAAATCCGAGGGTGGTAAACGGTCAAAGAATTAAACATTATATTTCAGGTAATCCTATCAATGGTGAAACTAATATTATGAAACCATAACCCCTGAGGAATACATAAGAGACACTATCCAGAATGTTCCAGACTCCGAAAAGGCATAGGTACGTGGTACGGTAAGTAAACCGACTCCAAAACAACTCTAATGGCAATTTTTATCAGTTTTGGATTATTTAAGAATTTTAGGAAGAAAGAAGTAGTCCGAAAGGGACACGAGGCTCCCAAGAGAGAGGAGGCCGCGCCCCCCTGTCTCGTGGGCACCTCGTGTGCCTCCCGGACTCCGTTTTCTTGTATGTTACATATTTTGGTTGGCAAAAATTCATTATATATACTCCCGAGGGTTTTGACCACCGTATCATGCAAATATCTTCTGTTTTCGTTTCGAGTTGTTCCTGTCGCAGAATAAAGCAAGACGTCTTCTCAGGAATTAGTTGGGGAGAGCCGGGTGTCTCACCCAACGCCAGGGCCAGGAGCAAATATCGATGCCTATCACTTTGGACCATTAACGGAGGATGAGATGGAGGTTGATTTGAAAAGGATAGATGCCATGGAGGAAGATCAAGAAGTTACCTCTCGTCTCCAAGCAGAATTCACTATGGGGGAACTACCTAGCCTGGCTGTCCCTGCTTCGATCATCCCTTCCAACTCTAGATTTCTTTCTTATGAAAATATGAAAAAGAGTTTCACGTGTTCTCCAGAAGCTATGCAACATCCTTGGGTAAAAGGAGCTTTGGCCGTTACGGGCAAGCTCCGTAAAGAAATCATGGACCTCAAACAACAAGTCAATAAGCTCGAGGAGGAGAACCGTATCCTGAAGGGCATCATCGCCAAGAGGATCATAACACCAACCGTGAAGAAGGAGAAATAATCACATGGGTATGGGCACTCCCCTTGGCAACTGCCAAGCTTGGGGGAGGTGCCCGGTATCGTATCACCATCACACTCCTATCTTTACCGCTTTATTTAGTTCGATCCTTTTAGTAGTATCTTGATCTAGTAGATTGAAGTTTTGATATCAAGTAGTTTTGAGTTTTGCTTTGTGATCTCTTTATGTAAGCGAGTCCGTGTGCTATCTATAATAAAGATTAGTGTTGAGTCAAGGGCTTTGCCATGTTGCTATGATCTTGAGAAAATAGAAAGAACAAAAAGAGTTCATCTTGATCTTATGGATAGTGATAACTTCACACATAGAAAGTATGAGGCATAAAAATTGTTGAGAGTTGATGAACGTAGCCTTGGTCATCGTTTCAATTAATAGGAAGTGATAAGGAAAGAGGGGTTCACATATAAATATATTATCTTGGACATCTTTTATGATTGTGAAGCACTCATTAAGTATGACATGCTAAAAGAGTTGATGTTGGACAAGGAAGACAACGTAATGGTTTATGTTTTCTGACATCTCAGTTAAAGTATATTGTCATTGACCTTCCAAACATGTTTAGCTTGCCTTTCCCCCTCTTGCTAGCCAAATTCCTTGCACCAAGTAGAGATACTACTTGTGCTTCCAAATATCCTCAAACCCAGTTTTGCCATGAGAGTCCACCATACCTACCTATGGATTGAGTAAGATCCTTCAAGTAAGTTGTCATCGGTGCAAGCAATAAAAATTGCTCTCTAAATATGTATGACTTATTAGTGCAGAGAAAATAAGCTTTGTACGAACTTGTTGTGGAAGTAATAAAAGCGATGGATTGCATAATAAAGGTCCACATACAAGGGGCAATATAAAGTGACGTTCTTTCGCACTAAGATTTTGTGCATCAACCCTAAAAGCGCATGACAACCTCTGCTTCCCTCTGCGAAGGGCCTATCTTTTACCTTATGTTTTTACTTTATGCTTGAGTCAAGGTGATCTTCACCTTTCCCTTTTTCATTTTATCCTTTGGCAAGCTCCTCGTGTTTGAAAGATCATGATACATATATCCAATTGGATATAAGTTGGCATAGGCTATTATTGTTGACATCACCTAAAGGTGAATACATTTGGAGGCAACACAATAAGCCCCTATCTTTCTCAGTGTCTGTCTGAAACTCTATAACCACAAGTATTGCGTGAGTGTTAGCAATTATGGGAGACTACGAGATAGTTGAGTATGTGAGCTTGTTGAAAAGCTCTATTGTTGACTCTTTCTGATGTTACGATAAATTGCAATTGCTTCAATGACTGAGATTATAGTTTGTTAGTTCCCAATGAAGTTTATGAACCATACTTGACATTGTGAATTGATTATTACTTGAGCATAGGAAATCATATGACAAAATCTATATATGTTGCTGTTATTAGAATGATCATGATGCTCTCATGTCCGTATTTTATTTTTATCGACACCTCTATCTCTAAACATGCGGACATATTTTTCGATTTCGGCTTCCGCTTGAGGACAACCGAGGTCTAAGCTTGGGGGAGTTGATACGTCCATTTTGCATCATGCTTTTATATCAATATTTATTGCATTATGGGCTCTTATTACACATTATATCTCAATACTTATGGCTATTCTCTTTTATTTTACAAGGTTTACCATGAAGAGGGGGAATGCCGGTAGCTGGAATTCTGGCTGGAAAAAGAGCAAACGTTGGAAACCTATTCTGCACAACTCCAAAAGTCCTGAAACTCCACGAAACAACTTTTTGGATTTATCAAGAATTTATGAGCAAAAGAAATAGGCCAGGGGGCACACACTCTGTCCAGGAGACAGCCCCCCCTATAGGGCGCGGTCCCCTATCTCCTGGCCCCCCTGGTGGGCCTCTGGTGTCCATCTTCTGCGATATCATCACCCTTCCCCTAGAAAAAATCATGGGCAAGCTTACGGGACGAAACTCCGCCCTTGGTGGAATCATTCTAAGGCTCTGGCGGAGCTGTTCTGCCAGGGACGATTCCCTCTGGGAGGGGGAAATCATCAGCAACGTCATCACCAACGATCCTCTCATCGAGAGGGGGTCAATCTCAATCAACATCTTCACCAGCACCATCTCCTCTCAAAACCCTAGTTCATCTCTTGTATCCAATCTTGTATCAAAACCACAAATTGGTACGTGTGGGTTGCTAGTAGTGTTGATTACTCCTTGTAGTTGATACTAATTGGTTTACTTGGTGGAAGATCATATGTTCAGATCCTTTATGCATATTACTACTCCTCTGATTATGAACATGAATATGCTTTGTGAGTAGTTACGTTTGTTCCTGAGGACATGGGTGAAGTCTTACTATTAGTAGTCATGTGAATTTGGTATTCGTTCGATATTTGGATGAGATGTATGTTGTCTTTCCTCTAGTGGTGTTATGTGAACGTCGACTACATGACACTTCACCATTATTTGGGCCTAGAGGAAGGCATAGGGAAGTAATAAGTAGATGATGGGTTGCTAGAGTGACAGAAGCTTAAACCCTAGTTTATGCATTGCTTCGTTAGGGGTTGATATGGACCCATATGTTTAATGTTGTGGTTAGGTTTACCTTAATACTCCTTTTTGTAGTTGTGCATGCTTGCAATAGGGGTTAATCATAACGAGGATGCTTGTCCAAGTTAGGGCAGTACCCAAGTGTCGGTCCACCCACATATCAAATTATCAAAGTACCGAACGCGGATCTTACGAACGTGATGAAACTAGCTTGATGATAATTCCCATTGTGTCCTCGGGAGCTCCTTTCTCATTATTAGAATTTGTCCAGGATTATTCTTTGCTACATAAAGGATTGGTCCACCTTGCTGCACTTTATTTACTTTTTGCTCTTTACTATTTATCTTATCACAAAACTATCTATCACCTACTATTTCAGTGCTTGCAAAGAAAACCTTACTGAAAACCGCTTATCATTTCCTTCTGCTCCTCGTTGGGTTCGACACTCTTACTTATCGAAAGGACTACGATAGATTCCCTACACTTGTGGGTCATCATTTAGCAAGGCATGAAGCAAAGATACCTCCAAAAATGGGGTCCTTTGAACAGTTTAGACTCAATCGTTTAGCAACCATAGCACCTAAACTGAAAGTTCTATCACGAAGTAAAGCATGTCGCAAAATAGCAAGGTCAGGAGCACTGCCCCCCACTATTCCCGCGACCAACTAAACATCTACTAGAAAATATTCCATAGTAACGTAGAACAGGAAAATGTACACTAGTAATCCTTGCATCTGACACTTTTCTCGTTTCCCTATCCCATTTTTATCAATAAATTCATCCACATCACTAGGAAGTGGTTCCTCGACGCTGCCCTCAAAGGGAAACTTGCAAATCACACAAAAATAATAGAGTGACATCTCCTTAAACTCATCATATAAATAAAAGTCTACCGAAGGTGGTGATCTCCTAGCATGGAAATGAAAGTTTTGCCTGAAAATATTAGTGAGCAGGAGATACTGTTCACACTGGTCGTGGATGAAGTCGGTGCTGCCTGCATTCTCAGCCAAATAATAAAAGTCATCGTAAATTCTAGCGGCCCTCAAGACTGCATCACAAGGCCATTCATACGGCCGAACCTCCGCGGTGCTAGGAAGATTGTACTTGGGCTTTTTATTCTCTTCATTCTGATTTTCCTTTGAGATTCGGGTCATGGAGCCTCTCAACAATCTCTTCAACATTTTCTTCCTCTGAAAAATTTCTGAAATTTTTAGTGACTCAAAAAAAAGTGAACCAAACTCAACAAGATTGATAACAACTACTCCCACAAGTGCCTAGAGACTATATCATGCATTAAAACTACTGTGGGCCATATAAATTTGACATGCAAACTCAAGAACAGGGTCACCTTGGTAGAAAAAATTTGCAATAAATAAAGCACTAGAACAAAAACAAAGTGGACCATTGGAGGAGTCACATACCAAAGAACAATCTCCTAAAGCAGTTTTGTGAATGGAGC
Source organism: Triticum dicoccoides (assembly GCF_002162155.2). Taxonomy (NCBI): domain Eukaryota; kingdom Viridiplantae; phylum Streptophyta; class Magnoliopsida; order Poales; family Poaceae; genus Triticum; species Triticum dicoccoides. The sequence goes on along the minus strand of NC_041391.1, from coordinate 534,305,268 downwards.
TTTGAGCAAGGAGATCGAAAACGACAACAAAACGAGAAAGAACATGAGTTTGAGTTACGGGATGACTTTTTCTGGAGGAAGACGAAGTGTGTGGGTGCTGGAATAATTGGAGGGGGGCACGTGGGACCCATGAGGCAGGGGCGCGCCCTCCACCCTTGTGACCAAATGGTGGGGGGCCTTGGTGTGTTCCAAGTGCCAGAAATTCTCAAATATTCCACAAAAAATCATACTCAATTTTCAAGGCAGTTGGAGAACTTTTATTTTTGGGGTATTTTTTTATTTCACGGATAATTCAGAAAACAGACAGAAAATACTATTTTTGCTTTATTTAAACTAAATAATAGAAAGTAAAAGGTTGGTACATAGAGTTGTGCTTTCTAACTTCATCCATCTCATGCTCATCAAAAGGAATCCACTAACAAGGTTGATCAAGTCTTGTTAACAAACTTCTTTCGAATAACATGAAACCGGAGAATTTCCAAATAACACTATGTTACCTCAACCGGGATATGCATGTCCCCAACAATAAGAATATCATATTTCTTTTTGATAGTAGGAAGAGGGAATTCAAAACCTCCAATAGAAATAGTTGAAATTTTTCCAATAGAATTCATACTATGAGCTTGAGGTTGTTTCTTCGGAAACTGTACCGTATGCTCATTACCATTAACATGAAAAGTGACATTGCCTTTGTTGCAATCAATAACAGCCCCTGCAGTATTCAAAAAGGGTCTACCAAGGATGATCGACATACTGTCATCCTCGGGAATATCAATAATAACAAAGTCTGTTAAATTAGTAACGTTTGCAACCACAACAGGCACATCCTTACAAATACCGATGGGTATAGCAGTTGATTTATCGGCCATTTGCAAAGAGATTTCAGTAGGTGTCAACTCACTCAAATCAAGTCTATGATACAAAGATAAAGCCATAACACCAACACCGGCTCCATGATCACATAAAGCAGTTTTAACATAGTTTCTTTTAATGGAGCATGGTATAGTTGCTACTCTTGGATCTCCTAGCTTCTTTGGTATTCCACCCTTAAAAGTATAATTAGCAAGCATGGTGGAAATTTCAGCTTCTGGTATCTTTCTTTTATTTGTAACAATATCTTTCATATACTTTGCATAGGGATTCATTTTAAGCATATCAGTTAAACGCATACGCAAAAAGATAGGTCTAGTCATTTCAGCAAAGCGCTCAAAATCCTCACCATCCTTTTTCTTGGATGGCTTGGGAGGAAAAGGCATGGGTTTCTCAACCCATGGTTCTCTTTCTTTACCGTGCTTCCTAGCAACGAAGTCTCTCTTATCATAACATTGATTCTTTGATTGTGGGTTATCAAGATCAACAACAGGTTCAATTTCTACATCCTTATTATTACTAGATTGAGCATCAATGTGAACATCATCATTAACATTATCACTATGTTCATGTTCATTACCAGATTGTGTTTCAGCATCAAAAATAGAAATATCATTGGGATTCTTAGGTGTGTCAATAACAGGTTCACTAGAAGCATGCAAAGTCCTATCCTTGTTCTATTTCTTTTTCTTAGAAGGACTAGGTGCATGTCGGTGTCAAAACCAGCAGATCTTGGGTAGGGGGTCCCGAACTATGCATCTAAGGATTGAAGGTAACAAGAGGCAGGGGACACGATGTTTACCCAGGTTTGGGCCCTCTTAATGGAGGTAATACCCTACTTCCTGCTTGATTGACTTTGATGAGTATAGGGGTTACAAGAGTTGATCTACCTCGAGATCGTAATGGCTAAACCCTAGATGTCTAACATGTATGATTGTGATTGCCTCTACGAACTAAACCCTTAGGTTTATATAGACACCAGAGGGATCTAGAGTTGTACAGAGTCGGTTTACAGAGAAAGGAAGATGCATGATCCGAAGCCAAGCTTGCCATCCATGCAAAGAAGAGTCCCATCCGGACATAGGGGAAGGTCTTTGATTTCATATCTTCACGGCCCATTAGTCTGGCCCATATCACATATCCTGGACGCTCGAGGACCCCTTAGTCCAGGACTCTCTCAGTAGCCCCTGAACCGGGCTTCAATGACGATGCATCTGGCGCGCAGATTGTCTTCAGCATTGCAAGGCAGGTTCCTCCTCGGAATACTCCAAAGAAGTCTTCCGCACATAAGAGTTGTATCCGGCCCTGCTTAACACGTACAACCCTAAGATGTAAAAGGCAACAATACTTAAAATAAGTCACGTTCACGTGCAACTTTTTTTGTGAGACGTTATGTTCTGGCCTTATTATTATTCTAAACCGTTTTACAGCCCCCGCTTCGCGTTTCGAGGCACGACCATTGACGCGTCTTGTCAAAGTAGAGATCATGCCCCTTTATCACGAGATCCTCATCAATGAGGGTTTAGGTAATCCAACCGTGCCATTCGCACGTCTCCTTGGGAATAGGCATGGTTCAAGGCTTATGAGGGGGCGCTTGATATTCACTACCTCTATAAAGAGTACAAGGACCCATCTGTTCACCTCACGCCTTCTTCTTCCTCTGCCTTTCCGTCCCCGAGCTCCAGCGACGAAGTTCTAAACTTTCCTTTTCCCCAACTTCTCCAGCAATGGCCGGATCCGGTTCCCAGGGCAAGTGGATGGCCTCCTCCGTAATGGAGGAAAGGTCTACATGAGGCGATGTACCTAACAACGGAGATAAAACACAGGCTTCCAACCCCGGGGCAGATCATCCCCTCCCCGGAGCCTGGTGAGAGGGTGGTTTTTATTCCCCACTTCCTTCGAGGACTCGGGTTCGCCCTCCATCCCTTCGTCCGAGGACTGGATTTCCATGATCTGGCCCTGAATTGCTTCCTCCATGATACGTCTCCAACGTATCTATAATTTTTTATTGTTCCATGCTATTATATTACCCGTTTTGGATGTTTATGGGCTTTACTTCACACATTTATATCATTTTTGGGACTAACCTACTAACCGGAGGCCCAGCCCATATTGCTCTTTTTTTGCCTATTTCAGTGTTTCGAAGAAAAGGAATATCAAATGGAGTCCAAATGGAATGAAACCTTCGGGAGCGTGATTTTTTGAACGTGATCCAGAGGACTTGGAGTGCAAGTCAAGAAGCAGCCGAGGCGGCCACGAGGGTAGAGGGCGCGCCCACCCCTATAGGGCGCGCCCCCTATCTTGTGGGCCCCTCACGCATCCACCGATGTACTTCTTCCTCCTATATATGCCTACGTACCCCGAAAACATCAGGGGAGCCAACAAAAACCTAATTCCACCGCCGCAACCTTTTGTATCCGCGAGATCCCATCTTGGAGCCCTCGCCGGCGCTCCGCCGGAGGGGGAATTGACCATGGAGGGCTTCTACATCAACACCATAGCCCCTCCGATGAGTTGTGAGTATTTTACCATAGACCTTTAGGTCCATAGTTATTAGCTAGATGGCTTCTTCTCTCTTTTTGGATCTCAATACCATGTTCTCATCGATCTTCTTGTAAATCTATTTGATGTAACTCTTTTTGTGGTGTGTTTGTCGAGATCCGATGAATTGTGGGTTTATGATCAAGTTTATCTGTGAGAAATATTTGAATCTCCTATGAATTCTTTTATGTATGATTGAGTTATCTTTGCAAGTCTCTTCGAATCATCAGTTTGGTTTGGCCTACTAGATTGATCTTTCTTGCAATGAGAGAAGTGCTTAGCTTTGGGTTCAATCTTGCAGTGTCCTTTCCAAGTGACAGCAGGGGCAGCAAGGCACGTATTGTATTGTTGCCATCGAGGAGAAAAAGATGGGGTTTATGTCATATTGCGTGCGTTTATCCCTCTACATCATGTCATCTTTCTTAATGTGTTACTCTGTTCTTTATGAACTTAATACTCTAGATGCATGCTGTATAGCGGTCGATGTGTAGTGTAATAGTAGTAGATGCAGGCAGGAGTCGGTCTACTTGTCACGGACGTGATGCCTATATACATGATCATGCCTAGATAATCACATAATTATTCGCTTTTCTATCAATTGCTCGACAGTAATTTGTTCACCCACCGTAATACTTATGCTATCTTGAGAGAAGCCACTAGTGAAACCTATGGCCCCCGAGTCTATCTTTTATCATATTAAGCTTTCAATCTACTTTTATTTGCATCTTTACTTTTCCAATCTATATTATAGAATACCAAAAATATATTTATCTTATCATACTATCTCTATCAGATCTCACTTTCGCAAGTGGTCGTGAAGGGATTGACAACCCCTTTATTGCATTGGTTGCGAGTTCTTTATTTGTTTGTGTAGGTGCGTGGGACTTTTGAGGATCCTCCTACTGCATTGATACCTTGGTTCTCAAAAACTAAGGGAAATACTTACGCTACTATTGCTGCATCACCCTTTCCTCTTCAAGGAAAACCAACGCAAGCTCAAGACGTAGCAAGAAGGATTTCTGGTGCCGTTGCCAGGGAGGTCTTTGCTCAAGTTAAGACATACCAAGTACCCATCACAAACTCATCTTCCTCGCGTTTACATTATTTGCCATTTGCCTCTTGTTTTCCTCTCCCCCACTTCACCCTTGCCATTTTATTCTCCCTCTTTTTCCCAACCTCCTCTCTCTTTTGTTTGCCTTTTTGTTTGCTTGTGTCTCCATGTGCCTTCTATGTGCTTGCATCTTTGCTTGCTAAAAATCTATTGTTATGGATCCACTTAAGGTGTTCTACTTGGATCATCTTTGATCCTTATGCGCTCGTGCTGAAAGCCCAACTAGCCTAGTTGATGGGAAATCTTTAGATGAGCATGCTCATTTTGTGCTTCACCGTTTTTCTGGGAAGGGGATACTCTTATGGGACCAAATAAACAGATTGTTGTGTTATGCTTGGAATCTTTGTGAAATTTATAATTTTACTTGTTTCTCTAAGAACCCTAAAAAACACCTTCCCTACCTATGTGAGTTTAATGATAATGAAATCTTACCTCATTATGCAAAGGGTGTTTATAGTTACTATGATATCAAACAAATTGAAGAATTTGTTGCTTTTAAGGGTGCTTATGAAGTTTCTTCTTTGATTGAAAAGTATGATATTACTCTCTACGAATCTGAAAATTTTGACATACTTAAATATTGCTATGAAAACTATGCTCATAATGTCTATGTCAAAGAATTTATTGAGAGAATGACTGTTGCTTTGGAAGAAAATAATGATATGCATGAATCTATAGATAATGATTCCGATGATTTGATTGAAATATCCCTTGATGAACATGATGCTTGCTATTCTTGTGGCCATGATTCCAATATTTGTGAATATGAATTTGCTTTAGTTCCTTATATTAAACATGAGATAGTTGCTATTGCCCCCATACTTGATAGTTCCTTCGATGAAAAGCATGATTGCAATGATTTTACTATAAATTCTCTTGATGTCAGTTGTGCTAATAATATGCAAAACCCTAAGCTTGGGGATGCTAGCTTTGCTATGCCTATTACTTGTTGCAATGATCATGATTCAGGTGATTCTTCTTATCTTGAAATTTTATTTAAGCCCCATGATGAATATGAGATTGATAATAGTGGTTGCAATAATATTGAAAGTGGGTTCGGAAGAGTGTCAACTTTAGATCCCACAATTTGGAGTATGTTCAATCTTATAATATTTTTGATAAAAGTAGGTTTGGAGAGGTCATGACTTTAGTTAATGATAATCCCACTATTTTGGAAGAGTGTCAACTTCACATGCATGTGGATCGTGTTGACAATATGTTATGTGATAGCTATTTTGTTGAATTTTCCTATGACCCCACATGTAATTATTATGAAAGAGGGAAATATGGTCGTAGAAATTCTTATCTTACTAAATTACCTCTCGTCATGTTGAGATTGCTATCGTCTCTTTCTTATTCCTTGCATATGCTAGTTTTTGTTAGCCTTGCAAATTTGTTTGCTTATAATATGCCTATGCATAGGAAGTATGTTAGACTTAGATGTGTTTCTCTAGTGTCCGGATGGGACTCTCCTTTGTGTGGATGGCAAGCTTGGCGTCCGGATGTGCATCTTCCTTCCTCTGTAAACCGACTCTATACAACCCTAGTTCCCTCCGGTGCCTATATAAACCGGAGGGTTTAGTCCTTAGGGGTGATCATAATCATACATGCTAGACATCTAGGGTTTAGCCATTACGATCTTGAGGTAGATCAACTCTTGTAACCCCTATACACATCAAAGTCAATCAAGCAGGAAGTAGGGTATTACCTCCATTAAGAGGGCCCGAACCTGGGTAAACATCGTGTCCACTGCCTCCTGTTACCTTCGATTCTTAGATGCATAGTTTGGGACCCCCGACCCGAGACCTGCCGGTTTTGACACCGACATATGTGCTTTCATTGAGAGTTCCACTGTGTCGTCGCCATAAGGCTCGATGGCTCCATCAATCATCTACAACAATACCACCCTGAGGGAGACTTTTCTCCCCGGCCAAATCTCCGTATTCGGCGGCTTCGCGCTGCGTGTTAATTCGATTGGCCATCTGGGGTAGATCGACAGCTACACCCCTGGTCATCAGATCAGTTTTGGAAACCTAAACTATGTCACCGATATCCGAGGAGACTTGATCTTCCAAGGATTCACGGCCTCAACCACAGCAACGGCCTTAGATCCGGAACACCTCACCAAGTCTGAAGACGGGAATTTAGACCCCGTTGTACTCTCCATAGCCATAGAGCTCAACACCGGAGATATGGAGGGGGTCGTTTCATCACGGGACCAGAGTCATACCAGGCTCCTTCATTAACATGAAGCCAGACTCACCCCCAAAACAGATTCAGACTCTCGAGGTCCGTGTTATGCGAGCTTGGCCAGGGAACTCCTGTCCTGCCCTGCTCCACGAACTCTCACTTCCCTGTCCAAACCTCACTCTTAAACGAGGCCCTGGACTTAATGCGATCTCTCGCCATTACAGAAGGATCACCGCCAAACTACGCACAACCCACACTAGGGGCTAAGAGCGGGGAATTTTACGTCCCACCCACCATCCACTTTATAGCCACTGTCGAGGACCTAACTGACATGCTTGATTACGCCTCCGAACACATCGACGGTATGGATGAGATGCCAAAGAAGAGCAAAGCCAGATCCCACCGTTTACTCGAGCTGGACGGCCACTTCCACATATGACGTGTACATGGTGGACACACCCAAAGAGGATGACGGTGATGGTGGTAAGGATCCAGTCGAGGACAAGCCCCCCCCCCCCATAGCACCACCAAAGCGTCGATGTTAGTGGTGCCGCTCGAAATCGCATCGTGAAAAGGACAGTAATACCGGCACCAAAGACAACAATACTCCGGATAACGCCGAAGACCAAGAAGCCCCTATCAAACCAACATCTGAGCATGATGATTGGGAGGATGGGCAAGTCAACCCTAATGATCCTATCGGGAACGAGGGATCGGAGGATAGTAGTCACTTACCGATCTCCGAAGAGGATGATAGCCTCGGCGATGAAGATTTCATCATGCCAGAGGAACCCCTCGAACAAGAGCGCTTTGAGCGCCGGCTAATAGCCACGGAAAGAAGCCTGAAAACGAAGCGGCAATAGCTTCAAGCTGATCAGGATCTGCTCAATGACAGATGGACTAATGTCCTGGCGGCCGAGGAATACGGCCTCGAACGCCCAACTAAGAGTTACCCGAAGCGCAAGCTGCAACCCCAATTCGGCGATGAGGCCTGAGAGCCTATACCGCCAATGCGTAACACTGCCAACAGACTGGATCGACCACCACGTGGTCGGGACAGAGCGACAACTCAAGCCGAACACCATCCTGCACCACCCCGCCATAAAAGCAGAGAGACAGTAGCTGCAGGATACACTTATGACCTACGGCAGGACCTGGATAATAGAGCTGGTCAGACCAGATCAATTTACGGATCAAGGGGGCGTGCCCCCGCGTGAGAAGACAGTGATCAGGCCTGGCGCGACAAACACAACTTCACCCGGGCCGAAAACCGCATACGGACTCCATTCGAACTGCGTCGTGACATTGCCCGATATAGAGGTGCCGCACACCTCCTATGCTTCACCAATGAGGTAATGGAGCACCAGTTCCCAGAAGGGTTTAAACCCGTGAACATTGAATCATACGATGGAACAACAGATCCCGCGATATGGATTGAAGACTTTCTTCTCCATATCCACATGGCTCGTGGTGATGATTTACAGGCCATCAAATATCTCCCGCTAAAGCTCAAGGGACCAGCTCGGCACTGCTTAAACAGCCTCCCAGAAAACTCTATTGGAAGCTGGGAAGACTTGGAGGACGCCTTTAGAGACAACTTCCAAGGCACTTATATCCGCCCCCCGGACGCTGATGACCTCAGTCATATAGTCCAGCAGCCTGGAGAGTCAGCCAGAAAATTCTGGACCAGGTTCCTAATTAAGAAGAACCAAATTGTTGATTGTACAGACGCCGAGGCTCTAGCAGCCTTTAAACACAGCTTTCGCGACGAATGGCTCGCTCGACACCTCGGCCAAGAAAAGCCGAAGTCCACGGCAGCCCTCACATCACTCATGACCCACTTTTGCGCAGGCGAGGATAGCTGGCTAGCCCGTAGCAACAACAATACCAGCGATCCTGGCACTTCTGAAGCCAGAAACAGAAACGGTAGGACCCGACGCAACAAAAACAAGCGTCGGAGCAACACTGACACTGCTGAAGACACGACGGTCAACGCCAGATTCAGTGGCTCCAAACCCGGTCAACGGAAGAGGCCATTCAAAAGAAACAAAGATGGTTCATCTAGCCTGTACCGAATACTTGATCGACCTTGACAGATTCACGGCACCCCGGACAAGCCTGCCAACCACACCAACAGAAGTTGTTGGGTCTCTAAACAGACCGGTAAGTTAAACACCGAGCACACAGAGAAAGGGGCACCCAGCATTGATGACGACGAGGAGCCTCGCCCACCGAACACAGGGGGACAGAAGAAATTTTCCCCCGATGTCAAAACGGTGAACATGATATACGTTACTCACATCCCAAAGAGGGAGCTCAAGCGTGTGTTAAGGGACGTCTATGCGATAGAGCCAGTCGCCCCAAAATTCAACCCATGGTCAGTGTGTCCGATCACTTTTGATTGCAAATACCATTCGACCAGTATCCGTCATGGAGGTTCAGCCGTGTTGGTCCTCGACCCAATTATCGATGGATTCCACCTCACGAGAGTCCTCATGGACGGTGGCAACAGTCTTAACCTGCTCTATCAGGACACAGTCCGGAAAATGGGTATTGACTCGTCAAGAATCGAGCCCACCAAAACTACCTTTAAAGGAGTAATACCTGGTGTAGAGGCCCGCTGCACGGGCTCAATCACATTGGAAGTCGTCTTCGGTTCACCGGATAACTTCCAAAGCAAAGACTTGATCTTCAACATCGTCCCTTTCCGCAGTGGCTATCATGCACTACTCGAACGAACTGCATTTGCCCGCTTCAATGCGGTCCCACACTATGCTTATCTAAAACTCAAAATGTTAGGACCACGCGGTGTTATAACAGTTCATGGAAACATGGATCACTCCCTCCGTACTGAGGAACACACCGCAGCCCTCGCAGCAGAAGTGCAGGCTGACCATATCAAGCCAAATTCCACATCGGCAGTCAAGCCCCCGGACCCTGTCAAACGAGTCCGGACTACCCCGAAGAATGATAGTCTAGCTCATCAGGAGCTCGATTGGCAATTTGGCCTCTGTCTTAGCCCCAACCAAACTGCGGCATATGTACCGCGTGCACATAACTACACACTAAAGATACCATGGGCGACGATGAAGGCATATCAAGGATAAAGTCCACAATATGGCTCGACCGTACCTGGACCCCCATATCTACCGTTTTCTTAGCTTCATTTTTTTCAAGTTCCAAATGACCCACATCACCTTTTTATGGTGCAAAGGGCACTTTTCCGGCCCCTTATGAAAACCTACTCATTAATCCTCTCAAAGGATCACACACCAAGGTGAAAAGCAGCGCAGATGTACGGCAGAGTACCTAAAGGATCTTCAAAGATCACCTCTTCCCCCTTTTAGTACTTGTACACAGCTTTTTATTTCGCTCAGCATGTACGGTACTGGCTTATTTTCTAATCTATATTCCCTCTTCTCTTTCGTCTGATTGTCATGTACACCTCGACACGACCTAAATCGCCAGGGGCTCCATTCAGCCACGTACATTTCTTAAAAATAACATAAGTCTAAACACTTTTATAGTACAATTTGGCGTCCCGAATCTAGCATTATATGCATCGGCTCTGAATCATGTCTTGGGTTAATAGTTGGGTTGCCCAGCTCCTGTGGTTACTACCTTACGTTCTGATTGTTCGGCTAAGGAAGTAAAGGGAGAACTACTGCGATTGTGTTTCTGGTTAGGCAGATAAATACCTCTGTAGACAAAGCCAAAAACTGACTGTCATGATGCAGCAAGAGCGTGTCACACATAGGACTAGTTTTAACCTAGTAAGGTGTCTACAGCAACCAAGTTTGGATAACCGAACAATACCAGGGGCTGCGCCTACAATCTTATTGTCAAACTCCTATGGCTAAGTGAGAGTAATAAAACCGCATAGTCTGATTGCCAGGTTCGCCACACTAGCACCTCCTTCAAGGACCAAGTCGTTGGGTTAAGTGTGTTTTTGTGCTGTTCTGAACACTCCCGTAGTATCTACATGATGGGCTGAAGCCGACGACTGGCCAACTCTCAGATTCAATAAACGGCCGCAACGGAGGGTAAATAGTTTTAGATGAAACAAAGACTAAAATTATACAAACGCATTGTTTTCATTATACAAAGTTTGGGCAACATAGATACATTCATTCAAAAAAGATGTCCTTCGAACACAGGCCCTCTATAATGCGGGATCCATCAAGGATGTCGTTGAAGTATCGCTCTGGTTTATGGTGCTCCTTGCCTGCAGGTGGTCCCTCGGTTGCAAGACTGGTGGCATCATCTTCACCCACTACACCTTGACACGGGCAAAGGCCATCCGGGCATCTTCGATACAGACTGACCGCTTTATAGCGTCAAGTCATGGGCAGGCATCGATTAGCCACTTCACAAGCCCAAAGTAGCTACTGGGTATGGGTTTGGCTTGCCAAAGATGGACTATGACATCCTTCATGGCCAGTTCGGCCACACTATGTACCTCGGTCAGCTGTTTTAGCTGATCACTGAGGGGCACAGGATGGTCTGGTGCAAGGTACTGCGACCAGAATAGCTTTTCTATTGAGCTCCCCTCTTCGGCTTGGAAGAAATCTGCAGCATCTGCAATACTTTGGGGCAGATCCGCAAACGCTCCTGGAGAACTACAAATGTGTGTCAAGGTGTACTTTCTCCTTACGAATTTGCTCTGCGTATTAAAGGCCTTACCCTCCGCGACCTTCTTAGCTTCTCGGATCTCCTAACAGGCGCCTTGGGCTTCAACCCGACCCTCCTTTGCACTTTGGAGCGTTGTAGCAAGTTCGTAGTCTCGATCCAACACCTTGCGCTCCAAGGACTCACATTTGCTTATAGCATCCGTGAGCTCTTGTTGGACTTCATCCAACCTCACTTCATGTTTCCGGTGGGCGGCTCGCTCCTTGTCCACCTCGGCCTCGGCCAGAGCACTCTTGAGGGCCTTGACCTCAGACGTGTCACTATGAGCGTAATCATAAAGCTCATTTAGATAACAAATCAGAACTAATATCATTTCAGACATGCTTCGGTATCGCATACCTTGTTTTTCCTCCAACTTCCACTTTAGTTCGGACACTTCAGCAGCATGCAAGGTTGCTGCCAGCTTCGCAGCCTGTTCATCAAAAGAGACATATATGTTAGCTCCTGCGAAGTATTATTTGATCCTCTGTTCGGCCTTTCTTCGCAAACGCCGAACAGAGTCTCGAGGGCTACTATCTATACACAGGCATTCCTTTTGCAAATAGACAAAAATATATTACATCACATACCTCATAGCCTGTTAAAAGGCTGGTGTAGTCTTGGTTCAATCCGTTTTTAGCGGACCGAACCTTTTCAACCACCATACCCATAAGGGTACGGTGTTCCTCCACAATGGAAGCACTTTGAAGCGCGTCCACCAGAGTGTCCAGCACCTTCGGATTGACAAAGGATGCTGGTGGAGAGGGCGTGCCCCCTTTTTTCAAAGGAGACTGCTTGCCCGATTCCAGAGCTGTATGGATGTCCGGAATAATATTCGGTTGGGGGCAGAATTGAGCTTGGCCCCCGTCGCTGGTCTTCATAGGGGTCGATTCCCCCCTCTCCTCGGCAACGGAGGTATTGCCCCCCGTCGCCACCTTCACGGCCCCCGCACCTCCCCGTGACCTGGAGAGGTTCTTCCGGACAACACTTCGGTGTTGTTCGTTGTGGTGGGTGGAGAGACCTGCGGAGGCGATTCACTCTCCATTGCGTTCGGCCCTAGCGAGTTCCCAGATGACGATGATCGTCGGGGGAGATCGCGAGCCGTACTGCAGCGGGCAATTCAATATGTTTGAAAGTGCAACTATCCCTAGGTGGTTTTGGTAATTCATAACAACATATAGCTCATTGAGCTAATGCTATTCCAAGACTATTATTTCAGGAAAGCTTAATGAATGGCATGGCATGGATGATGAAAGTGGATCCCTCAAAATACTAATGACAAAGGATTGGCTCAAGCTCAAAAGCTCAAGACTCTTCATTTTACATTTTAGTGATCCAAGATCACATTGAGTCTATAGGAAAAGCCAATACTATCAAGGAGGGATGAGGTGTTGCTTAATGAGCCTCTTGCTTCATGTGCTTGGTGATATGCTCCAAAAACTCTCAACTACTTTCTCACATCCACAAAAAACCTAAACCTAAAGCCAAAATCGGTCACACCGATTCTTCCTATCCGGCGCCACCGAGTTCTAATGTCATAGCCACTGCCACAAACCCTAGGCAAATCGGTCTTACCGATAGGGATCTCAGTCTCACCGAGATGGGATTGTAATCTCTCTGTTTCCCTTCATAACATTTCGGTCTAACCGAAGTGAGCGATCGGTCCCACCGAGATTGCAATGTAAACTCTCTGTTTCCCTTTTGTAACCTTTCGTCTCACCAAAAAGAGCGAATCGGTCCCACTGAGTTTACCTGACCAACTCCCTGGAAAGCTTATTACCAAAATCGGTCTCACCAAGTTTGTGTAACCGGTCTTACCGAGATTATGTTATGCCCTAACCCTAACCATATCGGTCTTACCGAGTTGCATTTCGGTCCCACCGAAAATCCTAACGGTCGCTAGGTTTACTAAATCGGTCCGACCGAGTTTGATGATTCGGTCCCACCGAGTTTGGTAAATTGTGTGTAACGGTTAGATTTTGTGTGGAGGCTATATATACCCCTCCACCTCCTCTTCATTCGTGGAGAGAGCCATCAGAACAAACCTACACTTCCAACTTACCATTTCTGAGAGAGAACCACCTACTCATGTGTTGAGGCCAAGATATTCCATTCCTACCATATGAATCTTGATCTCTAGCCTTCCCCAAGTTGCTTTCCACTCAAATCTTCTTTCCACCAAATCCAAAACCAATGAGAGAGTTTTGAGTGTTGGGGAGACTATCATTTGAAGCACAAGAGCAAGGAGTTCATCATCAACGCACCATTTGTTACTTCTTGGAGAGTGGTGTCTCCTAGATTGGCTAAGTGTCACTTGGGAGCCTCCGACAAGATTGTGGAGTTGAACCAAGGTGTTTGTAAGGGCAAGGAGATCGCCTACTTCGTGAAGATCTACCGCTAGTGAGGCAAGTCCTTTATGGGCGACGGCCATGGTGGGATAGACAAGGTTGCTTCTTCATGGACCCTTCGTGGGTGGAGCCCTCTGTGGACTCGCGCAACCGTTACCCTTCGTGGGTTGAAGTCTCCATCAACGTGGATGTATGATAGCACCACCTATCGGAACCACGCCAAAAACATCTATGTCTCCAACTGCGTTTGAATCATCTAAACCCTTCCCTTTACTTTCTTGCAAGTTGCATGCTTTAATTTCCGCTGCCTATATACTCTTTGCATGCTTGCTTGAATTGTGTGATGATTGCTTGACTTGTCCTAAGATAGCTAAAATCTGCCAAACTCTAAAATTGGGAAAAGGCTAAGTTTTTAATTGGTCAAGTAGTCTAATCACCCCCCCTAGACATACTTCAAGGTCCTACAAGTGGTATCAGAGCATTGGTCTCCATTTGCTTTGATTTCCATAGCTTTGGTGGTCATAGCCTTGGTTTCACAACCTAGGAGAGTATGGCGTCTAGTGAGGGAAATTATCACTGTAGAGGTCCTTACTTTGATGGTACTAATTTTCCTAGTTGGAAGCATAAGATGAAAATTCATATTCTTGGACATAACCCCGCCGTTTGGGCAATTATTTGTATTGGCTTGCAAGGTGAATTCTTTGATGGGAGAGAGCCGAACCGTGAAGCTAATGCGGAAGAATTGAAGATGCTACAGTACAACGCTCAAGCTTGTGATATCATCTTCAACGGATTGTGCCCCGAAGAATTCAACAAAATCAACCGTCTTGAGAATCCAAAGAAAATTTGGGATACTTTGATTGATATGCATGAAGGTACCGACTCCGTCAAGGAATCCAAGTTGGATGTGCTCCAAAGTCAGCTTGACAAGTTCAAAATGAAGGATGGTGAAGGTGTCGCTGAAATGTACTCTAGGCTTGCACTTATCACAAATGAGATTGCCGGCTTAGGGAGTGAAGAGATGACCAACAGATTCATCATCAAGAAGATCCTAAGAGCATTGGATGGAAAGTATGATACCGTGTGCACATTGATCCAAATGATGCCAAACTACAAAGATCTCAAGCCAACGGAAGTCATTGGAAGAATTGTTGCTCATGAGATCTCACTTAAGGATAAGGAGGAACTTCACAACAAGTCAAGTGGTGCTTACAAAGCCTCATGTGAAGCCCCCACATCATCAAGTGAGAAACAAACCTTCAATGAAGAATTGAGCTTAATGGTGAAGAACTTCAACAAATTCTACAAGAGTAGAAGCAAAGAAAGAAGCTCCAAGTCAAGGTCTTACAATGACAAAAGATCTTCGAGACAAGAGTGAAACTGCTAAAATTGTGGGACACTATTCCAATGAGTGTACGGCACCCTACAAAAGAAGAGAATATTCTCCAAAAAGAAGAAGCAAAAGAGAAGAATCACCACCAAGAGAGAGGAGGAGTAGAGATGATGGTTATGAACAAAGACCCTCACGGAGAAGCAAGCATTCGGAAAGGAAGGACAAGTCATCAAGGAGCTACACAAAACAAAGACATCAAGCTCATGTTGGTGAATGGGTATCCGGTTCCGACTCCGACAATCACTCCGAGAGAAGCTATCACTCTGACTCCGAATATACTCAAGATGAAGGTGTTGCCGGTCTAGCACTTGTGTCAACCAACTCCTACGACATATTTGATTCACCAAATGAAGGAATTGGAAGATGCTTCATGGCCAAAGGTCCAAAGGTAACACATCCCGAGTATGTTGAGTACAATAGTGATGAAGATGACTTGCTTGTGGATGATGATTTACTTGTTGACAACTCTAGTGATGAGTACTACGATGAAACGTCAATTAATCATGCTAATCAAGATAAAATGAATGACAATGATAAGGAGAAGATTGAGCTTCTAAATAAAGAACAAAACACTCTTAAGTTGGCTCATGAAACTATCTTCGAAGATCATCGAGAACTTTTAAGGGCTCATGAGAAGTTACGCTTTGAAAAGCTCAATCTTGAGCAAGAGCATGAGTTCTTAAAAGCAATCAATGATGATCTCCGAAAGAAAAGTTCTTCTTACATTACCAAGCGTTTACTCTTATCTACTTACATGCCTCAAGTCAAGTCTAGTAACAAGTACAAGAAAGATACTTCCTCTAGTAGTAACAACAATAATGTCAAATCCAATATTGTTGCTTCTAGTAGTTCTCTTGATTCCACTAATGATTCTCTTAGCCAAGTTACACTTGAGCAAGAAAATAGCTTATTGAAGGGAATTATAGAGAAAGGTGTTTACAAGAGCCTTGCCGGGAGTAAGCAATTCGAGGAAATTGTACGCAAGCAAGGAAGGCACCGGAAGAATCAAGGTGTTGGTTTTGAACGAAAGTTCAATGCCAATGGAGTTGAGTGGGAAGAAGATCAATACCCCAAGACTAAGTTTGTTCCTCAACAAGAGAAGTATGATCCTACTTCCTTCAAAGGAACACAAGCACAAGATGATCTTCCACCACAAGACCACAAGAACAAAGGCGAGGTCAAGCTTCAAGAAGAGATTGATGCATTTGAAGAAGCACCTAAGGTCTCGGTCAAGTGGGTTCCCAAGACTACGTCAAGTTATACTTCATCAAGTACAACTACAACTCCAAGGATTCCCATCAAGATGATGTGGATCCTGAAGAAGAAGAACTAGAGAGTTCTTGAGGGTGACTCCGCCAACATTCTTCACTCATACCTATTTGGCAACAACAAGTGCAATCAACTTCCACATCTTGCACTAGTTCAAGGAGTCACAAACCCTCATGTTGGTAAGGCAAGGGACAAGGTAACCTAATGATTTCATGGACATTATCTTGTGTGTGCATTACTCAATGTCTATGGATATTCTTGTTTGTTCCTTGTGGGACTAACCCATGTAGGTATGTTGAAAGTGTAACTCACTCCAAAGGATTGCTCCAAATGATCTACATCAACCTTGAGCATCCACATCTTCAACACCTACATGAAGTCATCATCGACAAAACCCAAGGTTAGTTCATCCCTCTAAAAGGGGATCTCACATCTAGGGGGAGCTTAACTCTAAGAATTGAGTCAAAGCAACTCTAATGGTGTGAACACATCAATGCATTATGTAAAAGTGGTAACCCCACTTGAGCTTAAACGATGAGTATGACCTATGATCAAATGTTCTCATTTGACTCCTAAGTTAATATACTCATATATAGATGACCTAGTCATCGCCGATTGTTTGATAGGTGCTAGAATTGGTTGTGCATGTTTTGCCACATATTTCATTTGCCATCTTATTGTGTGAGCATGTTGGTGCATATTTTACTCATTCAAGGACATCCACTTGTTGTTTTGATTGTTTGGTTCTTTTTTCTTTTTGCCAAGTGGATGGACAAGAATGCCCAAGAACCTTCTCAAGCTATCTATGCTTTTCTCGTCTCAACTCTATTCATGCTACATCACAAAATTTAATCAAGTCAGATTCGAACCACTCTGTGTGAGGAGCACTCGGAGTCCCCGATTCGTCATAGACTTAAACTTCCAAAACTTCTTTGTGATTCTCGGTCTGACCGATTCCTCCATTTTGGTCCCACCGAGATCACTAAGTTGATCTAGGTTTTCAATCTCGATGCAACCGATTTGAACTTTTCGGTCACACCGAGTTGCTATGCATCTCGGTGCCACCGAGTTGTTCCACTCAGTCACACCGACAGGGTTGGGCTATATATAGTCACGGGCAAAAATTTGGAAATTTCTCCGAACCTCTTCACCCGCGCAATAGCTCGCTCTGCCACCAGGGGCTACGGATCATCTCCTTGTCGCCAGCCGCCTCCTGTCGCTGGTCTCCGCTGCCGTCAATGGATTTCATCCCCGCCGTTGCCGCTGTAGCGAGTTCATCGCCAAGTTAGGGTATGAACTCGATCATAGTGCTATCCTCGTCCGATTCCTAGCACATTGTGTTCTTAATGATTCTTTCCACGATTGAAACACTCCTATCCAGTCAATGCAATCCTTAGATTAGATGAGATTTCAAAATTTAGGCTTAGGTTTCCACCGAAACCATCTCGGACCCATCGAGTTGAAAAACTCGGTCCCACCGATTTGGCTAATGCCATTGCACTAGTAACTCTCGGCCTGACCGAGAATTGCTAATCGGTGAGACCGATTTTAGGACTTTGTGAAACCCTAGCAGTCTCGGTGCCACCGAACTATGACTCGGTCCAACCGAGTTCATCAGTTTAGGTTCCAAAACTGCTTCGGTATCACCGAGTTTGAAAATCGGTTGATCCGAAATGCTTACTGTGAAAAACTAAAACTGAATTTTTGAATCATTCTTTTGCAAAAATCTCTGCATTTTGTGATGCTCATCCACTCTATCTCATCTATAACTCTTCACAGGGTCAGCAGTCAATGATTTGCAGCATGTCAGACCAAAGTGATAGTCAGAACAGGTCAGAAGAGCAGATGCACATGAGTGAGGGCACTAGTCCCTCTAGCACTTCAGATGAAGGCAGCAAGAGCACCCCAAGCAACCTGCCTAAAGCTGCCACCAGGACAAGGAAGAAGAGAACCTCAGATTCTGAGGATGAGGATTATAGAGCAGAAGAGGATGAGGCTACTTCCAAGAAAGTAGAGCTCAAGAAGAAGTTCAGCTCAACTGCAGTAAAGCCAGGCATGAAGATTAAAAGGCCTGTAGGAAGACAACCAATGTCCAAAGCCAGAGTCTCCACTCAAATTCCTTTGGAATCCCAATCCAAAGAGCCTGCTGCAGAAGGAAACAAAAGGAAATAAAGGGTCAAAAAGACCATAGCCAGAGTTGTTGGGCAACCTTCCATGATGGAAGAGGAAGAAGAGGTTGCTGCACCAGCACCCAAGGCACAAAAGCTTATGGGTGATGCAATTAAGTCAGGGGCTGCAACATCAAAGCCCAAGGAAGCACCCAAAGCTGCCCCCAAGCCCAAGCTTGCACCAAAGAGGAATATCAGGAGTATTCCAGCTGCTGAGAAGAACAAGGCCCCAATGCGTGAAGTTGCTGATGAGGAAGATAAAGAAGGACAAGTCCTGAGGAAGCTCAAGCCCAAGATACCAGACCATAATGATGCCCATCCTGTGGCTGAGGACATGAACATCAGAAGAGACTCAGGGTTGAGGCTATGGAGGATGACAGATCCATATGCCACAAGGAGAAGGACTGTTGTTGATTACAGGTTCCATACAAAGGAACAACAGGACTTCTATGAGACAATTTTGTTGGACAAGAAGCCCATAGTGTGTGATATGAGGTGGGTCGACTGGACCTACATGAAAGAAAATGAAGAACACTATCCTGGAGTGCAAGACAGTTTTGTTGCATGTGGAGTTGCAGATTTTGTTGGGCAAAAACTCACCAACTGGAATGATGAACTCATTATGCAATTCTACTCCATAGCACACTTCTATCCAGATGGGAGGATAATTTGGATGTCTGAAGGTACAAGGTACCAGTCAACCGTTGAGGAGTGGGCAAAACTGATCAATGCCCCCAAGGAGAGTGAAGATGACTTGGATGTCTATGCCAAGAAGAAAATGGGAGACAATTACATGGCACATATGTACAAGGAGATCCAAGACAAAGCTCTAGAGACTTTCTCCTTTGGATCAGTCCACTTTCTTCTGTCAGGGCTGCCTACGATCAACTGGATCCTAAGGCACACTCTTTTGCCTAAGTCTAGTGACCACAACATGATTAGAGGGCATGCAATCAACATGTTGCATTTGTTTGATGTGCCACAGAAATTCAAGGTCATGAGCCTTATGGTTGAGACCATTAAGAGGACAGCAGCATATTAAAAGAGAAGCTGTGGATATGCCCCTCAGATTCAGGAGTTGATAACTCAAAGATGGGCACAGGAAAATATCTATTGGATAAGGAACATTATCCTCTTTATCCAGACTTTGAGGACAATCAGGTTGTCATGAATGAGAATGAACCATCATCAGTACAAGCTCAAGAGAAGAAGGAGAAGGCAAGGAAAGAGAAGGCTGCCAAGATGCCAACTCAAGAAGAGGCATCTAAGTACTTTCTGAAGCACAAGCAAGAGCAGCTTGGTTACTTGATAGCATCAACACTGAGGATTGAGAAGGGATTGGCCACCCTCACTCAAAATTAGCAGAGCTTGGAAAGAATCATGGAACAAAAATTCTATGATCTAGATGTCAAAGTAACTGAGATTCAGTCAGTTGTGGAGCAGCTACAGGATGACATGCAGGAGAGGAAGGGCAAGACTACCACTAATGTATTTGCCAGAGTGCCTAGAGCTCAGAGGTCAGCTGCAGTGCCTGTGCCAGACACTAGAGCCACATCATCTGCACCAGCTACAGCTCCTACAGCTCCAGGGCAACCAGCTCCAGCACCAACTCCTCTAGCTCCCTCTACATCAACTGAAGCCTTCGTCCGAGGAGCCATCTCTACACCACCACCTGAAGATCAAGCATGAGAGTCGATCTAGCACTATGCATTTTCCATGAACTTTTTGGTAACTTGTTGCCAAAGGGGGAGAAAAATGTATATATCATAGGCTTCGAGAGAGAGTGTGTTGCTTTTGTTCTCTCTTGCTTTGGTGGTTAAAACTTTGTTTGCTTTTGATTGCTTGAGATACTATGCTATTTTTGTGAGACATTGATGATCATGTGTTTGATCATAAGCTATACTTATGCATGTTTGATGATATTATCTTATCTATTCATATGTGATCATTCACTTTGCTTGGTTATGAGTGCATGCATTCAATCTTTATCATTTTGAGCGCTCCACCAAGATGTATGTGACACGGAAGAGTAACCCATGAGCCTAATTCCTTGTGCATTTGCAGTCCAAAGCAAATCTTAAACTATGCACAAATTTAGGGGGAGCTCTTGCTTATCACATACTTCTCAAAGCGACGATGTTTTTCAATCTTATTATGATTTGTCGAAGCTTTGATCTATATATTGTCATCAATTACCAAAAAGGGGAGATTGAAAGTGCAACTATCCCTAGGTGGTTTTGGTAATTCATAACAACATATAGCTCATTGAGCTAATGCTATTCCTAGACTATTATTTCAGGAAAGCTTAATGAATGGCATGGCATGGATGATGAAAGTGGACCGCTCAAAATACTAATGACAAAGGATTGGCTCAAGCTCAAAAGCTCAAGACTCTTCATTTTACATTTTAGTGATCCAAGATCACATTGAGTCTATAGGAAAAGCCAATACTATCAAGGAGGGATGAGGTGTTGCTTAATGAGCCTCTTGCTTCATGTGCTTGGTGATATGCTCGAAAAACTCTCAACCACTTTCTCACATCCACAAATGACCTAAACCTAAAGCCAAAATCGGTCACACCGATTCTTCCTATCCGGTGCCACCGAGTTCTAATGTCATAGACACTACCACAAACCCTAGGCAAATCGGTCCTACCGATAGGGATCTCGGTCTCACCGAGATGGGATTGTAATATCTCTGTTTCCCTTCGTAACGTTTCGGTCTAACCGAAGTGAGCGATCGGTCCCACTGAGATTGCAATGTAAACTCTCTGTTTCCCTTTTGTAACATTTCGGTCTCACCAAAAAGAGCAAATCGGTCCCACCGAGTTTACCTGACCAACTCTTTGGAAAGCTTATTACCAAAATCGGTCTCACCGAGTTTGTGTAATTGGTCTTACCGAGATTACGTTATGCCCTAACCCTAACCATATCGGTCTTACCGAGTTGCATTTCGGCCTGACCGAAAATCCTAACGGTCACTAGGTTTACTAAATCGGTCCGACCGAGTTTGATGATTCGGTCCCACCGAGTTTGGTAAATTGTGTGTAACGGTTAGATTTTGTGTGGAGGCTATATATACCCCTCCACCTCCTCTTCATTCGTGGAGAGAGCCATCAGAACAAACCTACACTTCCAACTTACCATTTCTGAGAGAGAACCACCTACTCATGTGTTGAGGCCAAGATATTCCATTCCTACCATATGAATCTTGATCTCTAGCCTTCCCCAAGTTGCTTTCCACTCAAATCTTCTTTCCACCAGATCCAAAACCTATGAGAGAGAGTTGAGTGTTGGGGAGACTATCGTTTGAAGCACAAGAGCAAGGAGTTCATCATCAACTCACCATTTGTTACTTCTTGGAGAGTGGTGTCTCCTAGATTGGCTAGGTGTCACTTGGGAGCCTCCGACAAGATTGTGGAGTTGAACCAAGGAGTTTGTAAGGGCAAGGAGATCGCCTACTTCGTGAAGATCTACCGCTAGTGAGGCAAGTCCTTCGTGGGCGACGGCCATGGTGGGATAGAAAAGGTTGCTTCTTCGTGGACCCTTCATGGGTGGAGCCCTCCATGGACTCGTGCAACCGTTACCCTTCGTGGGTTGAAGTCTCCATCAACGTGGATGTACGATAGCACCACCTATCGGAACCACACCAAAAACATCCGTGTCTCCAATTGCGTTTGAATCCTCCAAACCCTTCCCTTTACTTTCTTGCAAGTTGCATGCTTTAATTTCCGTTGCCTATATACTCTTTGCATGCTTGCTTGAATTGTGTGATGATTGCTTGACTTGTCCTAAGATAGCTAAAATCTGCCAAACTCTAAAATTGGGAAAAGGCTAAGTTTTTAATTGCTCAAGTAGGCTAATCACCCCCC
>NC_041391.1:534252277-534282506 GCF_002162155.2 Triticum dicoccoides | reverse complement strand
TAAAATCATAAAGCATAAAATTTGGATATGCGTGCGGTGTCTTTGGATACTTAAGATCCGGCCAGGGGCTTCGGTCTGGGGTCCCACTCTAGGGTGGCATCGGCATCTAATTCAGAATCATCCGAAAGGGAGAGTTTCCCCTTCTTGGACGCCTCCGCCTCCAGGTCCATGGAAGCCGTCCTTTTCTTCCTTCCCCCCTTGAGGGGAGAATTACTCTCTTCCTCCTCTTCATCTTCGTCATGGGAGGAGAGGGTCTCAGTGTCTTCGAACACAATGTATGAGGCACCTTTGCGACAGAGGCCACATTTGGTCTCCTTGCTCTTCTTCTTGGCCTTCTTCTCCGGCGCCTGATATGGCGCCGGAACCAGCATCTTCGGCAACAAAGGGATGGTTGGGTCTTCGGGCAGCGGAGCGGGACATTGGATCCATTCCACCTTCTTTGTACAGCCCTATGGGAATAATGGAAAGTTCAATATACTCCCCAGATTCGCAGATTAAAGTTATCATAAAACTTATGGGAGTAGCCAGATGAGCACAGTCAAGGCCGTGGTCTTCGGTCGTCTCCGGCCACGACTTCTGAGCCTTGAAAAGCAGCTTCCATATGTCTTCATGCGTCGTGCCAAAGAACCGCTGCAGGGTCCAAGGACCGGCTGGGTCAAATTCCCACATATACTGAGTCTGTTGTTGGGAGGGGAGAATCCGGTGAAAGAGCATCACCTGGATCACACTGGCAAGACCGGTGTTCTTGTTTAGCATACCCTTGATGCAACTTTGCAGTGTCTTCACCTCGTCGAGCGACGCTCAATCTAGGCCCTTGTTGATCCATGAGGTAAGATGCATGGGAGGCCCGAATTTGAACTCGGGAGTGGCGGCCCGTGTGGTATCACGGGGTTCCGTGATATAGAACCACCCCTGCTGCCATCCCTTGACAGTCTCCACAAAGGTCCCCTTTAGCCAGGTGATGTTGGGAAGTTTGCTCACCATGGCACCGCTGCACTCCATGTGTTGACCTTCAACCACCTTCGGCTTCACATTGAAGACCTTGAGACATAGGCCAAAGTGGTGAGGGATGCGGAGGAATGCCTTGCACACGACGATAAACGCCGAAATGTTGAGGAAGGAATTTGGGGCTAGATCGTGGAAATCTAGCCCATAGTAAAACATGAGACCGCGGGCGAAAGGATGGAGGGGAAACACTAGTCCATGGAGGAAATGGGGAATGAACACTACCCTCTCATTAGGCTCCGGGGTGGGAATGATCTGCTTCTTGGCAGGGAGCCGGTGGACTATGTCCGTGGCCAAGTACCCAGCTTCCCGGAGCTCCTTAATGTTCTCCTCTGTAACAGAGGAAGCCATCCACTTGCCCTGCTCTCCAGATTCGGACATGGCTAGGAGTGTTTGGTGGCGGTGGAAAAGATTGGAACTTGGGCGCTGGAGCTCGAATGGCAGATAGACTGAGGAGGAAGAAGGCGTGGGGTAAAAAGATGGATCCTTATCTCCTTATAAAGGCGGTGGATATCAAGCATCCCCCTCATAAGCCTTAAATCTCGCCTATTCCCAAGGGGACGTGTGAATGGCATGGTTGGATTACCCAAACCCCCTATTGATGAGAATCTCGTGATAAGGGGACACGATCCCTACTTTGACAAGACGAGCCTATGGTCGAGCCTCGAAACACGAAGCGAGGGTTGTAAAAACGGTTTAGAATACTAACAAGGCCAGGACCTAATGCCCTGCCGGAAAAATCGCCTATGGACGTGACTTACTTTGTTCTGAGTATTTTTACCCTCACGGCTTAAGGCTGTAATTATTTAATAGAGCTGGATACAGCTATTATGTGTGGAGGACTACATTGGAGTATTCGGAGAAGGAACCTGCCCTGCAATGCCGAAGACAGTCTGCGTTCCGAATACATCGTCATTGAAGCCCGGTTCAGGGGCTACTGAGGGAGTTCTGGACTGTGGGGTCCTCGGGGAGCCGGCCTATGTGACGTGGGACAGACTGATGGGCTGTGAAGATACGAGATAGAAGGTTTTCTCCCGTATCCGGATGGGACTCTCCTTTGCGTGGATGGCAAGCTTGGCGTCTGGATGTGCATCTTCCTTCCTCTGTAAACCGACTCTATACAACCCTAGTTCCCTCTGGTGCCTATATAAACCAAAGGGCTTAATCCTTAGGGGTGATCATAATCATACAGGTTAGACATCTAGGGTTCAGCCATTACGATCTTGAGGTAGATTAACTGTTGTAACCCCTATACACATCAAAGTCAATCAAGCAGGAAGTAGGGTATTACCTCCATTAAGAGGGCCCGAACCTGGGTAAACATCATGTCCCATGCCTCATGTTACCTTCAATTCTCAGACGTACAGTTTGGGACCCCCTACCCGAGATCTGCCGGTTTTGACACCGGCACGGATGCCTTTGTGGATCTTCTAAAGAGCACCACTGATGCTGCGTAGTTCTACCAAGCCCAGGAGGGCATGCAACGGAGAAGCTAATCTGGTCGCAGTTCACGATGCATGAGCACTCGACGGTATTGAACAACCAAATGGCGTAGTGGGCCGAGTTGCATAAGATGTTCGGAGCGGCCATGAAGGAGGTCATACTCCGGTTATGGCTGTACGAACCCGTTCCGAGCAGCCATTTTGGCCTAGTGCGTCGACTCATTGATGTCGTTCCCCGAATCGATGCAATCAAATGGTCAGCGTGCATAGAAGGTGCACAGATGGCCTTTACCCGCGTCAAGGTGCACTGGACGAAGATGAAGGCCGCCGTTATCGCGGTGGAGGGTCCTCCCGCAGGCAAGGACCACCGCATGCCGGAGCATTATTTAGACATGTCCTAGAGGGTGCTCGCTTGATAGAGGGTCAATTCTCAAAGGACATTATATTTGAATGAATGTATCCGAGCGACCTGGATGTGTTTATTATATACATTAAGGCTTTGTAATATATTTGTGCCATTATCTTAAAGTTTATTCCTCCTGTGCAGCCATTTTTGTATTCCTGAGAGTTTTCCAGTCGTCGGCTTCGGCCCCCACGTAGATGCTATGGGGGTGTTCGGAATAGCACATGAGCACTCTTGACCCAACGTCTTGGTCCGTGACGGAGGTGTCAGTGCGGTGAACCAGGCAATTAGATTATACGGCTTTACCACTCTCACTTAGCCATAGGAGTTTGAAGATGGGGCTATAAAATAGCCCCTGGTACATATGCGGCTATCCAAATGCGGATGCGTTACGTCTATGACTAGAAAAACAGTCCTTCGATTAATACAGAAAAAAATTAAAGATTTAGTAAGTCACCAAGCGGCTGACTAGCTCTCGCCTCATCATGACAGTCAGTTTTCGGCTTTCTCTACTGAGGTGCTTGACCGGACGAGCCAGAAACACAATCACAGTAGTTCTCCCTTTACTACCCTAGCCAAACAAACGGAACGTAAGGTAGCAAACACAGGAGCCGGGCAACCCAACTATTGACCAAAGACATGATTCGGAGCCGATGCATATAATGCCGAGTTCGGGACGCCAAAGTGTGCTACCAAGCTGTTCGGGCTTTTGTTTAGTGGCACATATGTGGCCGTATAGAGCCCTTGGCGATGATTGTCGAGGTATGTGAGTGAGACAACTGGGGAGAGGGAATATAGTTTTATGAATAAAGTTGATACTGAAAGATTGTCCCTACTAGGATCTGATTGATACATCAAAAAGTGATCTTATAGAGGGTACCATAAGCACCAAATTCATTTTACATGCCGGGGTCTAATAATAAGGAGAAAAGCTCAATACAGGTGCTTTAAACAAGGTTTGATCCGAAGAGTCCTTTGGATGTCCTGCCGCACGTCTGCGCCGATTTCGCCTTGTAGAGAGGGGTTCCTTGAAGGGAACGGTCTTTGGTTATTCGCACGAAACCAGGCTCAAAGAGATTCCTTATAAGTCCGTAGGATATATAGGTTTGAATGCACCTATGGTAGGAGAGAAAAGTAATCGAAGAAAGGTGGAAGGTCATACAGGGTCGAACTGTGCTATAGACCTATCCGTATTGTGCCTCCGTTGATGCCCAAGGTATTTTGAGTGTGTAGTGATGCATGCGTGGTATGAATTCTGCGGCTGTGCGCGGTGATCGACGGAGGCGAAATGATGAGGTGTGCGGCTTGAGGGGGCCGCTCTGTACT
This sequence comes from Triticum dicoccoides, assembly GCF_002162155.2. NCBI lineage: Eukaryota > Viridiplantae > Streptophyta > Magnoliopsida > Poales > Poaceae > Triticum > Triticum dicoccoides. Next base: position 534,278,330 of record NC_041391.1, on the reverse strand, counting down.
TCGGCTTCGAGAGCCGCAGTGTGCTCCTCGGTGCGGAGGGAGCGTTTCGTGTTTCCATTGACTATTATGACGCCGCATGGACCGGGCATCTTGAGCTTTAAGTAAGCATAGTGCGGGACCGCGTTGAATCAAGCAAAAGCAGTCTGTCCAAGCAGTGCATGATAGCCACTTTGGAAGGGTACGATATCGAAGATCAAGTCTTCACTACAGAAGTTTTCGGGCGAGCCGAAGACAACTTCCAATGTTATTGAGCCCGAGCAATAGCCTGTACGCCAGGTATTACTCCTGTAAAGGTAGTTTTAGTGGGCTTGATTCTTGACGGATCAATACCCATTTTGTGGACGGTGTCCTGGTAAAGCAGGTTAAGGCTACTGCCACCGTCCATCAGGACTCGCGTGAGGTGGAATCCGTCGATGATTGGGTCGAGGACCAAAGCTGCCGAACATCCATGACGAATACTGGTCGGGTGGTCCTTTCGATCGAAGGTGATCACACAAGACGACCATGGGTTAAATTTTGGGGCGACCGGCTCTACGGCATAGACGTCCCTTAATGCGCACTTGCGCTCCCGTTTGCAGATGTGGGTGACATATAACATATTCACTATTTTAACCTCGGGAGGAAATTGCTTCTGCGCCCCTGTGTTCTGTGGGCGAGGCACCTCGTCGTCGTCCTTGCTGGGTGGCCTTTTCCCCTTGTGTTCGGTGTTGAGCTTGTCGGCCTGTTTAACGACCCAACAGTTTCTGTTGATGTGATTGGCAGGTTCATTGGGGGTGCCATGAATCTGGCAAGACCGATCAAGGATTCTGTCCAAACTGGATGGACCATCTTTATTTCCTTTGAATGGCTTCTTTCGCTGACTGGCTTTGGAGCCACTGAATCCGATGTTGACTGCCGTGTCTTCGTTATTGTTTCGACGCTTGTGCTTATCGCGTCGTGGCTTGCCATTGCCGTCCCTGGCTTCAGATGTGCCTAGGTCGCTGGTGCTATTGCTTCGACGAGCTAGCCAACTATCTTTTCCCGTGCAAAAGCGGGTCATAAGCGCGGTGAGGGATTCCATGGACTTCGGCTTCTCTTAGCCGAGGTGTCGGGCGAGCAACTCATCTTGGATGGTGTATTTGAAGGCCGTCAGGGCTTCTCGTCCGGACAATCCACAATTTGGTTCTTTTTAATTAAGAATCTGGTCTAGAGCTTCCGGGCTGATTCGCCGGGTTGCTGGATTATGTGACTAAGGTCATCGGCGTCCGGGGGCCGAACATAGGTACCTTGGAAGTTGTCTCTGAAGGCGTCCTCCAAGTCTTCCCAGCTACCAATAGAGTTTTCTGGGAGGTTGTTCAGCCAATGTCGTGTTGGTCCCTTAAGTTTTAGCGGGAGGTACTTGATGGCATGTAAGTCATCACCGCGGACCATGTGGATGTGGAGAAGAAAGTATTCAATACATACTACGGGATCTGTTCTGTTGTCGTATGATTCAATGTTCACGGGTTTAAACCCTTCTGGGAACTGGTGCTCCATTACCTCATCGGTGAAGCATAGGGGGTGTGCGGCTCCTCTGTATCGGGCCACGTCACGACGCAGTTCGGATGGAGTCCATATGCAGTTTTTGGCCCGGGCGTGTCACGCCAGGCCCGATGGTCGTCTTCTCGCGCTGGTGCATGCCCCCTTGATCCATAAATTGATTTGGTATGACCGGATCTACTATCCATGTCCTGTTGCAGGTCGTGCATGTACCCTGCAGCCGCTATTTCTCTGCCTCTAGGGCGAGGTGGTGCAGGCTGGTGTTCGGCTTGGGTTGTCGCTCTGTCCCGGCCACGAGGTGGTCAGTCAGGCCCGTCAGCCGCGTTACGTGTTGTCAGTATAGGCTCTAGGACCTCATCATCGAATTGGAGAGCAACCTGCGCTTTGGGTAACTCTTAGTTGGGTGCTCGAGGCCTTATTCCTCGGCTGCCAGTACATTAGTCCATATGTCATTGAGTAAGTCCTGGTCAGCTTGAAGTTGTTGCCGCTTATTTTTCACGCTTCTTCAAGTGGCTATTAGCTGTCTCTTAAAGCGCTCTTGTTTGAGGGGTTCCTCTGGTATGATGAAATCTTCGTCGCCGAGGCTCTCGTCCTCTTCGGAGATCGGTAGGTAATTACTATCCTCCGAGCCCTCGTTCCTGATAGGATCGTCTTGGTTGACTTGCCCCTCTTCCTAATCATCCTGTTCGGATGTTGGCTCGACCGGTGCGTCTTGGCCTCCGGCGTTCTCTGGGGTATTATTGTCTCCGGTGCCGGTATTGCTATCTTTTTTGCGACATGATTTTGATCGGCGTCGCTGACGTCCACGCCTCGGAGCTGCTTCAGCAGGCTTGTCCTCTAGATTCTTCCCATCGTCACCGTCATCCTCTTTGGGTGTGTCCAGCATGTATACGTCATACGAGGAAGTGGCCGTCCAGCGTCCGGTGAACGGTGGGTTTTGGCTCTTCTCATCTCCGGTATCATTGTCCATTCCATAGATGTCTTCGGAATCGTAGTCGAGCGTGTCGTTTAAATCCTCGACAGTGGCTATGAAGTGGGTGGTGGGTGGGACATGAAATTCCCTGCTCTCAGCCCCTAGTATGGGTTGGGTGTAGTTTGACAATGATTTTTCTACAATGGCGAGAGATCGCATTAAGTCCAGGGCCTCGTTCAAGAGCGAGGTTTGGACGAAGAAGCAAGGGTCCATGGAGCAGGGCAGGATAGGAGTTCCCTGACCAAGCTCGTATAACATGGATCACGAGAGTTCGAAGTTGGTGTTCGGAGGCGAGTCCGGCATGATGAGGATAGAGGGAGTCTGTCATGACTCCAGGCCTGTCGGTGATGCAATCCCCACCGGTTCTTTGGTGCCAGGCTCTATAGTCGCAGAGAGTCCGGCGGGCTTTAAACTCCCGTCTTCGGACCTGGTGGTGAGCTCTGGATCTAAGGCCAGAGCGGTGATTGGGGCCGCGAACCCTTGGAAGATCAAGTCTCCTTGGACGTCAGCGACATAGTTTAGATTTCAGAAACTGATCTGATGACTAGGGGCGTAGCTGTCGATCTGCTCTAGATGGCCAATCGAGTTGGCACGCAGTGCAAAGTTGCCGAATACAAAGATTTGGCCGGGGAGAAAAGTCTCCCTCAAGGCGGTATTGCTGTAGATGATCGATGAGCCATCGAGCCTTCTGGCGACGGCATAGTGGAACTCTCAATGAAAGCACCAATGTCGGTGTCAAAATCGGCAGATCTCGGGTAGGGGGTCCCGAAGTGTGCGTCTATGGATCAAAGGTAACAAGAGGCAGGGGACACAATGTTTAGCCAGGTTTGGGCCCTCTTAATGGAGGTAATACCCTACTTCCTGCTTGATTGACTTTGATGAGTATAGGGGTTACAAGAGTTGATCTACCTCGAGATCGTAATGGCTAAACCCTAGATGTCTAGCATGTATGATTGTGATTGCCTCTACAAACTAAACCCTCCGATTTATATAGACACCAGACGGATCTAGGGTTGTACAGAGTCAGTTTACAGAGAAAGGAAGATGCATGATCCGAACGCCAAGCTTGCCATCCACGCAGAGGAGAGTCCCATCCGGACATGGGGGAAGGTCTTTGATTTTGTATCTTGACGGCCCATTAGTCTGGCCCATATAAGATAGCCCGGATGCCCGAGGACCCCTTAGTTCAGGACTCCCTCAGTGCATCAGTATTAATTCTCTATTAATCTTGCTCAACTCTCTTAGGATGGCCCTTAGGATACAAATGTTCCTAGGTCATTTTACCATCTCTAGTCATAACTCTAACAACATTGTCATTGTTCTTATTATTTAATTAATTGAGCAGATCATCTTGTGCCTTAAGTACTTGTTCTACTTGGGTGGTAACCATGGATGCACGTTTACTAATAAGCTTAAGGTCACCTTTAACTCTAGACATATAATCACTCAAGTGTTCAACCATATATTCATTACGTTTCAATTGTCTACTAAGGTAAGCATTGAAGTTTTCTTGTTTAACAATGAAATCATCAAACTCATCCAAGCATTGGCTAGCAGACTTATTATGAGGAATATCACCTTCATCAAATCTACAGAGGGAACTTAACTTTACTACCTGTGTCAGGTTATCAAGACCATGTATCTCTTCAATAGGCAGTAAATTCTTAACATCTCCAGCTCTAATACCTTTCTCTTTCATAGACTTCTTTTCCTCTTGCATATCTTCAGGACTGCAAAATAGAATACCCCTTTTTCAGAGTTGGCTTAGGAGTTGGTTCAAGAAGTGTCCAATCATTATCATTACTCGGTACATTATTCAATAGCAATTCAGCTTGCTCAACAGTTCTTTCCCTGAAAACACAACCGGCACAACTATACAGGTGGTCTCTGGAAGCATCGGTTAGTCCATTATAAAACATATCTAGTATTTCATTTTTCTTGAGAGGATGATCAGGTAAAGCATTAAGTAATCGGAGAAGCCTCCACCAAGCTTGTGGGATACTCTCTTCTTCAATTTGCACAAAATTAAATACTTCCATTAAGGCAGCTTGTTTATTATGAGCTGGGAAATATTTTGTTGAGAAGTAATAAATCATATCCTTGGGACTACGCACACAACCAGGAGCAAGAGAATTAAACCATATCTTAGCATCACCCTTTAACAAGAAAGGAAACAATTTAAGAATATAGTAATAGCGAATTTCTTCCTCATGAGTGAATAGGGTGGCTATATCATTCAATTTAGTATGATGTGCCACAACAATTTCAGATTCAAAACCATGGAAAGGATCAGATTCAACCAAAGTAATTAACTCAGGATCGATAGAGAATTCATAATCCTTATTATTAATACACATAGGTAAAGTAGCAAACGTGGGGTCATATTTCATTCTAGCATTCAAAGACTTTTCTTTCAGCTTAACTAATAGTTTCTTAAGATCATATCTATCATTGCAAGCAAGAAAGTCTCTAGCGGTTTCCTCATCCATAACATAACCCTCAGGTACAACAGGCAATTCATATCTAGGGGGAGAATCTTCATCATCACTTTCATTAATATCATCAGTTTCAGTAATTTCATTCTCTCTAACCCTAGCAAGTTCGTCATCCAGAAATTCACCTAATGGCACATTATTATCAAGCAGAGAAGTAGTATCATCATAAGCATCATGCATCACAGAAGTGGCATCATCAATAACATGCGACATATCAGAATCAATAGCAGGTGTAGGTGTCGCAAGATTACTCAAAACAGAAGGTGAATCAAGTGCGGAGCTAGATGGCAGTTCCTTACCTCCCCTCGTAATTGAGGGGAAAATCTTGGTTCTTTGATCTTTCAAATTCCTCGTAGTAATCAACAAATATAAATCCCAAGTGACTCAGAGCATATATCTATGCTCCCTGGCAACAACGCCAGAAAAAGGTCTTGATAACCCACAAGTATAGGGGATCGCAATAGTTTTTTAGGGTAAAGTATTTAACCCAAATTTATTGATTCAACACAAGGGGAGCCAAAGAATATTCTCAAGTATTAGCATCTGAGTTGTCAATTCAACCACACCTGAAAGACTTAATATCTGCAGCAAAGTATTTAGTTGCAAAGTAGTATGGAAGTAATAGTAACAGTGGCAAAAGTAACAGTAGCAGTTTTGTAGCAATCGTAACAGTGGCAACGGAGAAGTAACTTAGCAAAATCAATATGTGAAGAGCTCGTAGGCAATGGATCAATGATGGATAATTATGTCGGATGTAATTCATCATGCAACAGTTATATCATAGGGTGACACAGAACTAGCTCCAGTTCATCAATGTAATGTAGGCATGTATTCCGAATATAGTCATGCGTGCTTATGGAAAAGAACTTGCAGGACATCTTTTGTCCAGCCCTCCTGTGGCAGCAGGGTCCTAATGGAAACTAAGGGATATTAAGGCCTCCTTTTAATAGAGTACCGGACCAAAGCATTAGCAGTTGGTGAATACATGGACTCCTCAAACTACGGTCATCACCGAGAAGTATCCCGACTATTGTCACTCCGGGGTTTGCCGGATCATAACACGTAGTAGGTGACTATAACTTGCAAGATAGGATCAAGAACTCAAATATATTCATGAAAACATAATAGGTTCAGATCTGAAATCATGGCACTCAGGCCCTAGTGACAAGCATTAAGCATGGCAAAGTCATAGCAACATCAATCTTAGAACATAATGGATACTAGGGATCAAACCCTAACAAAACTAACTCGATTACATGGTAGATCTCATCCAACCCATCACCGTCCAGCAAGCCTACGATGAGATTACTCACGTACGGTGCTGAGCCTCGTGAAATTGGTGATGGAGGATGGTTCATGATGACAATGGCGATGGATTCCCCTCTCCGGAGCCCTGAACGGACTCCAGATCAGCCCTCCTGAGGAAGAACAGGGCTTGGCGGCGGCTCCGTATCGTAAAATGTGATGAATCCTTATCTCTGATTTTTTTTCTCTCCAAACGTGAACATATAGAGTTGGAGTTGAGGTCAGTGGAGGTCCAGGGGACCCACAAGGCAGGGGGCGCACCCTAGGGGTGCACCCTCCACCCTCGTGGATAGGGTGTGGGCCCCCTTCTTTTGATTCTTTCGCCAATATTTTTTATTAATTCCAAAACATGCCTCCGTGAAATTTCAGGTCATTCCGAGAACTTTTATTTCTGCACAAAAATAACACCATGGCAATTCTACTGAAAACAGCGTCAGTCCGGGTTAGTTCCATTCAAATCATGCAAGTTAGAGTCCAAAACAAGGGCAAAAGTGTTTGGAAAAGTAGATACGTTGGAGACGTATCACTCCCATCCCCAGATTTCCCCTTGCTCTTCTCGGCCTTCGCCATCTCCACGAGATAGGCCGCCTTGGCCTCCTCGACTTCCCTCGGGATATACACCTCTGCAGAAGAGGTGGGCTTATACATCCTAGTTTCAACCTTGGTGGCCACCTCCACCAGGGTACTCGACCACTCGAGCTCTTTGTCCAGAGTGGGCAACTGCCAAGTGCCCTTCACTCCTTGCACATCACAATCTGGCATCCATGATAATATCTGGTCCCGGGCAGAATTAACGTTCACGGGGATGACGGTTACCGGGAGCTTGAACATATCAAAACGGCCGAACAGTTGGTCGCACAACTAGGCGTGGCCATACACACACAAGTTGTTGGCCAGCCCGGGGAGAAACCTCATCCTGTCTTTCGCGTCACCATATAGCCACGCAGGTTTGTCCCTCTCCTGCAACAGCGAGATTCAGCAGAGGAGAAAATCTACCCCCACGTGCTCAATAGTTAGCCCGACAGCCCTCAAACAGGTGATCCTATTGATTGTCGAGCACAATCTATCTTCAGTGCATCCCTTGGCGCTCTAATCCCTGCCGCGATCAACAACCTCCTTTCGGGCTTCACGGAACTCTGGGGCCTCTTTGTCCTGGATCCAGCACCAATCACCCCTCCAATCATCCCACCTTTCCCGCTGGTACCCGGGGAGGTAATCCCAAAGCTTCCTCACCGTGTGTGGCATCCAGCTGATAACCCCAGAGCGATAGGCTTTGCTCTCCACCCGCGGGACAAAATAATGTCGGAACATATCCGCATTGGGTCTGACTCCGACGAAGTTCTCGCACAGATGGGCAAAAATATCCATGGTCTCCATTGCATTTGGCGTGAAATCAAGAAGTTGGAACCCATAGGTATTCATGATTGCCTCGAAGAATCCAGAGAAAGGAGGGCAAAGACCGCAAATGAAATAGGCGCAGAAAAATAGTAAGAATCCTGCGGTACCTCCTCCCCCGCCATAATGACCGCCGGCGCCCCGTGCCCCTTCTTGACAGGCCTCCCCCACAGATATCCATATCTTGCCAGGAGGACGGGGCCGCTCAGATTTGATGCGGTGAAGACGACATCTTCGCTCTGCTTCTTGCCCAACTCCGCCCCTCTTTTTCTCCCCTCGGTGACGGCTTCCTTCGCCACAACCGTCTGCTTCTTCTTGGCCGCGGGTTTCTTCCACATCCCGATGGCTACAGAGAAGAGAACTACTATAGAAGGGAGAGGAGGAGAACTGTTGCTTGGCATGCGAAGGAAGAAGGTGGGGGAGCAGGGCAGACAACAGATGAATCACGTTGCTCCACTTTTTCCTGCTCTTAAGGGAGGGACGTGGAACAGGGGCGCGACGCTTCAGAAAGTTATTGTTTTATCTTAACTCCTACAGTCCCACGACCCCACGACACGCAATAAAAACGTGAAGTGGATGTTGGATTGACTGGTCATCATGACAAACCGGCGCGCGCAACCCTCTCCTGCCACGTGTCCGCACACGGTTTGGGACCCAACCCAACGTGCCCCGCGGCACATATGGCTCGGGTCCGGGGGCTTATGTCAGGGAAAATATATAGGGGCACAAGTTTTTGCCCTGACTCGTGCGCGAACGAACTCAGAATAGAGGAGCAAGAGACCAAGAGACTCGAAGAACCGACTAGCTGACCAGAAGGAACCAAGACTAAGATAGAGGAGCCAGATATTATCAAGAAAGAAGCCTCCTTTGCCGGGTAGGCGAGCCCGGCAAGGGGCGAGGCCACCCCTAGAAGAAGAGGATCAAGGCGTCCCGGTAGGGCCTGCCGGGACTCGTAGAGACTAGATCACCTCACAAACCTACTCTGCCACGACCCACATCATCGATCAGTGCAGTGTCAAGACGCAGGATGATTAAGTGGCACCCATTCGCCACATGGCGTCCGCTTCCTATCAAGTGAATCCACAGATGACACCCATCCCGTAACGTGTCAAGCAAGAAGGCGTGGAGCTGGCGGAATAGCCCGGCAGACCTTGTCGGGCAACCAATGACGTGACACTAAGTGGTGCATTAAATGCGCGTTGTCAGCCTGTAGTATGATAGCACTATTTTCTATCATATTAGTGTCTAATGACTAATTTTCCACTTTGGTAACCCCTTGATCTGTAAAAGGATGCCCATGGCAACGATTCAAGGGGTTAGAAGTTTAGACCCTTCCCGGGCAACCCTTCCCGGGCAAGTGTACTATGCACCACCACCACCACGCGCGTGAAGTCGCTGTCGCCCTGAAGCAACCCTTCCCGGGCAAGTGTACTATGCACCACCACCACCTTTTCCCATCAATCCACCAAAGCAGGAGTAGGGTTTTACACCTCGCGGTGGCCCGAACCTGGGTAAAAATGCATGTGCGATCCCCATCGAGTTGCCTTGTGTTGGTCAGCTCTTTATGCAATGCGACTCCCCCTGCCAAACCAACAAAGGGCCGTCCTGGTCCCATAGGTGGTCGTGGTTTCCCGCGACAAATTTGATCGCAACAACAGCCAATCCATCCCATGGAATAATAAAGAAACTAGGGCACATCACTGCGGGGCCGGTGGCGACCGACAGCGACCCCTACCCTCGCCGTATTCTGCTACACTCCGGCGTGTCCGACCAACCGCCTCCGCCACCTTTCACCGCATGGCATGAGCGAGCGGACAAGATCGATGACGTGCATCGGCCGATGCACAAGGGCCGGAGGGATCGGCGATGAGCTTCACGGATCTGGAGTCCGGGGCGATGCAGGCGCCCAGGAGGGGAGGGGCGCCGATGCCACATGCACGCTTGTCTTTCAGATCACCACCGCTGTGTCCTCTGAACGCCGCCTCCTCAACTCGCTCGGCATGCGCCACCCTCTGTGATCATCTATCTGTCCTCAACCCCCTCTCCTCTCGCTCGAGTAATGTCATCATGCGCTAGTTATTTGGCCGGGGCAGATGGAGGGATGCATGGTGCATGCCCCGCTTCTTGCTCGGTGCGGCCTTGCTCGTTAGGGATAAGGTGCGATCCGATGCTGGAGTGTTCGTGCACGGAAGCGACGTGCTGAAGATTAGAGTCATTGACCGATGATCCCATCGATCCTTATTTCGATCACGCAGCATAATTCTCAATGAAAGCACAAGTGTCGATGGTAAAACCGGCAGACCTCGGGGTAGGGGGTCCCGAGCTATGGATCTTGGATAAATGGGTAACAAGCACTACAAAAAAATACACTTCCATGATGATATGTGTCTATCATAGTAGGTCGCGTTTTTTGTCATGCATGTACATCCATGACGATTTTATGACAGAATCAAGATAGTCATACATGTGCTATCGTAGAAGTGTTCCATGACATTAACAAAATTATCATCACGGAAGTGTCCACTTCCATGACGATAAATCGCGCGTCACAGAAGTGCTTTCGTCAAGGGTGACCGACATGTGGCATCCACCGTAACAGAACGCCGTTAAGCTATCGGGTCTGGTTTTGGATTCGATAACCCGTTAACAGCCCGGACCAATGGGGATTTTCCACGTGTAAAATCATCATTGGATGGAGGAAACACGTGTCAGCTCACCGTTGGCACAAGTGTCACTCATCCAATGCGCGAGATGCGCTTATGAAATGTTGACACGTGGACCGGCCCAAAAGTGGCCCATAAAGTTTAAATGGGCCGGCCCAACTAAAGGGCCACAATATTTTGCAGTCCATAATGGGTCGGCCCAGCAAAAGGCCCACGAGATTTTGTGGGCCATAATGGGGCGGCCCAGCTAAAGGCCCGTGAGATTTTGCAGGCCATAATTGGCCGGCCCAGCTAAAGGCCCCCAAAACTTTGCGGACCATAATGGGCCGGCCCAGCTAAAGGCCCACGATATTCCGCCGCCAATAATGGGTTGGCCCAGCTGAAGGCCCAAAAGATTTTGATGACACTAGTAGGCCGGCCCATTAATAGGCTGCCATGTTTTGGGCCAAATGTCGGCCCATATTTCATCTGGTCCATTAACAGCCTGCCACGATCCGGGCCTAATAGAGGCCCATATGAGATCCGACCCGTTAAAAGCCTCCCACGTTCTGGGCCAAATTACGGCCCAGATCATGTCCAAACCCTTTGAAAGGCTTTGGGATAAATCATGGCCCATATCAGATTCGGCCCGTCAAGTGGACGCTATGCTTTTGGGCCCACTTGATAAAGGGCCATTTAGTAATTTGGCCTGATATTAGTTTCGGTATGTTAAAGGCCCGTTTAACATTTCGGCCCTATATATATTTCGGCCTGTTAAAAGCCCGTCATATAGTTGGGCCTAACTATGGCCCTGTTTGCATCCGGCTTACTCATAGCCGATAATCTGATTGGGCCAAACAAGGACCGAGACAATTTTGTCCTATTATAAGCCCATGATTTGATTAGCACAATCATGGGCTGGGGTCTATTTTGGCCTGCTGTCGGCCTGTGAGCTGTTCGGCACGTTTCAGTCCCAACCTACTTTTCGGCCTCCTAAAAGCCCATTGAGTTTTCCTGGGAAAATAGGGCCGACGGTTTACTCGTCTTATTAAAGGCCTGAATCTACTAGTGGGCTAGTTTACATTTAGGCCTGTTAAGGGACCAAGATGATGGGGCGCATGATGCGGATCATACATAGTGATTTGCATGACGGCCCGATTATGTACCGTAATTTTACGGTTTCGCCGGTTTACTGCGAACACAGGATATATATACAGTAAAATAACTGCAACATCGTGAATAAGAAAAAAAACCTATACTATACAATAAATAAATTACGGCATATTACATCCACTGGGCATCAAAGTTCGCCACTATGATAATAAAGCACAAGCAAACAGCAGATTACATACACTGGGCATCAAAGATCGCCACCAGTGCAATTAAACACGCTGACAAAATAATATACAAAACCGACAGCACTTCAATAGAGTTCAAGAAAGGTTAGCCCTGCTCAGGAGCTACAGTGCAAGAAGCTGAGCAAGCTGATGAGACTGCACTTGTTTGACACTTATATCCTCCTCACTCTAAAAGATAAACAAGCATATAGATGACAGGTTTTACACATATAAGTATCAGTGTTGACAATTCATCACATTTCTTACTGACGAATAAAGTGACACGGTTTAAAATAGCATTAACACAATATGGTATTGTTCAGGTCAAGACATGGCAGGAAATGACATTGTGAAGGAGTTGGCAGCTTCACGACACCACTGGATTATAGATCAAGAACTCATAAGTATCAATGGTTAGTGTGTTGTCAATTTACCCATTTCAGATTGGCAAAATAAGATCACTTGCTCTGTATAGTTTAATTTACATGGCATGAAGAAGGAACTTGGTTCTACAACTGAAAACTTAAATTGAGAAGGACAAACTTTTGTTGATGAACTACATAATAAACTTTAAACATGCAATTTGATGCAAACACCAAAAATAAACAGTTGTTGCAGTCATGCCTAACCAAATATACACAACAAAGTTTGAAGGCTTGATAAGGACAAACTTACATTATTGGTGAAGGCAGGCTCTATAAAGCCCTTGTCCATTCTGATGGGGGGGAAATTTAAGAAGTATACCACAGAATCTTCTTCATAAGCATTGCATTTATTCTACATTTTGTTAAGAGTAAATATAGATGTGATAATATAAGAAAAAATGGAGAATATTTAAGATAAGATGAAGAGTGATGCTACATAACCAAGTAGCTATAAATGTAAGTACAGCGATACAGGCAAAAGGTACAGCCAAGAGCAATGCAGAGCTAAACTTCTTCAGTACCATCGGTGTTATCCAACCTTATGGTAAGAGTAAATATAGATCTGATGTGTAGAAAATGGAGGGCAAAGGAAAATAAGTTGTAGAGTGATGGTACATGAACAACTACCTGTCAATATAAGTACACTGATAAAGGACAGCAGGTACTTACAAGAACAATGCAGAGCTAAAAAATTCATTGGCATTGGATATATTCTACACTAATGTAAACATTCATACAGATCAGATAATTTGGAGCGAACAATTGATAAGCAAGCTATCATGCATACTGTTGTCACATAATGAACTAGGATGTATGCAAGTACAGTGATACAGGACAACAGGTACTAATAAGAGCAAAGCAGCGAGCAGCATATTTGCGATATCCTGTCGTTCTTTTCAAACCGGAATTCTTTTTCGAGCAGATTTCCTGCAAAAAGATCTGTAAGGCACATGCAGAAAAGTAGAAGTTCAAATTGTCATGCGATATCATAGACAGTTCCTCATCCTCGGAACGAGACCGGTGTATAACAAGGTTTTTCCATTCAATGTCTTATAAATTTAGCATAGGATACTTCACCGGAAATTCGTTTATAGACTTGCCATCAAAGTGTGATTTCCTCAGGTAACAACGATACTACTGCAATGCTTCCCTGAAAAGCGCAAGCAAGCTTTGCTCGTCATGACCATCCAAATTGACCCTCGCCTACTTACAACAATGTAATGTAAATCATTGATGTGTTCAATCACCAGAAAATAGGAAAATAATCACCAACATTGAAAGCATTGTCTTTTAAACTGGGAATAACTGGAATGGGGTTCCAATCTGCAAGAATTGGCCGTCACTGCAGTTGCGATAGGTCTTCAGCCGGTGGACTTGCTGTACTTTTTGTTGGAGTGGGATTTTTCTGTGGTACGGCTGGTGCTATGGCAACTGAAATCGGCATACCTTTTGCTGGAGTGCAGGTCATGTGTGGTGCGGCTAGTGGTGTGGCCAGTGAAGTATGGGTACAGTCTTCTGGAGTCGATCCTACGTTTTGTGTCACTGGTTGTACAGCCAATATAAGTGGGGTGCTATCTGATTTCTTCGGTACAACCACGTTTCTCAAGGACTTTGCTGGTGCTCCTTCAGGTTTGGCAATCACCCTCTTCCTTTTTGATGTCTGATGCACAAGAATAGCATTTGAGTGGAAAAACATGGTATGATGACAGATGGAATATGTATTGATAATGGATGGGCATGGCATCTCGACATATATGATGAGTAAACTAAGCAGATGGTGGTGCAACAAAGTAGAAGAAATGCAAGACAACATATGCAAGATACACGGAATCAATAAAACCTTGCCAAATTATAACAGGCACCTTGATGGGTGAACATGACAGGCCATCTTCCTTTGACTCCTTGAGGTTACAATAGTCATTAGGATCATATTCTGAACAAGAATCTGCAGGTGGGGAGCGTATGAGTTTCATTGCATCCAGAATGGTACTTAATTCCTTGGTGCCAATTTTGTAAGTCATTGAAGTGTTCCACAATATTCTTCTAATGCGCGGATTCTGATATTCACTGTAATTACGTATAATATCTAAGAACCATGAAAACATAAATAGTTGTGAGATTATCTTTGTAATGCAGATGATATTCTAATATAGGGGTGCCCCTGTAAACACTTGTGTGCTATCACTAGATTCTGATGAGAGAGCTCATGTGTGCTGTAATATGGTGCATGCATTTATATAATCTGGCACAAGTACACAAAAAATAGGCTCCAGAAGTAAGGATAGTTGGCAGTGTTGGGGAACGTTGCATAAAATAAAAAAATTCCTATGTTCACCAAGATCAATCTATGAGTTCATCTAGCAATGAGAGAGGGGAGTGCATCTACATACCCTTGTAGATCGCGAGCGGAAGCATTCAAGAGAACGAGGTTGAGGGAGTCGTACTCGTCGTGATCCAAATCACCGGAGATCCTAGCGCCGAACGGATGACACCTCCGCGTTCAACACACGTACGGTCAGCGTGACGTCTCCTCCTTCTTCATCCAGCAAGGGGGAAGGAGAGGTTGATGAAGATCCAGCAGCACGACGGTGTGGTGGTGGATGCAGCAGGTATCCCGGCAGGGCTTCGCCAAGCGTCTGCGGGAGGGAGAGGTGTAGCAAGGGGTAAGGGAGGCGCCAAGTGCAAGGGTGCAGCTGCCCTCCCTCCCCCCCCCCTCTATATATAGGGTCCCCAGGGGGGCGCCGGCCCTAGGAGATGGGATCTCCTAGGAGGGCGGCGGCCAAGGGGGTGCCTTGCCCCCCAAAGCAAGTGGAGGCGCCCCCTCCCCTTGGGTCCCCAACCCTAGGCGCAGGGGGGCCCAAGGGGGGCGCACCAGCCCACCAGGGGCTGGTTCCCCTCCCACTTCAGCCCATGGGGCCCTCCGGGATAGGTGGCCCCACCCGGTGGACCCCTAGGACCCTTCCGGTGGTCCCGGTACAATACCGGTGACCCCCAAAACTTTCCCGATGGCCGAAACTCGACTTCCCATATATAATTCTTTACCCCCGGACCATTCCGGAACTCCTTGTGACGTCCGAGATCTCATCCGGGACTCCGAACAACTTTCGGTTTGCTGCATACTAATATCTCTACAACCCTAGTGTTACCGAACCTTAAGTGTGTAGACCCTACGGGTTCGGGAGACACGTAGACATGACCGAGACGGCTCTCCGGCCAATAACCAATAGCGGGATCTGGATACCCATGTTGGCTCCCACATGCTCCTCGATGATATCATCGGATGAACCACAATGTCGATGATTCAAGCAACCCCGTATACAATTCCCTTTGTCAATCAGTATGTTACTTGCCCGAGATTCGATCGTCGGTATCCCAATACCTCGTTCAATCTCGTTACCGGTAAGTCACTTTACTCGCACCATAATGCATGATCCCGTGACCAGACACTTGGTCACTTTGAGCTCATTATGGTGATGCATTACCGAGTGGGCCCAGAGATACCTCTCCATCATACGGAGTGACAAATCCCAGTCTCGATCCGTGTCAACCCAACAGACACTTTCAGAGATACCCATAGTATACCTTTATAGTCACTGAGTTACGTTGTGACATTTGGTACACCCAAAGCACTCCTATGGTATCTGGGAGTTACACGATCTCATGGTCTAAGGAAAAGATACTTGACATTGGAAAAGCTCTAGCAAATGAACTACACGATCTTGTGCTATGCTTAGGATTGGGTCTTGTCCATCACATCATTCTCCTAATGATGTCATCTCGTTATCAATGACATCCAATGTCCATAGTAAGGAAACCATGACTATCTGTTGATTAACGAGCTAGTCAACTAGAGGCTCACTAGGGACATGTTGTGGTCTATGTATTCACACGTGTATTACGATTTTCGGATAATACACTTATAGCATGAATAAAAGGCATTTATCATGAACAATGAAATATAAAAATAATCCTTTTATTATTGCCTCTAGGGCATATTTCCAATAGTCTCCCACTTGCACTAGAGTCAATAATCTAGTTACATTGTGACGAATCGAACACCCATAGAGTTTTGGTGTTGATCATGTTTTGCTCGCGGAAGAGGTTTAGTCAACGGATCTGCGACATTCAGATCCGTATGGACTTTGCAAATATCTATGTCTCCGTCTTGAACATTTTCACAGATGGAGTTAAAACGACGCTTGATGTTCCTGGTCTTCTTGTGAAACCTGGGCTCCTTGGCAAGGGCAATAGCGCCAGTGTTGTCACAGAAGAGAGTGATCGGTCCCGACGCATTGGGTATGACTCCTAGGTCGGTGATGAACTCCTTCATCCATATTGCTTCATGCGCTGCCTTCGAGGCTGCCATGTACTCCGCTTCACATGTAGATCCCGCCACGATGCTCTACTTGCAACTGCACCAGCTTACTGCTCCATGATTCAACATATACACGTATCCGGTTTGTGACTTAGAGTCATCCAGATCTGTGTCGAAGCTAGCATTGACGTAACCCTATACGACGAGCTCTTCGTCACCTCCATAAACGAGAAACATGTCCTTTGTCCTTTTCAGGTACTTCAGGATATTCTTGACCGTTGTCTCGTGTTCCTTGCCGGGATTACTTTGGTACCTTCCTACCAAACTTACGGCAAAGTTTACATCAGGTCTAGTACACAGCATGGCATACATAATAGATCCTATGGCTGAGGCATAGGGGACGACACTCATCTCTTCTTTATCTTTTGCCGTGGTCGGGCATTGAGCCGAGCTCAATCTCACACCTTGCAATACAGGCAAGAACCCTTTCTTGGACTGATCCATATTGAACTTCTTCAATATCTTATCAAGGTATGTGCTTTGTGAAAGACATATGAGGCGTCTCGATCTATCCCTATAGATCTTGATGCCTAATATGTAAGCAGCTTCTCCAAGGTCCTTCATTGAAAAACACTTATTCAAGTAGGCCTTAATGTTGTCCAATAGTTCTATATCATTTCCCATCAAAAGTATGTCATCTACATATAATATGAGAAATTCTACAGAGCTCCCACTCACTTTCTTGTAAACGCAGGCTTCTCCATAAGTCTGCATAAACCCAAACGCTTTGATCATCTCATTAAAGCGAATGTTCCAACTCTGAGATGCTTGCACCAGCCCATAAATAGATCGCTGGAGCTTGCACACCTTGTTAGCATTCTTAGGATCGACAAAACCTTCTGGCTGCATCATATACAGTTCTTCCTTAAGATAGCCATTAAGGATTGCCGTTTTGACGTCCATCTGCCATATCAAATAATCGTAGTATGCGACAATTGCTAACATGATTCGGACGGACTTCAGCTTCGCTACGGGAGAGAAAGTCTCATCGTAGTCAACCCCTTGAACTTGTAGATAACCCTTAGCGACAAGTTGAGCTTTATAGATGGTGACATTACCATCCGCGTCCGTCTTCTCCTTAAAGATCCATTTATTATCTATCGCTCGCCGATCATCGGGCAAGTCTGTCAAAGTCCATACTTTGTTTTCATACATGGATTCTATCTTGGATTGCATGGCTTCAAGCCATTTGTTGGAATCTGGGCCCGCCATCACTTCTTCATAGTTCGAAGGTTCACCGTTGTCTAAAACATGATTTCCAGGACAGGGTTGCCATACCACTCTGGTGTGGAACGTGTCCTTGTGGACCTACGAAGTTCAGTAGCAACTTGATCCGAAGTACCTTGATCATCATCATTAATTTCCTGTCCAGTTGGTGTAGGCATCACAGGAACATTTTCCTGAGCTGCACTACTTTCCGGTTCAAGAGGCAGTACTTCATCAAGTTCTACTTTCCTCCCACTTACTCCTTTCGAGAGAAACTCTTTTTCCAGAAAGAATCCATTTTTGGCAACAAAGATCTTGCCTTCGGATCTAAGGTAGAAGGTATACCCAATGGTTTCCTTAGGGTATCCTATGAAGATGCATCTTTCCGACTTGGGTTCGAGCTTTTGAGGTTGAAGTTTCTTGACATAAGCATCGCATCCCCAAACTTTTAGAAACGACAGCTTAGGTTTCTTCCCAAACCATAATTCATACAGTGTCGTCTCAACGGATTTAGACGGAGCCCTATTTAAAGTGAATGTAGCTGTCTCTAGAGCGTATCCCCAAAATGATAGCGGTAAATCGGTAAGAGACATCATAGATCGCACCATATCCAATAGAGTGCGATTACGACGTTCGGACACACCGTTATGCTGAGGTGTTCCAGGCGGCGTGAGTTGTGAAACGATTCCACATTTCCTTAAGTGCGTACCAAATTCGTGACTTAAATATTCTCCTCCACGATCTGATTGTAAGAACTTTATCTTTCGATCACGTTGATTCTCTACCTCATTCTGAAATTCCTTGAACGTTTCAAAGGTCTCAGACTTGTGTTTCGTCAAGTAGACATACCCATATCTACTCAAGTCATCAGTGAGAGTGAGAACATAACGATATCCTCTGCGAGCCTCAACGCTCATTGGACCGCACACATCGGTATGTATGATTTCCAATAAGTTGGTTGCTCGCTCCATTCTTCCGGACAATGGAGTCTTGGTCATTTTTCCCATGAGGCATGGTTCACATGTGTCAAATGATTCATAATCAAGAGACTCTAAAAGTCCATCGGCATGGAGCTTCTTCATGCGCTTGACACCAATGTGACCAAGGCAGCAGTGCCACAAGTATGTGGGACTATCGTTATCAACTTTACATCTTTTGGTATTCACACTATGAATATGTGTAACATCACGTTCGAGATTCATTAAGAATAAACCATTGAACATCGGGGCATGATCATAAAACATATCTCTCATATAAATAGAACAACCATTATTCTCGGATTTAAATGAGTAGCCATCTCATATTAAACGAGATCTAGATACAATGTTCATGCTCAAACTTGGCACTAAATAACAATTATTGAGGTTTAAAAGTAATCTCGTAGGTAAATGCAGAGGTAGTGTGCCGACGGCGATCACATCGACCTTTGAACCATTCTCGACGTGCATCGTCACCTCGTCCTTCGCCAGTCTCCGCTTATTCCGCAGCTCCTACTTTGAGTTACAAATATGAGCAACGGCACCGGTATCAAATACCCAGGAGCTACTACGAGCACTGGTAAGGTACACATCAATTACATGTATATCACATATACCTTTAGTGTGGCTGGCCTTCTTGTCCGCTAAGTATTTGGGGTAGTTCCGCTTCCAGTGACCCTTCCCTTTGCAATAAAAGCACTCAGTTTCAGGCTTGGGTCCATTCTTTGACTTCTTCCCGGCAACTGGCTTACCGGGCGCGGCAACATCCTTGCCATCCTTCTTGAATTTCTTCTTACCCCTGCCTTTCTTGAACTTGGTGGTTTTATTGACCATCAACACTTGATGTTCCTTTTTGATTTCTACCTCTGCTGACTTCAGCATTGAAAATACTTCAGGAATAGTTTTCACACAACTATTTTCCTCCATCTTACAACTATAGAACTTGTCGGAGACTTCATATCTCTCGACCCGGGCGTGAGCTTGGAAAACCATTTTCAGCTCCTCGAACATCTCATATGCTCCATGTTTCTCAAAACGCTTTTGGAGCCCCGGTTCTAAGTCGTAAAGCATGCCGCACTAAACGAGGGAGTAATCATCAGCACATGTCTGCCAAACATTCAAATCGTCTTGCAGTGCTGGGAGAGCAGGTGGGTCCCCTAACGGTGCTTCAAGGACATATGCTTTCTTGGCAGCTATGAGGATGATCCTCAGGTTCCGGACCCAGTCCGTATAGTTGCTGCCATCATCTTTCAGCTTGGTTTTCTCTAGGAACGCGTTGAAGTTCATGTTGACATGAGCGTTGGCCATTTGATCTACAAGACATTTTCACAAATATTTTAGACTAAGTTCATGATAATTAAGTTCATCTAATCAAATTATTTAATGAACTCCCACTCAGATTAGACATCCCTCTAGTCATCTAAGTGTGACATGATCCGAGTCGACTAGGCCGTGTCCGATCATCACGTGAGAGGGACCTGTCATCATCGGTGAACATCTCCATGTTGATCGTATCTTCCATATGACTCATGTTCGACCTTTCGGTCTCTTGTGTTCCGAGGCCATGTCTGTACATGCTAGGCTCGTCAAGTTAATCTAAGTGTTTTGCATGTGTAAATCTGTCTTACACCCGTTGTATGTGAACGTTAGAATCTATCACACCCGATCATCATGTGGTGCTTCGAAACAACGAACTGTCGCAACGGCGCAAAGTTAGGGGGAACATTTTCTTGAAATTATTATGCGGGATCATCTTATTTACTACCGTCGTTCTAAGTAAACAAGATGCAAAAAAACATGATAAACATCACATGCAATCAAATAGTAGTGACATGATATGGCCAATATCATATAGCTCCTTTGATCTCCATCTTCGGGGCTCCATGATCATCTTCGTCACCGGCATGACACCATGATCTCCATCATCATGATCTCCATCATCGTGTCTCCATGAAGTTGCTTGCCAAATATTACTTCTACTACTATAGCTAACGGTTAGCAGTAAAGTAAAGTAATTACATGGTGTTAAATCATTGACACGCATGTCATACAATAATTAAGACAACTCCTATGGCTCCTGCCGGTTGTCATACTCATCGACATGCAAGTCGTGATTCCTATTACAAGAATATGATCTCATACATCACAATATATCATTCATCATTCATCACAACTTTTGGCCATATCACATCACAAAGCAATTGCTGCAAAAACAAGTTAGACGTCCTCTAATTGTTGTTGCATCTTTTACGTGGCTGCAAAAGGGTTCTAGCAAGAACGTTTTCTTACCTACGAAAAAGCCACAACGTGATTTGTCAACTTCTATTTACCCTTCATAAGGACCCTTTTCATCGAATCCGCTCCAACTAATGTGGGAGAGACCGACACCCGCTAGCCACCTTATGCAACTAATGCATGTCAGTCGGTGGAACCTGTCTCACGTAAGCGTACGTGTAAGGTCGGTTCGGGCCGCTTCATCCCACAATACCGCTGAAGCAAAATAAGACTAGTAGTGGCAAGAAAGTTGACAACATCTACGACCACAACAGATTTGTGTTCTACTCGTGCAAAGAGAACTACGCATAGACCTAGCTCATGATGCCACTGTTGGGGAACATTGCATAAAATAAAAAAATTCCTACGTTCACCAAGATCAATCTATGAGTTCATCTAGCAACGAGAGAGGGGAGTGCATCTACATACCCTTGTAGATCGCGAGCGGAAGCGTTCAAGAGAACGAGGTTGAGGGAGTCGTACTCGTCGTGATCCCAATCACCGGAGATCCTAGCGCCGAACGGACGGCACCTCCGCGTTCAACACACGTACGGTCAGCGTGACGTCTCCTCCTTCTTGATCCAGCAAGGGGGAAGGAGAGGTTGATGAAGATCCAGTAGCACGACGGCGTGGTGGTGGATGCAGCAGGGATCCCGGCAGGGCTTCGCCAAGCGTCTGCGGGAGGGAGAGATGTAGCAAGGGCAAAGGGAGGAGCCAAGTGCAAGGGTGCAGCTGCCCTCCCTCCCCCCTCTATATATAGGGTCCCCAGGGGGCGCCGGCCCTAGGAGATGGGATCTCCTAGGGGGGCGGCGGCCAAGGGGGTGCCTTGCCCCCCAAAGCAAGTGGAGGCGCCCCCTCCCCTAGGTTTCCCAACCCTAGGCGCAGGGGGGGCCCAAGGGGGGCGCACCAGCCCGCCAGGGGCTGGTTCCCCTCCCACTTCAGCCCATGGGGCCCTCCGGGATAGGTGGCCCCACCTGGTGGACCCCCGGGACCCTTCCGGTGGTCCCGATACAATACCGGTGACCCCCGAAACATTCCCGATGGCCGAAACTCGACTTTCCATATATAATTCTTTACCCCCGGACCATTCCGGAACTCCTCGTGACGTCTGGGATCTCATCCAGGACTCCGAACAACTTTTGGTTTGCTGCATACTAATATCTTTACAACCCTAGTGTTACCGAACCTTAAGTGTGTAGACCCTACGGGTTCGGGAGACACGTAGACATGACCGAGACGGCTCTCCGGCCAATAACCAACAGCGGGATCTGGATACCCATGTTGGCTCCCACATGCTCCTCGATGATCTCATCAGATGAACCACGATGTCGAGGATTCAAGCAACCCCGTATACAATTCCCTTTGTCAATCAGTATGTTACTTGCCCGAGATTCGATCGTCGGTATCCCAATACCTCGTTCAATCTCATTACTGGTAAGTCACTTTACTCGTACCGTAATGCATGATCCCGTGACCAGACACTTGGTCACTTTGAGCTCATTATGATGATGCATTACCGAGTGGGCCCAGAGATACCTCTCCGTCATACGGAGTGACAAATCCCAGTCTCGATCCGTGTCAACCCAACAGACACTTTCGGAGATACCCGTAGTATACCTTTATAGTCACCCAGTTACGTTGTGACGTTTGGTACACCCAAAGCACTCCTACGGTATCCGGGAGTTACACGATCTCATGGTCTAAGGAAAAGATACTTGACATTGGAAAAGCTCTAGCAAACGAACTACACGATCTTGTGCTATGCTTAGGATTGGGTCTTGGTCATCACATCATTCTCCTGATGATGTGATCTCGTTATCAATGACATCCAATGTCCATAGTCAGGAAACCATGACTATCTGTTGATTAACGAGCTAGTCAACTAGAGGCTCACTAGGGACATGTTGTGGTCTATGTATTCACACGTGTATTACGATTTCCGGACAATACAATTATAGCATGAATAAAAGACAATTATCATGAACAATGAAATATAATAATAATCCTTTTATTATTGCCTCTAGGGCATATTTCCAATAGGCAGATGATAGGTTCATAATACACTGTATAAAGAGTTTATTGCCAAACCATGATAACAAGAGCACACAACTAGGCAGATCATAGTGTACATAACAGGGGTACACCATAACCATGATATATAAATTAGGAAATTGGAACTGGCTTCAAAATACGGTGTTGTATTGCCACTAGTAATTGAAAGCCTATCGGTCACATACAGGCCAAGCTCTATCAGCTGTTGACTGCAGATGTCCCTGCACCATTTCCTGACAAGGAACGTACTGTACATACTAAATATAGAATAAACAAAGAGGACCATGTTAAAGAACAGAAGAGGAAGCATATTCTTGAGGTTCCGCTTCATTTCATACAATGTTGGTTGCCCACTCATGATGAATCACATCGCCCAAAGAAATGCAATTCCATGTTGTCTCTCTATATGTGGCAATTTTGAACAAGAGTCATTAGAATCATATTCTGAACAAGAGTCAACAGGTGGGGAGCATATGAGTTTCATTGCATCCAGAATGGCACTCAATGCCTTGGTGCCAATTTTGTAAGTCACAAAGCAGCTCCACAGATCATAGTGTAGATATAACGGGAAAACCTTAAGCATCAGAGTAAAATTAGCAAAGTGGAACTTGCTGGAATATATGTGCTAGTATTGCCGGTACGGCTAGAAAGGCTTCGGATACCAGCTCTCTTCAAGTGAAGGTGCGATACTGTTAATATCAGTGTAACTCTCAAAGGCGACATAGCTCCCCACATTTCCTTGCTATTCTTATAGGATTCAAGTGGGCAGGCCACTACAAATCCTATTCCTGTGTTTACAAAATCCTACGAATCAATGAGGCTCAAAGTGTTGGAAATATGCCCTAGAGGCAATAATAAAAGGATTATTATTATATTTCCTTGTTCATGATAATTGTCTTTATTCATGCTATAATTGTATTATCCGGAAATCGTAATACAGTGTGAATACATAGACCACAATACGTCCCTAGTGAGCCTCTAGTTGACTAGCTCATTGATCAACAGATAGTCATGGTTTCCTGACTATGGACATTAGATGTCGTTGATAACGGGATCACATCATTAGGAGAATGATGTGATGGACAAGACCCAATCCTAAGCATAGCACAAGATCGTGTAGTTCGTTTTGCTAGAGCTTTTCCAATGTCAAGTATCTTTTCCTTAGACCATGAGATCATGTAACTCCCGGATACCGTAGGAGTACTTTGGGTGTACCAAACGTCACAACGTAACTTGGTGACTATAAAGGTGCACTGCAGGTATCTCCGAAAGTGTCTGTTGGGTTGACACGGATCGATATTGGGATTTGTCACTCTGTATAACGGAGAGGTATCACTGGGCCCACTCGGTAGTGCATCATCATAATGAGCTCAAAGTGACCAAGTGTCTGGTCACGGGATCATGCATTACGGTACGAGTAAAGTGACTTGCCGGTAACGAGACTGAACGAGGTATTGGGATACCGACGATCGAGTCTCGGGCAAGTAACATACGGTTTGACAAAGGGAATAGTATACGGGGTTGCTTGAATCCACGAGATCGTGGTTCATCCGATGAGATCATCAAGGAGTATGTGGGAGCCAACATGGGTATCCAGATCCCGCTGTTCGTTATTGACCGGAGAGCCGTCTCGGTCATGTCTACATGTCTCCCGAACCCGTAGGGTCTACACACTTAAGGTTCGGTGACGCTAGGGTTGTATGAATATAAGTATGCAGCAAACCAAATGTTGTTAGGAGTCCCGGATGAGATCCCGGACATCATGAGGAGTTCCGGAATGGTCCGGAGGTAAAGAAAACTATATAGGAAGTGTTGTTTCGGCCATCGAGAAAGTTTCGGGGTCACCGGGTATTGTACCGGGACCACCGAAAGGGTCCCGGGGGTCCACCGGGTGGGGCCACCTATCTCGGAGGGCCCCGTGGGTTGAACTGGGAGGGGAACCAGCCCCTAGTGGGCTGGTGCCCCCCCCTTGGGCTCCCCCCTGCGCCTAGGGTTGGAAACCCTAGGTGGGGGCGCACCACTTGCCTTGGGGGGCACTCCACCCCCCTTGGCCGCCGCCCCCTTGGGAGATTGCATCTCCCAGGACCGGCGCCCCCCTGGGGGCCTATATAAAGGAGGACAGGGGGAGGGCAGCCGCACCCAAGTCTTGGCGCCTCCCTTCCCCTGCTACACCTCGTCCTCCTCCCGCAGCAGCTTGGCGAAGCCCTGCCGGAGTTCTGCTGCATCCACCACCACGCCATCGTGCTGCTGGATCATCATCAACCTCTCCTTCCCCCTTGCTGGATCAAGACGGAGGAGACGTCACGCTGACCATACGTGTGTTGAACGCGGAGGTGCCGTCCGTTCGGCGCTAGGATCTCCGGTGATAGGATCACGACGAGTACGACTACCTCAACCCCGTTCTTTTGAACGCTCCCGCTCGCGATCTACAAAGTGGTATGTAGATGCATCTCTCCTTTCACTCGTTGCTTAGATGAACTCATAGATGGATCTTGGTGAAACCGTAGGAAAAAAAATTATTTTCTGCAACGTTCCCCAACACAAAGTGTCCATCACAACCGACCGTATAGACCTCTACAATGCAAATGTCCCTGCTCATCTTCAGTACAAGGAACATATTGTTCTACTATCATACTCCCTTCATTCCAAAATATAAGTCTTGGTAGAGATTTCCACTATGGATCACATACAGATGTATCCAGATACATTTTAGAGTGTAGATTCACTCATTTTGCTCCATATGTAGTCCATGGTGGAATCTATACAAAGACTTGTATTTAGGAATGGAGAGAGTACATATTAAAGAAGAACGGAAGAGGAACATGGTAAAGAAGAGCAAGCAGATTTTGGATAATAAAATGTTGGTTGCGCAGTGCCCACACATGATGAACCAGAGCGCATTAAGAATGCAACTCCATGCTGTCTCTCGAACATTTCAGGAGGTTGGATGAAGATCCTACGTATCCTAACCCTTCTTCTTCCTCGTCTCTGATTCTGCCCATACAGTACGCCGCACGGGCCGCTGGCCCCCACCGCCTGTGTTCCTCCGCCACCCCCACCCTCCACCCCGCCCCCACCC